>NW_006781997.1:3983417-4123505 GCF_000442215.2 Lipotes vexillifer | reverse complement strand
TAGAGGAAAAGAGAAAAAGGATTCAGTGCAGAGTGAGAAACGGCCATTCAAGGAGCAGATTGGGAGTTGATCCAAGGGAAGATACTCACACGAGCTGGGATGACGATAGGATTTTGAGAAGGAAACAGGTCTCTGACCTGCCATGGTCTTGCTGCCGACATTTATTTGTTGAGTGTCTGTTCTGTGCTGGGCCCTGTCCTAGCCTCAGGGCCCTGTGTTTGTAAGCAAAACAGTAAGAGCCCTACCCACGTGGTGCTTATATGACCTCTTTTGAACACCCTTTCCTCATGTCTCTTAATCACTTTTACAATAACCCCACTTAAATATTCTATCATCACCTGTCTAAAACTAAACTTGTCTTTTCCTTCAAACCAGTTCTCTTTGTAGAATTTCCCTTCTTTTTAAAAATGTTATCATTTTCTGTTATCCAGGATTAAAGTCACAGAATTTTCTATGTGCACCTCTAATCAAGTCATATTCTTTATTCTCTCAACTCGTCTTTTGTAGTGAATCCTTTTCCACGGCTTTATCAAATTATGTGTGGAATATTGCAGTAGTCTGCTGCCAGGCTTTCTCTGTCACCAAAATCCAAACTGTCATCAGGTTGGTTTTCCTAAAGATAAAGATTTCTACACATTTCCACAGGAAATGAGTGGTTACCCATTGGGTAGGCAAAATGAATAAAAATTAGGCCTATTCCCTTGCCCCTTTTCACAAATCATTTGTACCAGCAGCATTTGTCTGCCTTTTGACCATTCAGTGCTTTTTTCCATAAGCATCTTCCCCATCTAACTATCCTCTCTATTTTCTTCTCTTTAACTTCTGAGGTCCGCTCAGCTTAAGTCTTGCTTGTTTGTTTACAAAGTGTTTCCCTACCGAAGGAGACTGCTTTCATCCTTGAACTGCTATTACACATATTCAACCAAGTTGCCACTATACAGCAGATTCTGTGCTATTTTATATATATACTTATTATGTTCTCTCTCCCAGTTAATCTTTGAACTGTTTTAAAGACAGGACTGAGAATACAGAGAAGGAACACTTTTAAAGATCAAAAAGGCAATGGCCACCAGAAAGCTGGCCTCTCTGAAAATAGCCAAATTGTTTTTGATTAGAGCTCTCTGTATTAGTTTTATACTAAATGTATGTCACATAGTTCCTTCATCTTTCTCAGTGATGTAGTAATTATAGTTTTAATTTTTCTGTGCATGATTGGAGGATCAGAAACAATTTTATATAATATATTTTCATGCTTTGTTTGAATTTACTAAATTTTGCTTTCTGTACTTTTGTCTATTCTCTACTTTTTACATAATTCATATTATTTCTTCTTACCATAAAAACAAATGAATCAAATTGAGGTGATAGTATTGTGTGCACAGAGTAAATCTGTAGGGGAATTACATTAGGCTGGGAGGGAAGAAGATAGAAGCTTTGGATCACTGCTGCAGTTTATAAGTTCTCTGACAAGTCTCTTAATGGTCTTGCTGAGACCTGGGTATCAGTTTCTTTATCTGTAAATAAAGGTGTCAAGTAAATGGTCTCTTAAAATTTCTTTCTAGGTCTATATTTCTCTCATATTCATATTGACACAGAGTTGTTACCCCTGTCCTTTTTTTTTTTGACTTTAGCCCAAAGCCAGACTCTTGTAATAACAGAGTTTTGTTGTCATGTTTTCCTTTTAGATTCTAGTTTAGGATTAGTCATCAGTGATTCATTTGGAAATTGTTCAGTTCTGGATCCAGTGTTGTTTTCACAACAAGCATCCGTTAATCATTGAAGAGGATAAATTAACCTAGTTGGGATTCCCTTTTTTTTCTTTTTAAGGTATTTTCAAAAGAAATAATTCCAGATTGATGGATGAAATTTTAAAACAACAGCAGGAACTCCTGGGCTTAGATTGTTCCAAATACTCACCAGAGTTTGCAAATAGTAATGACAAAGATGATCAAGGTAAGCGTGAGTGTAAAATTGAATATCTAACATATGCAGATATGTTTTGTGTTTCAAGGCAGATTCTGTTACTCATTCATTTACTTATTAATTTTGCCCTGTTAGTCTTTATTATCACCATCTTTAATCATCAGAGTTAGACTTTTCATTCTTCATCTTGTTAAAAGATAATATTCAGAAAAAGATAAAATCATGACTCATGGATATTAAAAAATAAACACATGTTAAAGATTTTATTTAACTCAAACAACCAGGAACCAGGTAGATTTTACAGCCAATTCAAAGAGAATCCAAAGAATGGAGATATTTATAGATCAGAAATATTGAAATAAATATGTGAATAGAGGCAAAACTTGTTTTTCAATGGGATTAGAATGAACATAATTGAACCTCTACCAGGCAAAGGATTGCATAAACAAGAATTGGGCATTGGGACTTCACTGGTGGTGCAGTGGTTAAGAATCTGCCTGCCAATGCAGGGAGACACGGGTTCAAGCCCTGGTCCGGGAAGATCACATGTGCTGCGCAGCAGCTAAGCCCGTGCGCTACAACTACTGAAGCCCCTGCGGCTAGAGCCCGTGCTCCACAACAAGAGAAGCTACCGCAATGAGAAGCCCGCCTAGTGCAGTGAAGAGTAGCCCCCGCTCGCCGCAACTGGAGAAAGCCCACGCACAGCAACGAAGACCCAACCCAGCCAAAAATAAATAAATAAATAAATTTAAAAAAGAAAATAAAGAATTGGGCATTGCTGTCGGTTACCTAGAATCCTATCAATTGTAAAACAGCTCCACAGAATCAGAATTTGATAAGGTGGATGTGTGTGCTACAGACAATTCATATTCTATTGAAGCACACTTTTTTCCTATAGTCTTCATTTTTGTCTTCTATCTGTGTTATTGCTGAATGTACTAGAATTGTAGATGGCATTTTGAGTAGGAAATTGTAAGTTACCCTATAATTAAAATTTCTGTTTTCTAGAGGGTTTATTCACAGATACAAGGTCATTCTGAGCACTTTGAAAAGAAGGCTGTATGTAAATATATACACAAATGTTATATATTGGTTCTTTCAGAGGAGAGTAGCCTCTGAAGAGGTATGTTTTAATATTGAAATCGAAGGGCTTAAAAGATTCTTGTTTACTATAAGAACTGTACTTTTATTTTAGTCTGAGCTTAATATTTCTTAATATCATAGGTTGTAGACCCATGATAAACGAAAATGTGCATAGTCCTTAAGTTATTTTGAAATATATCTGGAAGAAGGTATTTTTTAAAATATCTTGTTTTTTTTCTCCTCCAGTTTTAAATTGCCAATCGGCAGTGAAGGTGCTGTCCCCAGAAGATGGAAAAGCAGATATTGTGAGAGCTGCTCAAGACTTCTGCCAGTTAGTAGCTCAGCAGCAAAAGAAATGCACAGATTTGGATGTAGATATGTTAGACAGTTTACTTAGTAAGTCATACATGTTTGTTCTTAGTTTTGTCCCACAAGGATACAGTATGAAGGAGACTATCTAAGTTCCATTTTATTGTTGTTGTCATTATGCTTGTTATGTTTCTGAAGTTTAGAGACACACATGTGAAAATAGTTTTGAGATAATGAAATTTGTATTCCCCTCACTTGCATGAGGAATTATTGGTAAAGGAGAGGATTGATCTAAAAGGATTTGGGGGGAAGTGATGCATATTCTTAAAAATAGGTCTTCTGCTTCTGCCTCCCTCTTTTAAAATTTATTTTGATTTATTTTTTCTAGTTTTATTGAGATATAATTGACATACAGTGTTCCTCATTCTTTTTAGTTTGAACTCTCTTAAATATTAAGTTTGAACTTAATAGCTATTTAGGAAACAATCCCAAGAATATTATAATTGCTATCATCCATGACTCCTTCTTTAGTATTCCTTCTCTTATGTTATACCAACTTTACCACTATATTTGTCACGTTATACCAAGTGTAACATTATATTTTATCTGTTTTTCTTCAATTGTTTATAAAAGCCTTTAGTTTGCTTATTCTCTCTAAAGTTCCCTAGGAACTTTTTGCCTTAACTTTATGGTCTTTTTTGCTTATTAGCATTATCCTTGATCCTTTTGAAGAAAGGCAATATTTCTAACAAATTCATGTCTGTTGATAGCTTCTATAGCCATACAATTTCAGACATATTTTTCATTCATTCACATAGATTCTCCATTTACCTTACTTATTAATCATCCATTTTCTAATTCTCAGTCATTTATTTAACTCTCAGTTCTTTGTGTCTTCTGCTTCGACATGTCCATTACAGAGCACAGTCCCTCTCTGGCCTCTTGGTCTCACTAACTCCCTACTTTCATTGACTATTCACTTCTTACCCTACTTTCCTATTCTCTGCTCTGTCATTGCCTAACTATTGAGGCTGAATGAATAGGCTTCAAGTAAACCATTGTAGGAGTTCTCGAGGCAGAGGTTACTGGGGTGTTGACTGTTTCCTGGATCCTATAAGTCCCCAACCAGAGAGTCGTTTTGAGGATGTCCTAAAAGTGATGCAGGGACCAAAGGTAATCCTTCAGATAGCCTTTGGAGACCGTGTATTGACTGCAGGGGTTTTAGACCCACGATAAACGAAAATGTACATAATCCTTAAGTTAACTCATTAATCTGACAGAAGCAAACCCTCTGAATATTGTCGCCCCCAAGAGTTCCCTTGTGACTGCAGTTAATCTCCACTCTTATTGCCAATATGAAGCAACTGCTTTGTTTTCTTCTAGAATTTTTATAGCTTTAGCTATTATATTTAAGTCCTATCCATTTTAACTTAATTTTTGTGAATGATGTGAGGTAAGGGATACCAGTTATTTATCCACCACCTCTTGTTGAAAAGACTGTGTTTTCCCCCTTTAATTACTGTGGCTCCTTTACTGAAAATCAGTTTTTCATGAATCTGTGAGTTTTTTCCTGGACTTTCTATTCTATTCCATTGGTCTATATATGTCTGTCCTTAAAATGCTGCAGTGTCTTGATGACTATAGCCTACCGTAATAAACTTTGAAATTCAAGTAGTGTAAATCTTTCAACTTTGATTTTCTTTTTCAAAGTTTTAGCTATTCAGGGTCCTCTACATCTTCATATACATTTTAAGATGAGTTTGTCAATTAAAAAAAACAAACTCTGTTTTAATAGGGATTGAGTTGAATCTGTAGCTCAATTTGGGGAGAATTGCCATCTTCACAATCTTCACTATGTTCATCTTCTGATCCATGAACGTAGTATATCTCTCCATTTATTTGGGTCCTAATTTTCCTCATAACAGTGTTTTATAATTTCAGGGTATAGAGTTCTACTTTTTTCAGTTTATTCCTAAGACTTTTATTCTTTTTGATGCTACTGTTAATGAGATTTTTTTCTTAACTTTATTTTCAGATTGTTTGTTGATAATATATGGAAATACAGGTTGGTTTTTTTTAATACTGATTTTGTATCCTGCTTTGCTGAAATTTCACTTAGTAGTTCTAGTAGTTGTTTTTGTAGAGTCTTAGAATTTTCTAAATACAGGATCATATTGTCTATAAATACAGATGACTACTGCTGTCTCTGCTCAGTTTTTCTATTTTTAATTTTATTCTTTAGTCTGGCATTCTGTGTCTGCCTAGTTTAATGTGTCAGACAGTGGTTTGCACACCGGTTGTGCTCAAACACCTTAAATTTGTAAGGCTTCCAAGATCTTTGTGTGATGTTGGAGGGTGCATTCAAGTCAGTTCTCAGGTCTCCTTGGCTGTTACCTTTCACTGGACTTTCTTGCCACCCTGTCCTGCTTGCCCTCCTTCTTCCCATGCATGTGGTATTTTCCTAGTCAGCCTGGATATATGGAGAGCTTAAATGAACCAGTGTTTCCAGCATCTCCCTGTTAAATTTCTGTCCATTGTTCTGCTTGTCCTAATGGGGGGCTACAACCTCAGGGTAACAAAGCTGTGGGTTTTCCTCATTTGTTTCCTTTTGAGTCCATAGGTTTTCACCATTGCTCCCTCCCTCCTGCCCACAACCTCCAAATTGAGTCCATATATTTTGGCTACAAGCAGCAAATCTGCTAGCTTTTGCTGTCAGTCCCCTGCTGGTAAAACTACTGTTTCCTTCAGTTGATGGAGATAGAGACATGGGGGTTGGGGGCATTCCCAGGCAGGAAGACCAAAAGACCTACAGTTCTTACCTGAAGCTCTAGCTGGTGTTTTGTTTTTTTAAAGAATAGTCATCTGCTCTGGATAATATCCAGTGCTCTTAAGTGATTGGTTTTGTCCAGTTTAATACATGTTATTTTTGGAGAGGATTCGTCACCCTCTTCACACCACTATTAGCCAGAAGTCCCTTCTTGCCTTTTCCTTTTGTGTGTGTGTACTAAAGAGGATTTGCTTTTTTAGCAGGAAGAAGAATATGTGTTCTACTTAGTCTATTCACTCTGCCAACTTTTAAAGAGACTTTGTTATGGAAATAATTCTTTATTACTGCTGAAGGGACCTGTCTAATTCAGTCTCCTTATTTAACAAATGAGGAACTAAGCCCTGGAGAGACTGTGTGACCAGAAAGTTAGTGGCTGAACTGAGGTTATTAGAAGCTGTTAAAACCTGGGTCTCTTGGATTAAAGCATCTTTTCTGTTATACCAGTGATTCTTTATTTTAAGATTTATTTTACTTTATTTTTAATCAGTTGAAATATTTCTATCCCATTTTTCTCTCAAGCCAGATCTCATATGGAAACCAGTCTGTGAAGCAAAAAATGGCTAGAACTTGGTTGAGGCAGGTGTACAGTCTCCTTTTCCCCTCCTAGGGAGCTTGGGCTCTGGGGAATACTGAGAACATTTGTACTGTATAGCTAGAAGTTGGTCTTTCTGGAGTTGGTCTTGTTCTGTAAAATCAGAGCATGGGGAAGGAAGGAGAGTAGATAACTTTTTAAGTTGCTTTTCATCTCTGAAGTTATTTAGTTCTGTGGCCAGAATAAGTATTAAGTCCTTAAAGCAGTGAGGGTCCCAGGATGCGAAGAGAACACTTAAGTTGAGTCTTGAAAGATAGATGGGATTTGGGGGCTACTTGTAGGGTTTAGGGTGGGAGTTATGTTGCCTCTCCTTATCAGGTAATCAATCCAGTTAAATGGCCTTTAGAGAAAACTTCCACATTTGGAAATAACATAGATATAAAAGTATATATTGGGCCATGGAATAGGGGTATGGAAACATACAAATAAAGCTTCTGAAGAGAACAGATACATAAAGCATAAGAAACCAATTTGATGAACAGATTTTGCCATTGGTCGTTTTTTGGTAAGCAATGTGTATTAAGTTCATGTGTCTTTTTATCTTTCCAAGGTTCAAATGGTTTCCCTGATCCTGATTTAGTATTGAAGTTTGGTCCTGTGGACAGCACACTAGGCTTTCTTCCCTGGCACATCAGGTTGACTGAGATTGTGTAAGTAATTAAAAGTGTACTGACTTTGGTTCGATCCAGCAAGAGTTTCTTGAACCCAGCACCGTGCTAGATGTGGTGGGAATTCCCAAAGAATTATAATACTGGATCCTTTCCCTCAGGTATTTGACAGTATCAGTGGTGAAATAAAAACCTGTATCAATGACTCAGGCACAAGAGAGCATGTGGTTGTGCAAATGTTTGGTGTTGAAACTAAATCATCGTAGGAGATCAGGAATGAGAGAGAAAGCTGTGGGCCAGAGTTGTTGATTCCACAGAACAGATGTGACTTGATCCAGGGTATATAAAATGGGTAGAATTTTTGTAATTAAAGAAAAGGTGGGAAGTGTAGGGGGTGAGCAAGGAAAAAAAAAAGAAAAGCTCGGGAGGAGAGGCAGGGCGTGAACATCACGTTTGAAAGAAATAGGGAACTGGCCACACCAGCGCAGAGAGTTAGTGTTAGATAGCAGTATAAGGTGAAATCAAATTGTTTGGGGGTGTTGACATTGGGAATGCTTTAAATATCAGCATAAGGAATGTGTATAATTGTTTAGAGAGGCAGTAGGAAATTGATGAGCCTGTGGGTAATGTGGGAATGGTGATTCTGGAAGATTTTTTGGGCAACTATGTACTAGAGTAGATTGGGTTTGGGCAAGGGTGAGGTAAAAAGACAAGTGATGAGGCCATGGCTATAATTTATGGGAGAATACGTTGATGAGAATGTAACTGCTTATTTGGCAAACTTTTTGTATAAAGGGCCAGAGGGTAAATATTTTAAGGCTTAGGGGCTATATAGTCTCTTGGAACTGCTCTTCTCTGTTGCCACTAAACACTTGCTAGTATAGCTAAACAGGCTATGGACAGTATGTCAACAAATGTGTGTGACTGTGTTCTAATAAAACCTTGTTTACAAAAACAGGTGGCAGGCTCCTGGGCTGTAATTGCAGACCCCTGATTTAAAATAAAGGAGAGACTTAGGAGCCTTAGAATATATTTATATTCTGGGTCTTAGGAATATACTACAAATTTTCTTTCTCATGAGAACTAATTACCAAGTATACTTGCAGGCCTAGCACTTTACTATCAATAATTGCAGTAAAAACTAGAGTAGAAATGAAATGATTCCTAAGTTCTTAAGCCTAAGTGACTGGGTGAATTATGGTGTTATTGAGACAAATGGGAAAGTCAAGGGACCATTGATTTTGAAGGGAAGATGTTGAATTCAGGAATAAGAAGATTTTGAGGCCAGAGTCTGTTGAGATGGAAATACTTAAGAGAGCAGATGAAGATGTCGAATTTATGCTTGGATGAGAAGTCAAGGCCTAGGATGGATCTTTGGGAGTTGTCAGTACCTAGAAAGTAGAGGTAGTTGAACCTGTGAGAATAGAGGACTTCCCTAATGTGTTCATAGAAGAGAACAGTACCAAGGGGTTCTGTATGAAATGCTTCAAGCTGGGGGCAGGAGGGAGACGAAAAGAACACGTAGCATGTTAGCGTCAGAAAGGGCTGTAGGTCATCCGGTACTGCCTCCTCATTTCATAGGCCAGGAAAATGGGGAAGAGACATTACTCAGGCTTGTAATAAAGTGGAATTAGAACCCAAATCTCCAAACTCTGGGTTTCTTTATGGTGATATGTGTTTCTCTTATCTCTTCCTCCCCCCACCCCAGGGGGTTTTCCAAGTCATTTCAGGTGCCTTTCAGGTGGGCTCTAAGAAAGGTAGCAGGGATATTTTGTGAGGTTGGGAGTGGTTTGGTAGGAAGAGTGTGTCTTAGAACATAGATCTTGGTTTGAATCTTGGCTATGCAGCTTGGTAACATGACTTTGGAAAGCTATTGAAACTTCTCTGTATTTGTAAAATGGGCATTTTAATTCAGAGTTGAGGATTTAAATCTGATCATGGGCATCAGATCCTGGCACCTAACAGGCTTTCCCATAGATCTTTGTACATATGTCTGTTATAGCTGTATAATGTTATTTTGAGGTTTGTTCTATATTTGTCTACGGTCCACCAGACTGTAAGCACCGTGATGACAGGAAAGGTGTCTTGATCACAATGTAGAGAAGACTGGAGCCCTAACGGGACAGACCAGGAAATAACAAGACTGCTTCTGAGTCACTGAGGGGTAGTGACACTAAGTGCTTCTTGAGGAGTGATAGGAGATGACGCTGTTGATAAAGGGTGTAAAATGAAGACAACCTAGGAAAGTGGGTAGTTTGAAGAAGCCGTTGGAAGCAAGCTTTTAGCAAAAAGAAAGTCGTTACATTTGTCCTTGAGAATATCATTTCAGTGGAGTGAATAAGATAAAAGATTGATAGCAGAGATTATTAAGAGATAGGAAATGGAGGGAAGCAGGAGGCTTATTTCAGAATTCTTAGCAGTAAGAGGAAGGATAAAAATTATATGTCAGTTATATCTCAGTAAACCTGGCGAGGGAAGAAAAGGAAGGATAATGAAAACATAGCTGAAGAGAACCACAGGGTCAGGCAGGAGTTCATTGTGGTAGGTTTGTTTAGTCCTTTTCTTATGTTCATGTGACTGTAGAATTCTTAATGTGAGTCTTGTAATCTGACTAGATTTTGGCTCTGATACTGTTTGAAATGTCCAAAACATCAAAGTAAAGCTGTATAAATTAGAGATTTTTTTTAATGTTAATTATTGAAAATTATTTTAAGTCTTTAAAATACTTAAGGGGAAACCCTCTGGCTGTATATTCACTTTGTCTTCAAAGTGCTCGCCTTCTCATTGTAGTTGCCCCCTTGAGCAATCGAAAATTGTGGCGATAAATACTGTTCATTTATTGGTTGCTCACCACATGGCTTCAGTAATCATCATGTGGGGATGCTGTGTTGCTCTGCCAGCATTCAGCCTGACTTTTGTAAACTGTTCAAGTAACACTGGCTTTACTCTGACAAAGCCGAGTTCTTGAAGTAAATTTGAGTGAGATCCTTTATAAATAGCTCTCCAGTTTTGCATTAATCTGGACTTATGCTTTAATAGGTTCTGAATCTCTCTAGCACTACACTGTGCCTTCATCTTGGAGGATAAAAGAATATTCCAAGTATAAAAGTGTCAGAATTGAAAATGGTCTAACATTCCAATGAATTCATTGTAAGTTATGTCTCTTAGTAATTTTCACTTTATCCTTAGAATTAGAAATATAACGTAAACCAACAAGGACCTACTGTATATATAGCACAGGGGACCTGATATTCTGTGATAACCTATATGAGAAAAGAGTCTAAAAAAGAATGACTGGGTTTCCCTGGTGGTGCAGTGGTTGAGAGTCTGCCTGCCGATGCAGGGGACACGGTTTCGTGCCCCAGTCCAGGAAGATCCCACATGCCGCGGAGCGGCTAGGCCCGTGAGCCATGGCCGCTGAGCCTGCGCGTCCGGAGCCTGTGCTCTGCAACGGGAGAGGCCACGGCAGTGAGAGGCCCGTGTAACACACACACACACACAAAAAGACTATATGTATATGTTTAACTGAATCACGTTGCTATATACCTGAAACTAACACAACACTGTAAATGAACTATACTCCAATAAAATTAAAATACTTTTAAAAAATCCCTTTAAAATCTCAAAAAAAATAAAAGAAACATAATGTATAAATTTTTTGTTCAAATGGTCCATAGATCTGTGTGAGCAAAGGGTAAGTCTTATCATCCTAAGTAGATTGCCTTCAGAAAGCCTGAAGTCCAGTGCAGCGTTTATGGTACTTTGCAACTTTCATTCTTGCTTTAATCTTTTGTAGACTCACCTACCAGTTTTAATAAATTTAAATAAATTTCATCAGCAGAATCTTGCCTTGTGTTCTTTAAAAGTAGTATAGAAATTCATAGTTTAGACACAAGTTTTTTCAAAGGAGGGAGATGAGATCTATCAGATGACATTTATGTCTTAGATGCCTGGTGGTGCAAGATTGTTAGGGAGCCTCAAAAATAAAAATTAGAAACTTGGAAATAAAAAAACGTTCTGAATCTCCATCTCACTACAATTTGCTTTTCTCTTTGTGAAAGGAGGGATTATATTTTATTTGAAATGTTTCACAGTGAGTTTAACAATCATTTAGTAGAAATAGTTTGACGTACTCTAGGCTTATAATTTACTTTCTTCTGTCCTTAATATTTTTGGTCATTACCTGTCTGGTTCCTCCTACAAATTACAGCATATCATCTAATAGCTTTTTTTCTCCTTTTATTTTTTTTTCAGCTCTTTGCCTTCCCACCTGAACATCAGTTATGAGGACTTTTTCTCTGCCCTTTGTCAGTATGCAGCCTGTGAACAGCGTCTGGGAAAATAGTGATCCCTGGTTGTGTAATTTGATTTCAGGCTTTTGGAGAAAAGGACTCAAGTGACTCTGATGTTTACAAAGCACCTATGAAACCCTGTACACACCTAGTTCATAATCCTCATAATTTATCAACAAACACAAAAAAGTGTCTTACTTGAGAGTAAGAGTACATGTGAGTGAGTGTGAGTGTGTGTGTGTGCGTGTGTGCGTGTGTGGAAATAAACTTATAAATGGGGGAAGTATTGGAGGAGGAAATATGTGGACTTGCACCTTTGAGCAAATAGCAGCGATGTTTTAGGAGCTGAAATTTCAGATTTACAGGCTTCAGTCCCAACTACTTCCCTTTTTTGTGGGGAGAGAAAGGGGTGATTAAAGCTGTTTTGTTGTTGTTTTGGGTGGGGAGGGGAATAACTTTTGTTCAGTCTTTCCAAGTGACCAAACTTTAATTTTTAAGAATAGTATATTGACGTATTAAACGGAAGCATTCTGAGTTTGAGGGATCTCCAGAGGAATGGAGTTCTGTGTTGTTCACATGTTAAAAGTTTGCTCACCTTTGGAGCAGAGGGAATACCTATTTTCGGACATCCGTCCATTTTCATCTCTTCGTTATTGTCAAACAGTGTGACTTGAAAATGTCGCTCTGTTGTCTGTGTTCTGGGTTGTGAAGATCACTTGAAAAAGAACTCTTACAACATTGAAATGCAGAATTAAAAAAATTTTAAATATTGTATGAGACAGTCATAAAAGGTGAAAAGGTTGTAATCTTAAAAGTAAAGGTGAAACTTTCCTGAATAAGGAAAGAAAGTTTTGATCTCCTTTTCTGTTTGGTGGGCAGTGGGCTAGATAGTACCCAAAGCTGGTTTAAAAAATTTCCATTAACTGTGTTTATTTAAATAAGCATTTGAGGGAACTTACCAAGGCAGCTCTTTTCCTCAAAAGTAACCTGTTCCTCTTTGGAATAGCACATTTAGGACCATGTTAGTACCCAGGATTTTTACTTAATAAATCCTGACGGTGACTTTGCATAAAAATATGATCTTTAAGTAAGATTGAGGCTGGTGTAGGTAATAAAAGATTACCAAAGTCTACAAAAGTAATTTAATTTTGCATGTTCTCTTTCATGGCAGAGAACAGCACTGGTTCTGTTACTTTTTAAATGAAGAAATGATTTTTTGATAGGTGTTTAGTTTTTCTTCCCTCACTGCTGATACTCAGACAGAAACCATTATTCTTTATATTTGGTGGGCTGTTTTCAGAAGAATCTTATTAACAAGTGCATAATAGTTATCCAAAATTGTATGTTTAGAATGGAGTAGTTTAAAAACTAGGTCTCAGAGTCTGAAATATAGCAAAGAAGACTGGATTTGGAAAGCAAGGTCTGGAATTGCTTGCCAAATTCTGAGGCTACGAAGAATAAATGTTTTGACTTTGGATTCCAAAACCCCATTTATGATTTTAAAAAACACTTGAAATAAAATGATTATAAACTAAATTTTGGTTCAGTGACATTACTTTGCACATTGTAGTTCTTTTGTACATTGTGAGACTTTTTTTTTAAGTCTTAATTTATTGCTAAAAGCTTTGTGTGATGCTACAGCATATCTCTAAACTTTACCAGAAAATTTTTTATTTCTGTTCCCCTGTACTGTCATGCATGTTCTGTTGAGGCTTTTTGGCCTTAGTTAAAGACTGAATTTATGCCTTTTATAAACATGTGTCTTTTTTAAACATTCTGGAATATATATGGTTTTAATGAATTAAATTTAATGGGCCCGATTGAAGTGAAGGGATTTAATAATATTTGTTAAAATGAAGTTAGTCAAATAAATTATCCACTGGGATATAGCCAAAGCCACTAAAGGTTTAATAGTTGAGTCTTTGTATTTTTATTTCTCCTTATATTTCACAGCAGTGTAATGTTACACATTACAGTAAATCCGTAACCTGTGACCTGAGTCTGTTAAAGTCCTAAGTAGGAAGAGACCCTTAAAACAAGTTGCTGAGGATTCTGATTTCAGATATAGGCATTCCAGATCCTTCCCATGAGTTTAACTGTTAGCACAGTCTCCACAATTTGAATGACATCAATCATTCTGTAATTCCTGCCCAAATCATCTACTAGTTATGCATTATCAGCGGTCCCTTTGCACTCCCAGGAAGAACTGATAAAAACCTTAAAGAATCGTGTTGTTTGTCGTGATGTGTTTTGAAGAATATTGTCTTTAAATTGTTTCTTCTTGACACTGCCCACAATGGAAAAATTATCAAATTAAGCCTACCTTATGGATGGCAGCTTGGAGCTTAGCAAGAGGTTGGAGGGTTTGAATTCCATTCCCAAATTCTGGTTGTGTTTTGTTTCTTAACACTGATTACTGTTAGAAAGTTTGAAAGCTGGTTTTGATGTGAATAGCAAATTCTGGTATATTGTGACTAAGGCTTAATAATGCCTGTCTTAAGAGAAGAATGTGTTATAATGTTAATGAACAGTGCCAAATACACTGTACCCATCTACAATTTAATCTTTGAATGTATGTTACTTGATTAGTTCCCTCTTTCTGTGTGATGGTACCATGCATAGAGTCAAATCCTTGTGAAGTTTTGTATGGCTGTAGACTTTGGCAACATGTAAATAATGTGTAAAGCAAGTTTTTATGATTAAGGAATCAAATTTATTGAATTTTACTATTGAAAGTTGAAACGACATGTATGAACAAAAACAATAAAAGAATATACACTTTTCATGGACTATAGTATTATGTGAATGCTGCATTCTAAACATGTAGGGACTGCAAACATGTAATGAGAAACTCATGTGACAAGATAGCAATACTATTTTTGGATGGCAAGTTCTTGATTGAAGTATATTCTCATTTTTACCAGATTAAACATTTGGAATCGTAAAATGTTATTTGCTTTTTGCTAGGTAACAGTGAGGCAAAATTCAGCTTCGCCATTGGTAAGATTGTCAGAATTCCACAGTAATTAAAACCTGAACAGTCTTTTACTGAATATGGAATGCCAAGTTGAAAATGTATATGTGTACTCTTTTAAAAAGGAATTTGACATTCTCGTTAAACCAGGAAATAGAAGGGTAAGAGCTATGGTTTGTCTTATGTTGCATAGAGTATTCACTTTCTAACTTGAGGATCTAATTATAAGATAGCTGGCTTTTTATGCATAATTTCTATCTGAAATTGTTTCTCAAAGGTCACCTTTTAACTCTAGTTAATAGGAAATGCCCTTAACAAAAGTTAGTGTAGGAAAAGTTCAAGACAGTTTGAAATAAAACCCAGGAAACAAGAATATGGCCAGCAGTTGTCCAAGAATCCTAGTCGATAGGACATAAACTGTGATAAAATTGGTGGAAAAGGGAAGTGCAAAAAATTTGTTTGCGACTTGAATAAAAAATACGCATTCATTCTAAAAAAGAAAAAGAGAATTCAGAGAAGCAGATGTAAAGGAAAATAACTTCTAATACCATCGCTCATTGGTTACATTTTTGATGACAATCCTAGAACTTTTTTGTATTTATATTTTAAAACGTGGATCCTACTGTAACAGGTTTAATAAAGAGATTCTTTTTAAACTACAAACCATAAATTGAGTCTTGCATTCTATTTTATATTTGGTTATTGTGTCTGGATATAAACAATTACATCACATGAAAATGTTTGGAAAAAATTATAGTCCACATTCAGTTGTCCTTAATGAGTAACCTTGGCCCAGATTCTTCAAGTAATTTTATACTCATCTCTCTTACCTCCATCTTCTAGAGATTCAGGTACTATAAATTAATTTTAGCATCTGGATTCATAGCCAGATGATTGCAAAAAAAATAAAAACTATATGTCCTCCCAGATCAAACTATTTGGATTATCTGCTCTTGACCATGTTTACATTTTCCTTCATTAGCATTAATAATTTAACTTGCTTTTATGAGGACAAGAAAAAAAATCTGTCTCAGGGAAGGAAAGCCTGATCAAAATGATAAAATCAGAATTAGGTGAGTGCTAACAGCATAGTTTTACTTGCACAAAGTATTTAATATTTCCTTTCTGATGACTGATTTCAACTGCTAAATCTTTTATGCATTTAGTTCTGTGAACTATTCCTTTATTTTGATAAGTGTATTTTGCCATGTTATTCCCCAGTAGTAGATGTACATAACATCTACTACTAGTTTCTACTACATCTACTACATCTAGTTTCTTATTTGTACAAAATTTAGTGAAGTAGATGGGTAATGGTAATAGTAACCAACTGTTTTCCCCAGAGAGGAACCTATATTTTAATTAGGTTTCAGATAATTAGAAAATGGAACATAAAAATGTGGAAGTTACTTAACTGGAGATGTTTGGCAGTATTTATCCAATGTAGTTGTACTCAACTGGAGTGATTATGCCTGACAGTGGACATTTGCTAATGTCTGGAGACATTTTTATTTGTCACAACTGGGGAAGGAGAGGCCAGGGATGCTGCTAAAAGTGCTGCAGTTCATCCAACAGCCTTCAAAACAATTATCCGGCCTCAACAGTCAGTGGTGCTGAGGCTCAGAATCTTTGGTCTAGTGTAGTTTATTTGAAGAGAGATGGTGAGGATGTTGCCTAAAATATGTTATATGGTAATTGTAAAAAAAAAAAAAGTTTGTTTAGATTTAACTATAGATCATAGTTTAGAGGTGAAATGTTATATATGCATATTTTAACTATATGAAATGATATTAAGTTTTTTCCACTCATGAGTTCTATTTATTATTTTTACATTTATCTTTGGCATTTTGAGATACCTACCAATTTTCCAAAGCTTGTCAGCTTGTTGCCTGAATTTATTTGAGAGAAAGTAATGTTTTTTGAAAGATAGTAATGTTTTACACAGGTATGATATTATAAGAAATCTCATGCTTCAAGTTACTCATTGTATAAACAAACATCAAGTTAGCAATTTCTTTTATGCATCCTGTAGGTAATTGATTTCCACATTATATAACCATTTATATTGTTCTTAAAAATTATCTTTAAAATGCTTGTTGTATATATGTCCCGTGCTTAATTTTGAGATCTATCTCCAAGAATAATAACTAAATCATTGTTATATTTCTTTACCTCTTCCTTTTTTAGCCCTCTGAAAGTGACATTGATAGAAGTGGCTTCAGTCTGATGTGATTTTCCCAAATATTACCTGCAATTCAAATAAGTAATTGAGTGCTTCTTGTAAAGAGATTTTGCTTGGCCTGGACCTCAAAGAGGACTTTTCTGAGGGATAATTATAGAGGTATAAACCTGCTTATGTTCAGGTGTACATGGGATATATGTGTATGTGAAAATAGTCCTGGTAAGTCTGTCATTAATTTTGGAGTGTGAGGTACAACAATATAGAGTCTTCAGGAGATTAATAGGAATGCATAAGAAATACCCAGGCAAATGATTTCATTACATATTAATTTATGAATTACTTGGAAGCTGAAGTTCATCTGTATGTAAATATGCAGAATATCAAGTTTGCAAAATCAAACTTTATCAGTTATACTCTGAGATCCTCAACTTATCAGATGGAATATAAGACCAGCCACGATGCTCAGCATATCAGTTGATTATGCTTTTAATTATTTTAAAAGAAAGAAAAACATAGCTTCCCTACTGCTTACTCTTCTGTGCCCAGGGAAAGAAAAGTGAAGTTAACACAACCAGCATGTGTACATATTCTGTTCGTGCAGGTAGAAGTAGGATTGTGATTGCTGTGTCCAAGGGTAATCATTGCCAAATTCCCCTTTGTAGGTCCTATACCATATTCTATTATACTTCCACTTGCAGTGTATGAGATTGCCTATTTCTTTAGAGTCTGCCGCCATCAGCTTTTAGATTTTTGCAATTTGATGGGTGAGAAATGTTTTTTGTAGTTTTCATTTGCATTTTGTGGTAGATTATATTTGCAGAGATGGTGTAACAGTAGTTCCTTCCCCGTTTTTTTTTTTTTTTTTTTTCACATGCTTTTTTACTGTGTTACTTTGCCAGTTTTTCATAATGCGATAGAGTCTATTTCCCTGTTCCTTGAATCTGGGCTGGCCCTGTGACTGTGATTAATAGTATGTGTCAGAAGTGACACTCAGCTTGCAAGGCTGCAACTTAAAGGTCTTGCTTCTTCCTCCTTGTTCTTGGAGCACTGAGCCATCACATAATGAGGTACGTCTTGCTGGAGAGACCACATGGGGGTGGAGGGGGGGTGGGGGGGAGGGTCCCAGTGGGAAGAGGAGGGAGAGGGAGAGAGACTTAAGAGGGGCTATAAATGGAAAGAGATTTAGAAGACATCAATCAATTACCTTGTGTAGACCTTATTTTAATCCAGACTTCTGTTTGTTATTTGTTTCAGGTTAAATTTATATATTAACTTGGAGAGAACTGACATTTTTATGATGTTGAATTGACCAAGAACAAGGAATATCATGCCATTTGTTCAAGTTTACTCTTGAATTTTTCAGTCTTTCAAGAGGGTTTTAAAATTTTATTCATGTAAGTGTTGCAAATTTCTAAGTTTACACTCAAGTATTTAATCTTAGTTTCTTTTTCTTTTGTATTGATTTTTGTATGATTTTATATTCCACTACCTCATTGAATTCTCATATTGTTTATATTAGTTTTACTTTTGTTAGGTTTTCTAGGTATTCTGTCATCAGCAAATAGAGATAATTTTACCTCTTCCTTTCCAATTCTTATGTATTTAACTGTTTTTTCTTTTCTAATTATGTTTACTAATACCTCCAATGTAATAAGTGGTGGAGATAATGGGTAGCCAAGCCTTAAACTTGACTTCAGTGAGAATGCCTGTACTGTTTCCCCTCTTATCAGATGCTGATTTGGAAGCTAAGCATATGTGTATATTTATATTTATACATATAAATTGTGATAAGGAAGTATTCATCATTTCCTATTTAAATACTTGATTAAATATTAAATCAAGAATTGATGCTAAATTTTGTTCAAGACTTTTTAGAATATATGGAGATGATTGTATGATTTTCTTAGATCTTCTAATATGGTAAATTATGCTAATGGTTTCCTAATATTAAATCTTCATTGTATTCCTGGAATAAACCACACGGAGATGTATTGTTCTTTTTTAAAAACTGAGCTTTTGGATTCTATTTGCTGATATTTTAATTATAATTTTGCATTGATGTTCATAAGTGAGATATGTCTGAAGTTTTCTTCCCTTTGCAATGTAATTCAGGTTTTGGAATCAATGTTATATTTTACAAGAATACATTGGAAGTTTCTCTTCTTTTAGAACAGTTTAATAGGGTTGGGATTATTTGATCTTTGAAGATTTGATAGAATTCCCCTCTGAAACCACCTAGACCTGGTGCTTGTTTTGGGGTTAGTTCTTTGATAAGTTTTTAATTTCAGTTTATATTTTCTATCTCAGTAGAGGCCAAATTTGGTAAAATATATTTTCCTAGGGTACTATTCCAGTTTTCAAATTTATTTGTAAAGACATGTACTAAGTAATCTTTCAGTGTTTTTTTTTAATAAAGCCTTTGTTTCCAAGTTATTTTTCCCTTTTCATTTCTATGTTGTGTATTTGTGTTTTCTTTTTCTTTTTTTGATTAGTTATCTAGTGGCCTCATTTATTTTGTTGATTAATTTTTAAGAACCAGCTTTTTAATTTGTTAGTTCTATTATTTCATTTTGTTTCTAAACCATTATTTGTGCCTTATTTGTATTATTGCATTTCCTCTTTCAGTTTTCTCTGTTGCTATTTTTATAGCTTTTGAAGTGCATATTTAATGCAGTATATTTATTCTTTATTTTTCTTAGTATAAGTATATATATAAGCTCTAAATTTTCCACCAATCACTGATTTAGTTGTATCCTATACATCCTGTTTTTATTATAATTTTTAAATAAATTTGGCAATTTGGGCTTGTCTTTTTGTTCTTACCTAAGTTGTGTGTTTAA
Source organism: Lipotes vexillifer (assembly GCF_000442215.2). Taxonomy (NCBI): domain Eukaryota; kingdom Metazoa; phylum Chordata; class Mammalia; order Artiodactyla; family Lipotidae; genus Lipotes; species Lipotes vexillifer. Next base: position 4,103,875 of record NW_006781997.1, on the reverse strand, counting down.
TAAGTGGTTTTTAAAATTTTCCTGTTAAAATGACATTTTTGGCTTTAAAAACTTGTTTATTGGCTTCTAATTTTACCATATTGTGATCAAAGAAATATTGTTTGTATTTTCCTACTTTATACAACTTTTTGAGGTATTCTTTTTGACATAATAGTCAGTTTCCTCAACTGTTTCATGTTTCTTGAAAAGAAGGTAGATTCTTTAATATCAGGGTACAGATTTTGATATATATTCATATATATAAGTATCTACCTCACTGAGTGTGTTATTTAGGACTTTTATATACTTACGTATATTTATTTTTATTTTGTCTTGGACTAATAATGATGTATTATTAATATGTGTGTCAATTTGTCCCTGCATCTTCTCACGTTTCGGCTTTATGAAGGTGGCCACTATCTTATTTGGTATAGAGATATTCAAAACTGCTATATTTTCATTATGAACTGTGAACTTAATGTTACAAAGTGTCCTTCTTTGTCTTTGTTCAATGCTTTGAGGCCTGAATTCATCTTGTTAGATATTATGCTCACAGCCCTGCTTTACTTTTGTTTGCAATTGCCTAGTCTATTTTGCCTATTTCTCTATTTTTAGCCTTGTTTTAGAGGTGTCTCTTGAATACAGCATAAGCTTGGATTTTGCTTTATTAAAGTATGTGGGAAAAGATAAATGGTTATGTTAAGCCTATTATATTTATTGGTATAACTTACTTGGTGAGTCTATGCATTGCTGTGGAGACAGTCTGGCTAAGACTTCCAAATTCATGCTTCCTAAGTTTTCAGTAATGTGTATTATTTTTATAAATGAACACCTACATAGAGTAAACTTTTATATTAAAAAAGCCAGGGTTTTATATTTTATGTGTATGGTATATATTTTGTTTTACTTACATAGAATTTTTGTATAATGTTTTTTATTTCAGAATATTCTACGTGACTTTATTTTTCTTTGATTGACAGTGTTGACCTGAAATAAATAGACTCACAGATATTTCTCCAGGAAAGGTAGGTTTATTTGGGATCAGCAGAGAATTGCAATTCTGGGACTGCACCCACAGCAAGCTTTGTTCAAGTCCCTGCCACAGCAAAGGAAGGAGGATGCTTTTACAGAGAGAAAAAGGAAGTTGGTAGGGCTGTAGTAAACCAAGAGTCTGTGGCTTTTCATTGGCTGAGTCCTTGTCAGGAAAGGAGTCTTCCTCCTTCCTGTTGGCTCTGCTATCGTTTCATAGCATGAGAGCTCCCCCTTCTGGTTTCCCAACTCTATTCAATTGAGGTTTCTGTGTATTAATTTTTTTTTTTACAACAGTTTAAAAAATCAAATGCGCTTGGTATTTTCATTGACATTTTCTTTTGTTCTTTTTTGTTGTACCGTCTCTCCCACCCCGTAATAATAATCTGCACATAGTGGGTACTTGGTGAATACTAGGTACACAAATGACTGTCCCTAGGCAACTTTAATCCGTATTTGAATGTGTCTCCTGGAACCAAATCTGTGATCTAGAGACCATCAACACTGTGCGGCTCAACATGATCTAGCCATTCTGTTTTCAAGCAGAATTTAAAACACTACTGTTCATCATTTCCTTGAACCCAATTTCCCCTTAAGCCAAATGTGTCATTCTTATTTTACTGGGCACTTTTGTCTTTGGTATTCATATAAAATGTTGAGTAAATGGAAGTTTAAACAATACTATTTAGTGACAGATTATGATGGTGTTCTAAGTTGAATAATGGCCACCCAAAGATAGCAAGTCCTAAACCCTGGAATTTATAAACGTTACCTTAAAATTTGGAAAGAGGGTTTTGCAGATGTAATCAAATTAAGAATTTTGGGAAGAGGGGATTGCCCTGGATTATCTGGGTGGGCCCTAAATGCGGTCAAAAGTAGCTTTAAAAGAGTGAGGCAAAGGGAGATAACACAGACAGAGGAAAGGACATGCGGATCAAGGAAGCAGTGTGATCATGGAGGCAGAGATTGGAGTGATGCTTTCCCAAGCCACGGAATGCCTAGAACCACCAGAGCCTGGAAGAGGCAAGGCATGCACTCTCCCCTAGATTCTTCAGAGGGAATGTGGCCCTGCGGACACCTTGATTCAGACTTCAGTCCTCCAGAACTGTGAGAGAAAAAATTTCTGTTGTTTTAAGTCACCAAGTCTATAATATGTCACAACAGCCACAGAAAACTAATATAGATGGAAAAGTTACTAAAGCCATATGAAAATGGCTATTGTAGGAGATAGCCTGGCTGTTCCTATTTGTCTATATAATCTCTGAATTGACTCAGACTATTGTGCCAGGAAGACAAAGTTTTTAAGGCTAACTGCTTAAAAGGCAGAGTGCATTTAAGACTGAAGGAATGTGAATTTGGCTAAGTAAGGTATGTTTTGCCCTCAAAGATCATTGAGCTGACAACCACCTGATAAAACCAAAATTTTTGAACAACTGGTTATAAGCGACCAGTCTCATGTTGCTGTGTCTGACAATCCAAAGGTGTAGTGGACTGTCAGCATTTCTACGGCTGTCCACCTTCCAAACTTTCCCTCCTTTCTGGGATAATCCACCATGAGTCTCAGTGGAACACAGGTTGCTACCTCCAATGATAGTTAATGGTTAATTTGTCCCTCTCTTCTTCTTGGAGCCAGGACTTGGTCATATGACCAGGGCTTAGTTAATTAAACATTCCAACTCAGGACCCTGAATCTTCAGTGACTACCATATGCATAGGGACAGTTGGGCAGGATTCACAGCAGCAGGGGCAGCTGTTTCTGCTAAAAGCGCCCTGTTTCCTCACTTCATTGCTGTCTTGGTGTTGGCTCCTAGTCCAAGTTTGGCCCCCGCTCCAGCATCCTACCAATAATGTGAATTCCCAATATCCTTCCAGTAATTTCCTTTTTTCTGTGGTATGTGGGCCTCTCACTGTTGTGGCCTCTCCCGCTGCGGAGCACAGGCTCCGGACACACAGGCTCAGCAGCCATGGCTCACGGGCCCAGCCACTCCGCGGCATGTGGGATCCTCCCGGACCAGGGCACGAACCCGTGTCCCCTGCATCGGCAGGCGGACTCTCAACCACTGCGCCACCAGGGAAGCCCTAATTTCACTTTTTACTTGAGAGAACTGGTGTCAGTTTCTGCTACTTTAGTTTGAAGGTTTCTAACAGATGTATCGGCTCTTCTTAATGTCTTAGTATCTATCTTACTATCTTACTGTTTTCTTAAGAATTCAGGCTTCACTAATCCAATAGGATTTCTGACTCAAGAGAGAGTGAAAGTGAGCCTTGGACAGCCTTAAAATACTAGTGTTGATTATCTTTTCAAGGCATACCAAATTGTATAAAGTAATCAAAACATCTAAGGAGGTCTTTGTGACAAGTTAGCTAGTGTTTTAGCATCCTCATTGTCCCCAGGATAATTAGAATTCTGCTCAATACTTTAAGATAAAACTGATAAGTTTTTTTGTTAATTAATTAATTATATGGCATGTACAGAAAAAATTATAAAATTTATTATTGATTGCTTCATGCCAATCATTGTTTTATGCATTTTATACGTTATCTTATTTAATCCTCATTAAAATATTTTGAGTCAGGTACCATTAAAATTCCTAGATAAGGAAATGGAGACATTGGCAAAAGAAAACAGAGGGGGCAGCTGATAGTTTTGTTACCCTCTAAACAACTTCAGCCGTCACTAGTAAGTCAAGTACAGTGAAGCCCAGACAATCCAGTCACTGCAAGACTTAATGCATCCTTTATTTGTGACTTAAGTGTGGCTCTCAAACAGCACCACATACAAATGGTGCAGCTGGCGTAGCAGATGTAGATTGAAGCCAGCTGCAGAATTGCACAAATGAATCTATAGTTTAATTTGATATATATGTATATATAAAATTGTATAATCGTATAACATATAAATATAATTTTTTTAAGGAACACCTTCCTCATCTAGAAAATAATTTGGGATTACTTAAGGCAATCTCAACTTCATAGCTTAGCTGAAAACCATATGGAGAATCTTGATATAGAGGTAGAGATTAAAAATAACTTTTAAAGAAGTTATTATGGCTTACATTTCATGATCAAGCTGGCAGAAATAGCTAACTTTTTAGGCTGTTCTCTTCTTGTACCATACTTTGTCCCAGTGATATTTTACCTCTTTATCGTGGCACATCTCATGCCTCTAAGTGGAAGTCTCCAATGGTGAGGGCCTGAATGACTCTGCTGGGGTTATATGTTTAGTGCCTGTTTTTCCTGTGGGCTAGGTTCCTCACCTCTTCTCCGTGTAATCTCATGACCTCTCCCTCTCCATGTGGTGTCTTCAAATTGCCTCTATATATGGTGTTTCCAGTAGAGCAGCCAGACTTCTGACATGGCAGCTCAGGGCTCCCAAGAGTGCAAAAGCAAAAGCTGCCAGGGCTTCTGCCTTATTGTATTGGTTAAAGCAGGTCACTGGGCCAGCTCAGATTCAGGGGGAGGAGATTACAGAAGGACTACTTTGGGAGTCACCAAAGAAAGACTGGAGCACATGGTGTAAAGGCAGCATTCCAGCCATGTTTGTGTCCAGCCATTATGTGCATGCACATGCTGGACATTTGATGAAGGATTTTTCTCCCTTCTCCTTGCATCATGTCAGATCCTTATTTCAACTACCTGTGCACAGATGCAAAAATAAGTACCTCACATGCTATTTAGCTATTTATCATGCTATTAGTATTTCTTTGTGGTAGGTCAGATTTGTAATAATTTTCGTCAGAGGTTAATGCAGAATTTAGAAAGCAATGAATTGTGCCTTATTGTTAAAATAAAGATCAGATCAGAACAGAGTGAGAATAATTTTCTGAGAAAAAGAATAGGTACATCCTGTTGGTTGATTTTTTTTTTTAAACCAGCATTCTTAAGGTTTTGTTTTGTTTTTTTTTTGCGGTACGCGGGCCTCTCACTGTTGTGGCCTCTCCCGTTGCGGAGCACAGGCTCCGGACGCGCAGGCTCAGCGGCCATGGCTCACGGGCCCAGCCACTCTGCGGCATGTGGGATCTTCCCGGACCGGAGCACGAACCCGTGTCCCCTGCATCAGCAGGCGGACTCTCAACCACTGCATCACCAGGGAAGCCCTTAAGGTATAATTTATATAATACAATTTAAGGTATAATTAACATAAATAAAATGCATAGATCTTAAGTGTTGTTTTACTGAGTTTTGACAATTTTATACACCTACCCAAAACGACATAAATCATTTCTGTCACCAGAGAAAGTGTTCTCATGCCCCTTTCCAGTCAGTTCTCTCTCACCTCCAGAAGCAGCTGTTGTTATGATGTCTATTACCATAGATTCATTTTGCTGGTTCTTAACTTTCTTGTAATTTGTATAGATTATACACCCTGTTGTATCTAGATTTATTTACTTACCATGATGTTTTTGAAGTTCTTCTGTTTAGTTGAGTATATCAGTAGTTCCCTTTATTAAATAATGAGTAGTTTTCCATTGTGTGGATGTACCACATTTTGTTTATCCATGCTCCTGTTGATTGACTGACACTTTAGTTACTTCCAGTTTTTGGCTACTATAAATAAGGATGCTATAAACACTCTTGTATCTCTCTCTCTCTCTCCCTCTCTCTTTCACTCCCCCCATACATACTTGATGAATCAAAGAGTAAATATATATTTAAGTTGTAATAAATTGCCAAACGTTTCTCTAAAGTGGCAGTAGGGAATTCCCTGGTGGCGCAGTTGTTAAGAATCTGCCTGCCAATGCAAGGGACACGGGTTCAAGCCCTGGTCTGGGAAGATCCCACATGCCGCCGAGCAACTAAGCCTGTGCACCACAACTACTGACCTTGTGCTCTAGAGCCCGCGAGCCACAACTACTGAAGCCCGTGCGCCTAGAGCCCGTGCTCTGCAACAAGAGAAGCCACCGCAATGGGAAGTGCACGCACTGCAGCAAAGAGTAGCCCCCACTCGCTGCAACTAGAGAAAGCCCATGCAGCAATCAAGACCCAATGTGGCCATAAATAAATAAATATAAATAAATAAATAAATAAAAAGTGGTAGTAATGAGAGTTTTAGTCACTTCCTATCATCACTAATGTTTGGTGTTGCCAGTCTTTTAAGCATTCTAATGGATGTGAAATGGTGTCTCGTTTTATTTTGCGTTTCTCTTATGACTAAAGATGTTGGACACATTTTCATGCACTCATTGGCCATTCGTATACCTTCTCCTGTCAAGTGGCTTTAAGACGTTTTCCCACTTGTATAATTCTTTATATATTCTGATACAAGTACTTTGTCAGATCAATGTGTTAAGATTATTTTTATCCTCAGTCTATGGCTTGTGTATTCGTTTTCCTAATCATATCTTTTGATGAGCAAAACTGTTTACTTGTCATTAAATTCAAGTTATCAATTTTGAAAACTTTACGGTTAGTCCTTTTTGTATGGTCTAAAAATATTTTAATGGTCCAAGGTCACAAAAGCTATTTTCCTATGTTTTTTAGTAGATATTCTATGGTTTTAGCTTTTATATTTAGGTCAACTTCCATTTGAACTGTAGTCAGAAAAGATACTTGTTATGATTTCAATCTTAAATTTTTAAGACTTGTCTTGTAGCCTAACATATGATCTCTCCTGGAGAATGTTTCATGCGGACTTTAAAAAAATTTGTCTTCTGTTGCCATTGGATAGAATGTTCTGTGTGTGTATGTTAGACCTACTTGGTTTATATTATTGTTCAAGTCCACTGTTTCCTTATTGATTTTCTGACTAGATCATCTATCTGTTATTGAAAGTAGGGGTACAATTATTGTATTGCTGTCTATTTCTTCCTTCAGTCCTATTAATATTTGCTTTATATATTTTTGTTCTCCTATATTGGGGTGCACATATATTTACAATTGTTATATCCCCTTGATGAATTTACCCCATTGTCGTTATATAGTGCCGTTATTTGTCTTTTTTGAGAGTTTATGACTTGAAGTCCATCTTGTCTGACATAAGTATAGTCATTTCTCTCTCTTTTGGTTATCATTTACATGGAATATCTTTTTCCATCCCTTCACTTTCAGCCTATGTGTGTCATTAAAGCTAACGTGACTCTCTTGTAGGTGCCAAATTGTTGGTCCCTAGGGCAGGCCAGCTACTGGGGTCCACCATGACATTCACTTCATTCTGTCACTCTGCCATGCTGCCTGGGCTTCGGGTGGGGTGAAGGGTGTAATGTGAAACTGTCCTTCCTACCCTCTTCATTGCATCTTTTCTTATTTCCGTGCTCCGTCAGGTGCTGTAATCGCTCACCTGGAATCCTTTGCTCTTGTGAAGGTATTTTTGTGAGTGGTTCGTTGTTCAAATTGATGTTTCTGTGAGGGGACCAGTGGTGGAAACTCCTATCTCACCATCTTGCTGACTTCACTTCAAACTATTTTAAAACTAGACGAAATAAGGGCCACTTTTTTTTTTTTTTTTTGCGGTACACGGTCCTCTCACTGTTGAGGCCTCTCCCGTTGCGGAACACAGGCTCCAGACGCGCAGGCCCAGCGGCCATGGCCCACGGGCCCAGCCGCTCTGCAACATGTGGGGTCCTCCCGGACCAGGGCACGAACCTGTGTCCCCTGCATTGGCAGGTGGACTCTCAACCACTGCGCCACCAGGGAAGCCCAAGGGCTATCCATGGCTTGTTGTTATAAGTCCCATTTCTCAAAAAGAGTTGCAGCATCAGCAGATTTCAACGACGTGGTTGTTAAGCATATTTGGCTCAAGGCTGATTCCCTTCCTAGTGATCTTTATCAAATTGAGAATAGCAGTCGTTGAATATGCTTGTCTTTGTGCAGTGAATATTCATGTTTTCTTTATTTCTCCCAGTGATACTGTGTCAAAACGGCATTTGACAAGTCAGTCAAGTGAAACAAAATTCTGGGGTCACCTGAATGCCTGTTTATTTCATTAGGGGTGGAGTCACATCCATTGTGTTCAATTTTCTTGTTTTATTTTCATAGCTAGATACATGATTTAAGGGCAGTTTACTTGGAGAAATCACATTTCTCTTACATAGGTTACGTGAAATAGGAAAAACCTAATTCTTCCATCAGAATATAGGAATCTATTGGACATATACACCCCTGCTTCATAGGAGTGAAAAGCTTCCTTTTGTGTCTCCTGAAAATATTCAGGTACAGGGCTTCTGGAATGAAGAATTTGTTGTACTTCTGAGTTACTAGTTGATGTTTCTCCTGTTGGCACTGTACATCTTCATGCAACACATCCTGTTTCTCCCTTTACATTGATTACTAGGGTGCTCAGAACCAAATGGGTATTCTACTTCTACCGAATATGAGTATCAATTCTGCTTTCACATTATAATTTTTAGACTTATTTTTCACTAAGTCCAATTTCCTAATTTACTTACTTTTTGAAAAGCTTAACTGGCCTTTTTTAGGTTGTCCTAAAAATGTGGATCTCAGGGCTTCCCTGGTGGCGCAGTGGTTGAGAGTCCGCCTGCCGATGCAGGGGACATGGGTTCGTGCCCTGGTCGGGGAGGATCCCACGTGCCGCGGAGCTGCTGGGCCCGTGAGCCATGGCTGCTGGGCCTGCGCGTCCAGAGCCTGTGCTCCGTGACGGGAGAGGCCGTGGCAGTGAGAGGCCCACGTACCGCAAAAAAAAGAAAAAAAAAAAAAAAAGTGGATCTCACCTTTGCCTATATTAAATCACAAACTTTTGAGGATGGGGTGAGGGTGTTACCCAGGCTCCATCAGGAAGGATAACCCAGGTCTTGCTGGCTCTTGCCTTTGCACTTCTTCTGTCCTCTGGGTTCTGACCTCTGTCCACCTGGTGACAGATACATGCTCTCTCTCTCCTTCCCCATGCACCTGAGCACAAGCTTCTCTGGCAGATGTTCTCCACCCCACCCCCTCCCCTATTCAGATCATCTCATGCAAATAAATATCACAGGCTTGCAAATGCACTACTTGATACAAATTCCTGAAATCCTTTTAGCTCAACCCAGATCCACACTACAGATTTATTCAACCTAGGAAGCCAGGAAATGTACAGAGTACAGGGGAGTGACCAGACTTTCTCTATTATTTCCACCTCTGTTTTGTTTCTCTGCAGCCCCAGGGCTGCGTTCCCATTCCAGGTACTCCAAACATTTTAACTGCTCTCTTTTATACAGTCAGTCAGGTCACAGCCAGGGTGCACCCGTGCTGGTGATACCCTCTCATGAAGGCTTCCTATCCATGATTTTCTTGCCTCTGATGCACATGCTATTCATGGGATGTAGATGGAAATTGCTCCATTAATTTCCTGACACTCATTGAATATGTGCTTCTTGAGAAAAACAGTGTGCACAAATAATTGGGAAATGTACAGGGGTCCTATGCCCTTTACGGCTTCAAAGAAAAGAACATAAATTAGGAAATTATTCTCCTTTTTTTATTTTTCATTTTTTAATACCACAGGTTCTTATTAGTCATCCATTTTATACACATCAGTGTATACATGTCAATCGCAATCGCCAAATTCATCACACCCTCACCCCCACCCCCGCCGCTTTCCCCCCTTGGTGTCCATTCGTTTCTTCTCTACATCTGTCTCAATTTCTGCCCAACAAACCGGTTCATCTGTACCGTTTTTCCAGGTTCCACATTTATGCATTAATATACGATATTTGTTTTTCTCTTTCTGACTTACTTCACTCTGTATGGCAGTCTCTAGATCCATCCACGTCTCTACAAATGACCCAATTTCATTCCTTTTTATGGCTGAGTAATAGTCCATTGTATATATGTATCACATCTTCTTTATCCATTTGTCTGTCGATGGGCATTTAGGTTGCTTCCATGACCTGGCTATTGTAAATAGTGCTGCAATGAACATTGGGGTGCATGTGTCTTTTTGAACTATGTTTTTTTCTGGGTATATGCCCAGTAGTGGGATTTCTGGATCATATGGTAATTCTATTTTTAGTTTTTTAAGGAGCCTGCATACTGTTCTCCATAGTGGCTGTATCAATTTACATTCCCACCAACAGTGCAAGAGGGTTCCCTTTTCTCCACACCCTCTCCAGCATTTGTTGTTTGTAGATTTTCTGTTGATGCCCATTCTAACTGGTGTGAGGTGATACCTCACTGTAGTTTTGATTTGCATTTCTCTAATAATTAGTGATGTTGAGCAGCTTTTCATGTGCTTCTTGGCCATCTGTATGTCTTCTTTGGAGAAATGTCTATTCAGGTCTTCTGCCCATTTTTGGATTGGGTTGTTTGTTTTTTTAATGTTGAGCTGCATGAGCTGTTTATATATTTTGGAGATTAATCCTTTGTCCATTGATTCATTTGCAAATATTTTCTCCCATTCTGAGGGTTGTCGTTTTGTCTTGTTTATGGTTTCCTTTGCTGTGCAAAAGCTTTGAAGTTTCATTAGGTCCCATTTGTTTATTTTTGTTTTTATTTCCATTACTCTAGGAGATGGATCAAAAAAGATCTTTCTGTGATTTATGTCAAAGAGTGTTCTTCCTATGTTCTCCTCTAAGAGGTTTACAGTGTCCGGTCTTACATTTAGGTCTCGAATCCATTTTGAGTTCATTTTTGAGTATGGTGTTAGGGAGTGTTCTAATTTCATTCTTTTACATGTAGCTGTCCAGTTTTCCCAGCACCACTTATTGAAGAGACTGTCTTTTCTCCATTGTATATCCTTGCCTCCTTTGTCATAGATTGGTTGACCATAGGTGCGTGGGTTTATCTCTGGGCTTTCTATCTTGTTCCATTGATCTATATTTCTGTTTTTGTGCCAGTACCATACTGTCTTGATTACTGTAGCTTTGTAGTATAGTCTGAAGTCAGGGAGTCTGATTCCTCCAGCTCTGCCTTTTTCCCTCAAGACTGCTTTGGCTATTCAGGATCTTTTGTGTCTCCATACAAATTTTAAGATTTTTTGTTCTAGTTCTGTAAAAAAATGCCATTGGTAATTTGATAGAGATTGCATTGAATCTGTTGATTGCTTTGGGTAATATAATCATTTTCACAGTATTGATTCTTCCAATGCAAGAATGTGGTATATCTCTCAATCTGTTGGTATCATCTTTAATTTCTTTCATCAGTGTCTTAGTTTTCTGCATACGGGTCTTTTGTCTCCCTAGGTAGGTTTATTCTTAGGTATTTTATTCTTTTTGTTGCAGTGGTAAATGGGGGTGTTTCCTTAATTTCTCTTTCAGATTTTTCATCATTAGTATATAAGAATGCAAGAGATTTCTGTGTGTTAATTTTATATCCTGCAACTTTACCAAATTCATTGATTAGCTCTAGTAGTTTTCTGGTGGCATCTTTAGGATTCTCCATGTATAGTATCATGTCATCTGCAAACAGTGACAGTTTTATTTTATTTCATATTTGTATTCCTTTTATTTCTTTTTCTTCCCTGATTGCCATGGCTAGGACTTCCAAAACTATATTGAATAATAGTGGTGAGAGTGGACATCCTTGTCTTCTTGCTGATCTTATAGGAAATGCTTTCAGTTTTTCACCATTGATAATGATGTTTGCTGTGGGTTTGTCGTATATGGCCTTTATTATGTTGAGGTAGGTTCCCTCTATGCCCACTTTCTGGAGAGTTTTTATCATAATGGGTGTTGATTTTTGTCAAAAGCTTTTTTGCATCTATTGAGATGATCATATGATTTTTCTTCTTCAATTTGTTAATATGGTTTATCACATTGATTGACTTGAGTATATTGAAGAATCCTTGAATCCCTGGGATAAATCCCACTTGATCATGGTGTATGATCCTTTTAATATGTTGCTGGATTCTCTTTGCTCGTATTTTGATGAGGATTTTTGCATCTATATTCATCAGTGATATTGGTCTGTAACTTTCTTTTTTTGTAGTATCTTTGTCTGGTTTTGGTATCAGGGTGATGGTGGCCTCATAGAATGAGTTTGGGCGTGTTCCTTCCCTTGCAATTTTTTGGAAGAGTTGGAGAAGGATGGGTGTTAGCTCTTCTCTAAACGTTTGATAGAATTCACCTGTGAAGCCATCTGGTCCTGGAATTTTGTTTGTTGCAAGATTTTGTTGTTGTTGTTGTTGTTGGAAGATTTTTAACCACAGTTTCAATTTCATTACTTGTGATTGGTCTGTTCATATTTTCTATTTCTTCCCGGTTCAGTCTTGGAAGGTTATACCTTTCTAAGAATTTGTCCATTTCTTCCAGGTTGTCCATTTTATTGGCATAGAGTTGCTTGTAGTAGTCTCTTAGGATGCTTTGTATTTCTGTGGTGTCTGTTGTAACTTCTCATTTCTAATTTTATTGATTTGAGTCCTCTTTCTCTTTTTCTTAATGAGTCTAATAGTTTATCAATTTTGTTTTCTCAAAGAATCAGCGTTTAGTTTTATTGATCTTTGCTATTGTTTTCTTTGTTTCTATTTCATGTACCTCTGCTCTGATCTTTATGATTTCTTTCCTTCTGCTAACTTTGGGTCTTTTTTGTTCTTCTTTCTCTAGCTCCTTTAGGTGTAAGGTTAGATTGTTTATTTGAGATTTTTCTTGTTTCTTGAGGTAGGCTTGTATAGCTATAAACTTCCCTCTTAGAACTGCTTTTGCTGCATCCCAAAGGTTTTGGATCATTGTGTTTTCATTGTCATTTATCTCTAGGTATTTTTTGATTTCCTCTTTGATTTCTTCAGTGATCTCTTGGTTTTTTAGTAACGCATTGTTTACCCTCCACGTATTTGTGTTTTTTACCCTTTTTTCCCTGTAATTCATTTCTAATCTCATAACGTTGTGGTCAGAAAAGATGCTTGATGTTATTTCAATTTTCTTAAATATACTGAGGCTTGATTTGTGACCCAAGATGTGATCTATTCTGGAGAATGTTCCATGCACACTTGAGAAGAAAGTGTAATCTGCTGTTTTTGGATGGAATATCCTATAAATATCGATTAAATCTATCTGGTCTATTGTGTCATTTAAAGTTTCTGTTTCCTTATTAATTTTCTGTTTAGATGATCTGTCCATTGGTGTAAGTGAGGTGTTAAAGTTCCCCACTATTATTGTGCTACTGTCGATTTCCTCTTTTATAGCTGTTAGCAGTTGCCTTATATATTGAGGTGCTCCTATGTTGGGTACATATATATTTATAATTGTTATATGTTCTTCTTGGATTGATCCCTTGATCATTATGTAGTGTCCTTCCTTGTCTCTTGTAACATTCTTTATTTTAAAGTGTATTTTATCTCATATGAGTATTGCTACTCCAGCTTTCTTTTGATTTCCATTTTCATGGAATATCTTTTTCCATCCCCTCACTTCAGTCTGTATGTGTCCCTAGGTCTGAAGTGGGTCTCTAGTAGACAGCATATATATGGGTCATGTTTTTGTATCCATTAAGCAAGCCTGTGTCTTGGTTAGAGCATTTAATCCATTCACGTTTAAGGTAATTATCGATATGTATGTTCCTGTGACCATTTTCTTAATTGTTTTGGGTTTGCTTTTATAGGTCCTTTTCTTCTCTTGTGTTTCCAACTTTGAGAAGTTCCTTTAGCATTTGTTGTAGAGCTGGTTTGGTGGTGCTGAACTCTCTTAGCTTTTGCTTGTCTGTAAAGCTTTTGATTTCTCCATTGAGTCTGAACGAGATCCTTGCCAGGGTAGAGTAATCTTGGTTGTAGGTTCTTCCCTTTCATCCCTTTAAGTATATCATGCCACTCCCTTCTGGCTTATAGAGTTTCTGCTGAGAAATCAGCTGTTAACCTTATGGGAGTTCCCTTGTATGTTACTTGTCGTTTTTCCCTTGCTGCTTTCAATAATTTTTCTTTGTCTTTGATTTTTGCCAATTTGATTACTATGTGTCTTGGTGTGTTTCTCCTTGGGTTTATCCTGTATGGGACTCTCTGCGCTTCCTGGACTTGGGTGGCCATTTCCTTTCCCATGTTAGGGAAGATTTCGACTATAATCTCTTTCAATATTTTCTCAGGTCCTTTCTGTCTCTCTTCTCCTTCTGGGACCCCTATAATGCTCAGAGCCTTCACTCCAGTGGGTGGACTTCTGTGGTATCATTCTCCTTTTTTTTCATTTAAATCCTTCCAAGTTATGTAATCAAAATATGGTTTTATAATTTTTCCCAATCATTCATTATCCCCTTTAGCTATTTGATTCAGGTTAAGTCAATTAAATATTGAACTATATGTAAGGCAGATTTATAAACTATAAAATAAATAAGAGATTTCTCCTACTCATAAGAAGTTTTAGAGTAATATGTTTTTTCTCACCTCTGGCTGCAGGCAAGAATCCCTTGGGCAGGACTTAAAAACACTGATGTCAGCACTGTAGTCCCCGGAACTCTGATTTAAGTGGTTTGGGGTGGGGTCTATGCCATTTTTTTAAAATTGAAGTATAATTGATGTACAATATTATCTTAGGACATTGTTTTAATGTGATACTAATGTGCAGCAAGGGCTGAGGACCACTAAGGTAGGCACATGGGTTATGCACGAAACAGCTGTACTGCAAAGCAGAATATAATTTAACTGTTAGAAGACAGATACCATCACTAAGGCAAGGTCTCCATTCCCCACAGCTTTCTTCTAACCGCCTGCCACTGTCCCCACTGTGTTCTGGGTTCATTGCCTCACCTCTCTTCTCTCATAACTCCCTACAGTTACTCCAGACACAGCATTTATCAGTAACTTTTTTTTTTTTTCCATTTATCAGTAACCAGTGTTTTTGCTTCTGGACTAAATTCCCTGAGTCCAGGGACCAACGTCTGCAGTCAGAGTAATGGGGCAGCTCATGATACAGACAAGTTTCTTAACCTCTATGACTCCCAGTTATTTTTCTATAAGGTGTCAAAAATAAGAGTGCCTAACTCATAGGGCTGGCATGAGGACGAATGAAGTAATGCCTGTACAGCACTTAGTTCAGTGCCTGGAACATAGTGAGTGGACCATGAATGTTAGTTATTGTCATTACTAGTTTCTCTTGCCCCATACTGATTTGTACTTGTTAAGTACTTAATAAATAAAAATACCACTATACTTGACTTCACAGGCCACATTTATTGAAATCCTACGAGTGTTAAAGCACATCTTTAACAAGAGGCAGGCTGCTGGTAGTCCAAACAATGCCTCTGTGCATCTTAGAAAAAGGATCCTGTGCTGGTTTTGCTGTTCTCCACACCTCCCTGCCCTGGTCCCTGCCAAGTCCCTGCCTTGGGCGGCTGACCTCTCTTCATTGCATCACTTGGGCTCCCTTGCCAACAGACTGG
Organism: Lipotes vexillifer; assembly: GCF_000442215.2. Lineage (NCBI taxonomy): Eukaryota > Metazoa > Chordata > Mammalia > Artiodactyla > Lipotidae > Lipotes > Lipotes vexillifer. Next base: position 4,088,638 of record NW_006781997.1, on the reverse strand, counting down.
AGTTCTGCCCATGGGAGACCCCAGAAGGAGAGTAGAAGGGCAGAAGGAGAGATAGGACATTTATCTCTGCTCCCTCCCTGCTTGGGGCTGCATTTCTGGTAGGGGCTGCATCTGTCCACACCTGCACCTCCTGTCAGGAGTGGGGCCCGTCCACCATCACTCCAACTTCCACTGGCTTCTGAGAACACCATTTCCTTCCCTTGCTGCTGCAGGTCCAGGAGTGGTGATGGCTTCCTGCTCTTGCTAGTTTCCAAGTGCAATATCCCTTCTTGGTTTCCTTAGCCCTGTCCACACATGGGGAGGGAGGTGAGGTATTCCTTCATTAAAGTCTTTTGAGCTATCTGAATTGAACTATTTCCGATTAGGTGCCTGGCTGATACCTGCTCCTTCCTCAAGGACATTTTACTGCCCTCTGCTGGAAAATTGTGGTAAACAGTGTACATTTATTAGGTCTCCAGTGAGAAATGGTGCCGCTTAGATGTGGGTTGAAGTAAACAACTCAAAGCACAGCAAAGTCAGAGGTCAAACATTTATAACTTAATATAACTCACCACCTCGTGCCTCGTAAAGGAACACCAAAGCCTCCCCACTTAGTTATTCAGAATGTCCTCTATGGATACTTCCTCATCCTGTTTCTCTCTCCTGTTCTCTCACTCAGCAGCCCTCCTCCAGGTCTCCTCGTTGACTAGTCTGCCCTCCTTCCCCACCAAGTAAATAATAATAATTTGGGGGAACATATTTATATTAAAAATTATTTGTGTTTATCTGAAGTTTAAAATTTAATGGGGCATTCTGTATTTTTATTTGCTTAATTTGACAACTACTCCCTGGGCCATTAGCTGTCATTGGCAGCTCAGACCTTGTTCTAGGTTCAAACCCATAAGAGGAATGTGGTTGATTCCAGAGTCACATTTCTACAGGGCAGGTCTGATTTGGCCTAAAAAATATATTCCCTTCCCATTGCTTGTCTGTCACTTAGAGAAACTTCTCTTTATCAGCACTGGTGTGTTTCTTCCAAGTGCAGCCATGCCCTTTCCAGGATGTCAAAAGAACTAATAGTACCATTTACAGTTGAAATGTTAATTATATTTGTTTCCATAGGACCCAGATAATGAACCCTATGAAGTAAAGGAAAATTTTTGTTATGATTTGTGTAATTTTTAGTCTCAACTTTAATATCTTAATATTATTTATTGATAATTGATAATAAATGGTCATTTAATTACTCCATTTTTAATATGGCATTTTGCTTATATGCTGGTATACATTGCCACATATCATCATTTATCCCAAAGGCCTTATTAAAACACTGCCAGTTATTCAATTTTCTACCAGTTCAAAAAATTACAAAATCACCAAAAATTAAAAAACAAAACAATTAAGGATCTTTCTGTGTGATGTCTGTCTCTTTGTTTTGTTTGTATTTACCTGATCGTTCGTCAATAAATATTTTAGATACATATAGTGAACAGGACATTTGATAGGTACAGTGTGCAAGCAGTGTAAGAACCTCTCACTGGCTCTCTGAACTTCATACTTTGACAAGGGCACCACAGATGCTTGGCAATTTGTATTAGTTATTGATATATAACAAATTAATCCACCAAGTCTTCGTGTATTAAAACAACAGCATTTATATCTCATGGTTTCTGCAAGTCAAGATGTGGGTACAGCTTATCTGGGTCCTTTGCTGCAGAGTCTCTCACAGATTGTGTCAGGTTTGCCAGGGCTCTGGTCTCGTCTGCAGGCGTGAGTGGGGAAGTTGCTGCTCCAGGCTTCCATGTGGTTGTAGGCAGGATTCACTTCCTTCACGGTTGTTGGGCTGAGGGCCTTAGTTCCTCACAGGCTGTTGGCTGGAGGCTGATCTCAGTTTCTTTCTACACAGGACTCTCTCTACAGTAGCTCAGAACATGGCAGCTAGTTCCTATCAGAGAGTGCCGGCAAGGTGGAAGTCACATTCTTTCGTAACTTAATCAAGACAGAAGTCACAGTGTGTTATAACTTAACATCCTAATACTTTTATGATATTCTCTTTGTTGAAAGGAAGTCTCTAAGTCTAGCCATTAGGAGAAATTAATGTTGGGGTGAAAACTGAAGTCACCCTTACTAACTTTACTCTCTAGCTTCTGTTTTCCAAAAACTCTGACCTTATTGAACTGTTTACTTTGAGGGACAGAGAAGAGAAGGGAGTGCTTTTTAAGTGATGAAGAGGGGGCAGGAGAGATTTCCTCAGGAATAGAGAAAAATTGGAAGTCAAGGAACCTATTGAGAGCTACAGGCCTAGGTTTGAGTGGAGTGGGGGATCAGAGTTGATTTTAAGTGGATTTAAAGATAATAAATGGATATTTCTTTTTTTTTAATTTTATTTTTTATTGACATACAGTTGAATTACAGTGTTGTGTTAATTACTGCTGTACAGGAAAGTGACGCAGGTACACATTTATATACATTCTTTTTCATATTCTTTTCCATTACGGTTTATCACAGGATATAGAATATAGTTCCCTGTGCTCTACAGTAGGACCTTTTTGGGTTTTTTAAAATACATCCACTTTTTTTTTTAATAAATGTATTTATTTATTTTTTTATTTTTGGCTGCGTTTGGCCTTCATTGCTGCACGCGGGCTTTCTCTAGTTGAGGAGCGCATGCTTCTCATTGTGGTGGCTTCTCTTGTTGCAGAGCACGGGCTGTAGGTGCCTGGACTTCAGTAGTTGTGGCATCGGGCTTAGTTGCTCTCTGGCATGTGGGATCTTCCCGGACCAGGGCTTGAACCTGTGTCCCCTGCATTGGCAGGCATATTCTTAACCACTGCGCCACCAGGGAATTCCCTATAAATGGATATTTCTTACATACACATGTAAATTTATGGACTGAGAGGCATAGTCACTTGTGATATTTGTTTTTTCATTTTAAGAGTAGGTGTGGGATTGAGAGGGGACTAACACGAATGTTTTAAACTAACTGCATTTATGGATTTAAATCTCGGTGTGTCTAATTTAAATTGGTTGTTTGTAGAATTCTATAAAGCCTATTAAATCATGTTGGGTAGAATTAATTCCAGAACAATTATTGATGCTTCCACCAGACTTTGTATTCCTCTTCATAATTATTTTCCAATACATGAAATGCCGTGAAAAGACCAGAACAAATGAGTGTTTGCTCCTTTAACTTGTTATTTAAGTTATAGAATATGGTGTTTATTGGATTTAGGAGATAAAAATATTAGAAACATTTTCAAGTTTGAGATAAAATCTCAGTAAAATGAACAAAACCGATGCACCCCATGCCTCATTCTTAATTCTGTTGCTCCTTTCTTTTGAAAAAACATTCAGACGTTTAGTATGACCTCTCGTTTCCTCTGCCATGGGCCCCCTAACCAGCCCGCATTCTGATGCTGCCATCCTGGTGTCCGCTGGACTCCTGCCAGAGCCTCCCAGCCGCTCCCCGCCACTGCCACTGCTGGCCCTCAGACTGCTCCTCTGCACTGCAGGAGAGCAATTTTAAAACAAACACACACACACACAAATGATGTCAGACCACCCCGCTCCCTCCTCAAGACCCACCCAAAACATCTCATCCAACTTTGAGTAAAGCAGAGACTCCTTAGCTCTCCTGAGCCAGCCTTTCCAGTGTCATCTCCGCTCGCCCCTCACTGTGTCCACCCTTTGTTCTTGTCCTTCCTCAGGCTTACTAAACTCTAGAGCCTAGTTCAGATGAGTCAAGCACACTGAAAAATGAACCAATAATGAGTTCTAAAAAAAAAAGGAAATCTCCCCGAGGTGGTCTAAGTGTACATACTGATTATTTTTACTAGATACATTTCTCATTAGCTTTTGCCTGCATCCATTCAGGTTCTGTCTCATGTATTAGCTTCTAGTTCATTCTGTCAAATGGCAATATAATCGAGACCCTCGTGTGGGAAGCAGATTAATGCAGCCTTCTTTGCTATTACTCTCCGAGGTGAGTGAAGATGACCTGTTTGGCTGTTCAGCTAATTTTTGCTGAGAGTTAAAGGATGGATAATGTATCTGTGTGATGAAATTTAGCAGTAATACCTGTGGGCTAGATATGTCATGGTATTTGGGCTCTGGATAGTGGATTGTGAGTCCAAGGCAAATTTATTTGCTATTAAATTCTCTCTCCTTCAATTCACCAGTCCTCATGAGTAGACATCTTCTAGTTTTCAAAAATATCCTACCTGTCAGCAACTTTGGAAGCTCTGCCTGCCACCCCCCACCACTGACCATGCCCTTAGAAAGGAGATACATTTTCTTGATGAAGAAATATACTATCAAGATGGGCAGGCTTGAATGGGATGGAGAAAATGGAGGTATTAATCACTCTCAATGCTCTTGGAAAAAGGAATTTCTATTTTAGCAAAGCAAACCATTTCTCTTTGGTTAAATAACAAAAGTGGACTCTAAACTCTCCTTACCTTTGGGTCCTGTCTGAGAGCCTAAATCTGTGCAGATTCCATAGGACCCAGTTCCTTCTCTATGGTATTCTTTCTCCCAGCTGTCTCTGTGTGGTGGACAGAGTTGAGGCCAAGTTTAGGTCACTTTTCCTGGAGATTTTATATTGACTCATATAGTTCTCCCAGAGCACATCCTGCCTAAAGGGCTTCAAGTTCTCAGGAGAAAAATATGACTATTTATAAGCCATAGAAATACATACTAAGAGATGATGAAAACACAAAATGGTACATTAAAAGCTTTCATCACTTTCTCTAGAGGGTCAGCGATATGCCTGTCAGGCACCTACAGTGTGCTTAGTACTTCTCTAGGATGAATAAGCCATTTATTGGGGCATTCTGTAATGACAAATATAAAACAATGAGTAATACACAGCATGATAGAGGACAAAACCAGGGACTGCAGGAACCAAAAGGATGGAGATCAAGAGGACTGAGGTAATCAGCAAAGCCTTCAAAAGTCTTCACTGGTGAGAATGATTTGCCTTGGAGTCAAAGACTTTTCCTTATGGAGCCTACACAGTAGCTTCCCTAGTTTTTTGTGTTTGTGTTTGGTTTTTTTTGTTTGTTTTTTTTTCCTTCCTTGCGGTACGCGGGCCTCTCACTGCCGTGGCCCCTCCCGCTGCGGAGCACAGGCTCCGGATGCGCAGGCCCAGCGGCCATGGCTCACGGGCCCAGCCACTCCGCGGCAAGTGGGATCCTCCCGGACCGGGGCACGAACCCGCGTCCCCTGCATCGGCAGGCGGACTCTCAACCACTGCGCCACCAGGGAAGCCCCTGTGTTTGTTTTTTATTTTTATTTTTCAAGCTCTTGTTCCGTTCCCTCAGAAATGTGATCATTTAGGCTACAGCTGGCCGCTTATAAAGAGACCTAAGTCCTCCTCTATCCTACTTACTGGGGACTCCAGATGTTTGCAATGTACAGTTCGGCTTATAGAACCATCCAATCCCATTTCCGCCTTCAAATCTGGACTCAGGTTTCTTTGGAGGCAGCACAATAACTTCTTACCAACACTAGAACCCGATCACCACAGATGAGTTACCCTCTGTCCAAGAGCCGCAGGATGGGGGCCGAAGGGCACTCTCCTGACCCCCAGCACCACTAGTAAACCATTACTCCTGCATGCTCACATGCAAGGCTTTCTCTGAAGGTTCAGGCCTTCCACCTTTCTCTTCTTCACGGCTGTCTTAGCTGGTCACTCTTCCACACTCACTAATGACTGTGGGCTGTGGCTCATATCTTCCTTTTCATCCCAAGCTCCACTGTCATTCTTGAAAGAAGCACAAGCATTGGAATCAGAGAACAGGGTTTGAAACACAGCTCTGTCCTCTACCAATTGTGTGACCATAGGCACATTGCATAATATCTCTGACCCTTAGTTTCTCATGTAAAACACGATGATGGTAGTTACTTAAAAAAAAAAGGCTCGGGGACAAGTAAATTGCTCACCACAATGGCCAACTCATAGAAAGTGATACATAAATTTTTGCTTGTGAGGATTGCTATGACGTGGACAGCTCACCTAACGCCCTCTGTTCATGGTTCTCAGATCTCAACAGCTCCGCCAACCTCCACACCACCCTGCCACTTTCAACTTTGAGCTACACCCAAGCAATCTGAATCATTCCTTCTGCAAAATCCAAAAAGTCTACATTTTTTACACCACCTTCTTCTATTGTTCTAGCCCTCTTATTTCTCTGTTCTTCAGTGTTTCTTGATCTTCAGTTCCTCCTTGTCCTCCCCCATCTCTTTTCTTGTGTCTCAAAGAAGTATAGACCTCATGATGTGATGTTATTAATAACATTCTTTGACAGTTCTCTTGCTTTCTTGTCTTTCCTCTGCATCTTTCTGGCAAAACCCTACCGCTAAATCAATGCCCAGTCTCCAGAGAGCTATTAGAAGAATGAAGTTACACTTCAGTGAGGATCTGTAAGTTCACAGTCTCCAGCCTAGCTCTGGTGAGCTGCCTCCATCATGCCTTACATTTCAACCCATAACGTTCTCCTTGAGATTCCTACATGTCACCTCCCTGAAAGCTCCCAGCTGAGGCTCTTGCCATCTACATCATAAGAGTCACTCCCTTGGCTTTCTGCTACATACCCTCTCTCAGTCCTTTCCCAACTCCTTCTCCACCTACACAGATCCACTTGCTCTTATAGTAGAAGATTCTGTACCCCATCTTTTCCTATTTCCTTAGGGTTGTCATTCCACTGTGCACCTCTGCTCTCTCCCGTTGCTTTACGCTTCTTCCACCTACTTGCTTTCTCTTTCAAAATATAAATGTGGGGCTTCCCTGGTGGCGCAGTGGTTGAGGGTCCGCCTGCCAGTGCAGGGGACGCGGGTTCGTGCCCCGTTTCGGGAAGATCCCACGTGCCGCGGAGCGGCTGGGCCCGTGAGCCATGGCCGCTGAGCCTGCGCGTCCGGAGCCTGTGCTCCGCAACGGGAGAGGCCACGACAGTGAGAGGCCCGCGTACCGCAAAATAAGTGAATGAATGACTGTGATCAGCATCTTCTCTCCTTCATGGGATCCCCTTCTCCAGACACTATTGGCTGTGCTCTCCGGTTGAAACATTCCCCTGGTATTTCCTGCCGTAAATCTCTTACCTCTCTTCCTCCTCCTCCTCTTTCTCCTCCTCCTTCTTTCCTCCAATAAACACATGAACATTTTTCAGGCGTCTGTCCTCCACCCTTTCCTGTTGTTATCCTGGGTCATCTCTTACAGAGGTGAGAGTCACAATGTTTAACAGCTGGCACCGTTGGGCACTGACAAATCAGACCAGGTACTGGCCATGAGCATGAGATTTAGTTGTGCCAGAGCATACCAGCTGAGCATTAGTCCTGACTCCATGGCATCCACAGTCACCTTTGTCCCTGGTCTGTGCCTCTTACCCCAAACCTCTTTCGTAAATCAAAGTGGACACACTCACTTGGACAAATGTCAGGCACCATAAGTTCAAGATTTCCAAAACCGAGCTCTTCTTTCCCTCTTTTCTCCAAATGTTTCTTCTCCTGTACTCCCTGTGCTTCTGTTGATAGGGAATGGCACGCTACTCTACCTCAAGCAAATTGGTCTTACCACTGTGATCCTGGCTCCCATTTCTACCTTTGTTGCAGTGGGAAGAATACAAATCTTAAGCTGAGAACTTCCTGCTAAAATCCTACAATGGCTTCCTGCTACTTTTAGGATAAAATTCAAACCCCTAGGACATACAAGGCTCTTTAGGTTCTGGCCTCTGCCCACCTCTTTAACCTGACCTCAGCGCTTCCCTCACCACCCTTAGCCCTTTGTTCTCTCCATTCCATGCTAGATGAACCCCAAATACCAGCCCCAAAAAGTCATGTTCATTTTTGTCTTGTACCTTTCCACGTCATCTCTCAGCTACCTGGTCCATCGTCATCACCACCAACTCACCATGACCTCTTTGATAGAATAGCTCCTACTTATCTTTAAAAACTTAGATATGCCATTTCTTTTAGGAAGACTGTCTTGAGCTCCCCACCATCCAGTTTGGGTTAAGTGTACTGCCCCACTGCTCTCATCACTCCTCATGATTGCCTCTTCCTTCTCACTTAGCAGAAGTTCCTGTATCTCTCTATTTACCTCTCAAACTCTTCCCTGCAGTGTGAAGTCCTTGAAGGAAGTCCGGATTAGTGCTTTGCACTCAGTAGAAGCTCAACAAGAGTTTATGGATTGAAGGGCTGATTACACCAAGCAGGAAGATTATAAATGATGAACACCAACACATTGGGTCTGTTCATTGTTACTCTATGGATTGTGTTTATCATTTGAAAAGACTTGAAATTAGCAATGCAGAGAACACTGCCTGGTCTTTGTTCAGTGTTTGGAGAAAGTATCAAGACACACAGAGTGTCCCTCAGGAATTTCTGAGAATCTAAAATCGATTAGAGGGCTCTGTGAACACCTGCTGCCTTCCCCTGGGTACCCGTGGGTGCGTAATTAATCTTGACTGACTGACTCCCCCTTTCTCTGTGTTTTGCCAAAACATGCCCATATGCTTTAAGTTACTTTTATTTGCCACTGTCCTCCTGTCTGCATTTTTCTTTCACGGAGTAGGAATTGCAGCAAAATGGTTGTAAGTTATATTCTCTAATCATCTTGTTTGATATATTTAGTACTTTCTCAAACCCTGCTTCTCTTTTAATCACTTCAGTAAAATGAAATAATTAATTTTTATATGCTTCTCGGTTGCCCTGTAATTTTGTTACATCAAAAATATGTTCTAGACACAAATTATAATTTAGCTTGTTTTTCTGGATCCTGTATTGCCTGTAACCATTTGATTTACGCTATTAGAGAGGGATGCTACACTTTCTAGAGGCCCAAGCCTCTGTGTCTCTGGTGACATGGGAGTGGTGGGAAACAGGTGGGGAAAATGCAATCTGTGAGTTACAAAGGGAGAGGTCAGCAGAGGAGGCAAAGTCATTTGGAGCAGCTTAACCGCCACAGTAGTAAAGGACTCTTTCTTCAGGGTCACCATGCAAATTACTGTCCAAATTGTGGTTAAAGCATTTCCCCCCGGCCCTTATATTTTTATTTAATCTCTTCTCATCATGGCCGCCGCCCCGCCCAAGGGAGAGTCACAAATGGAAAAAATGAATTTCTCAAATTCTTAAGATAGAAGTTCAAGCTTATTGTATTAGAGCATTTTATTTTTGTTATACATATACTGTTGGTGGTAATTTAAATGTCGCTTATGATTGAAATGCAAAGTAACTGTTTTTCCATCATGTGATCCTTGCTGGGGTTTCCTGAGCTTGTTATCTGTCTCAGACCATTCTCATGTTCTCTCTCTCCAGAGCTGGTCACCAATAGACCTTGTGTTGTATTGTAAATGGCAAGGCTGGTGTTTATTCATTTCATATTATCATTAAGGAATGTAAGGAAATCGGCACTTACTGGTCACACAGAGTGCTAAAGCAGAGCTACGTGCTTTATATATGCTATCTCATTTTAGTTCCCACCATAATCTAGTGATGAAGAGATTATTTTCATCCTGTTAGATAAGTACACAGGGGTTCAGAAAGCTTAAGTAATTTGATTGGACCAACAGACCACAGAATGGGGTGGGGGGGAGCCTGGATTTGAACCCAATCATGGTTGTTTTGGGAAGCCCATTATTATTCTACTCTACAAGGCTACATCCCATTGTGACTAAGGAGTACCACAAAATTTAGTATTTAATTTCTTTTTTATTCTTGTTGATTTTTTTCTCTTTAAAAAATTTCACCGTGGTTCCTAATGGATTCTCTATGTCTCTTGTAAACTGCTTTGGAGGGTACTGTATGTACACATAAACGTACATGGTTATGCATGAGAAATGAGAGAGAGTTTTGTTGATATGTTAGAATATTTAACCAATAGCATTTTCTACTGAGGACTTTTCTCTTTTCTGTATTCCCAATTCGAGAGTTTTATAAAATAGTCTCTATCTTACAAAATCAAAATGTACCAACAAATGGCTTCTCTTCACAAATGTTGGAGTAGTTGACATGGTCCCAATTCTGTGCTCTATCGGTCCTCATCTCCTTCCCACCTTATTTTCCTTTACTCGCCATTGTGTTCCCCTCCAACTTGGTGTCAACTGAAACCAGTTCCTAGAAGCTGATTCCACCCCTCCTGCATCCTTCTCTTTTGGGAGTCAGCTTCTCTTCTTTCAGTGAAACCTTTCTCTACCTACTGTAATCTCTGATCTCTTTTTAGTCAGGACCACACAGTTGAAACAGATAAAAGTTAAGGGATTGTTAGCAGTATTTCTACAACTAAATTACAAGAGCAAAGACTTTGATTACGAGGTTTTATCTCCTTCAAACTCATCGACGGTGGCTGGACAATGCTGGTATATGGTGAGCCCCCAAAAAACATTTCCAGATTGTTGGTCAGGGCTGCCTATGTGGCTATACAGATACAAGGACTATACAAAATGGCGTGTTTACCAGTTGTGGGTTTCCACGTCATGCACTTTGAAAATGACCAACCCAGTGAGTGGAGTGAGAGGCCTGCCGCCTGCCAGGCACATGTAGATTAGGAGTCTTCAGTGAAGAAAGTCTCCTTAATACCAGGAATACTTTGACATTATTAGTGCCAAGTTAGTTAGATGATGTGATGTAAATCGTAAGCAGGGTCTCAAGTTACTCAAAGATCTTTTTAGCCTTATTGTTCTTCTGTCCTAAACAAAGCCAATGCTTTGGCCTCCTAACACCTGCTTTGTGTCACCCAACCCAATCACAGCCTTTTCTCCATTTTCACTTGCTGAAATTCTTTAAGGCCTCTGTGTGTTCCCAGAGCATCCCATAGTTCTGCTAGCAAAGCACTTAAAATAATTTAAATTCTTCACAGGGCTAGATAATATATCATAGCCTCCCTGGGAGGCTATTAGGTACTCATTGCTTCAGAGGAGCCATGTGGAGAGCAGAAAGCAAAAGCCTTCTTCAACATTTTGGAGGTAGAAGCGTTTCCCCCGTAGCAAAATTTGCTGCTGTGCTCACCAAAACCTGTTTCTTTTCTCTCTTGGGCATAACAGCTAAATGATATTTTTCGGACTCACCTGTAGTCAGATGAGACCATAACTAAGTCTGACTTGTGCTTCGTCCATACCTGGCCCCTAGAAACCTCCCAAGCAGTTTTCCACTCTCCAACTCTCTTCCTCTGCTGGCTACATGGAGGGCCACTAAGGACCTAGAGGACAGTGGAGCCACGGAAGGGAAGGAGAATAGGTCCGTGAATCACCATATGGGAGGTTTCCTGCTGCATAATTCCAGTGAACTATTTAATGAGGGGATGGAGGATGGAGGTGGGGGACAGAAAATCCTGATACAGACAGGGTTGTGGAACCTGAAAACGAATGTGGAGACCAGGTTGGTAGAACTCTACGAAAGGAACATGTATCTTCCCCAAACACCATGCAGCCCGGGTCAGGCACACGACAGAGAACTGCAGGACACGGAGGCCACGATGGGCCAGGGGCCACTTCTCAGTGGTGACTGCAGAGGCCGATACCAAGCATCAGAAGGAATGCTGGATGTCTCAGCAGATGCAGATGGGCAGGTAACTGCAGGTGGCCTCAAGGGACAGTGTTGCCCTTCCCAACCCCTCCCTAGCAACTCTTCAACACTTTGTAAGACCCACCTCCAAAACTGTATGCAGCCTGTGGAAAGAGGAGGCCTCTAATGGGCTGAGATGACGTTTCTGCTACGCTGGGGGATTGGGAGCTGGAAACAGAAAGTAGGTTAAGTTATAAATTAAGAAATGTGTATATTTTTCACCACTGAGTATAAGGACGAAGATTCATCCTGACTCCCTCATTTGCTTGCCCGTCTTTCCTGCTGTGCTGTGAGCTCCGTGAGGCCAAGCCTGCCCGGTTCACCAGGGGTCCCCAGTGCCCAGCACATGGTAGGTGCTCAGTGACTACGTATGAATATGTGAGCAAATGACCAGTCTGTGGGTGAGAGGATGGTCCCATTTCTGTCTGTCAGTGGTGGCTGTGGGAAATAACTTCGCATCAGCAAGAGCAGAGGACCAGGTTGAGAGAGTCTTCTATTGGGGATTTCGTCCTTTCCTTTTAAAGGTCAAAAAGCTAAATGTCACTGAATCTATTTCCTGGGAGACTGTGTTAGCTCCTGGGTCCTAAAATAAAAATTACCAACGACAGAACACTGTCATCTTTATGAAGGCTTCCTTTCATTCACATTTAACTGTTAGGGTCCTAAGTTCAGCAGTCAATAAGCAGATTCAGTGGCAGGCTTCCACTGTGATATTTGTTTTTATAAAAAACGAGCTTATACATTTCACATACTGTCTCTCCTTCACTCTGATTTCAATCATAATGATCACAAGCAAGTACCAACAGTGTTTTTATATGAGCTGGAAATACTACATTTGTTAATGATTTGAGAGAGGTTATTTTTGACGTATGATGATTTAAGATAATTTCAATAATGGGTTTTCATTTTACATGATCATTATAATCATGACAATAATTATTAACGTTGTCATGGTGAGGACTGTGTATTGAGTGCTTACTTGGAATATCAGTTGTTTTTTAGGTACTTTTGAGCCTATGGTTTAATTGGTTTTGAACCTGTCCTCAGAGAAGGAGGTCCCTTCCCCATCCCTCTTGGGATCAATCTTGAGAGGCGTGCAGGGGCAGCAGAAACTCCCAGAATGATCTAGAGGAATCAGAGTATTGGAGGCTGGTGCCTCATCCTTGTTCCCACCGTAGGCTGGGAAGTCCCAAGACTAAGAGAAGCTGTGAGTTCAGGGTGGTAGAGAGTTGAATGGTGGCTCCCAAAGGATATGCCCTCCCAGAACCTCAGAATGTGACTTTATTTAGAATTTAGAGTTAATGTAAGAGTCTTGAGATCAGGTCATCCAGATTAGGTTGGGCCCTAAATCCAATGAGTGTCCCTATAAGAGAGAGAAAAGGAGAGATACAGAGAGAAGGCGGCCATGGGAAGATGGAGGCAGAAATTGGAGTTTAAGCCTTAAGCCAAGGAACGCCGAGGGTTGTCTGTAGCCACCAGAAGCTTGGAGAGAGTCATGGAGCAGATTATCCCTCAGAGCTTCCAGAAGGAACTACCCCTTGAAACAACACCTTGATTTCAGATTTCTGGCCTCTAGGACTTTGAGAGGATAAATTTCTGTTGTCTTAAGCCACCCAATTTGTGATAATTTGTTACAGCAGTCCTAGGAAACGAATACAAGAATGGAGCCAGACAAGAGCATTGATTCACTACGGTAGGAGGTTCCTGGAGCCAACAGCTGCAGCAGCTGTGCTCTGATTCCCTGAAGTGTTGGCCATTTGCCTGTTTGCTCCCAGTCTACCTCAGCCTTTTGTGCTCTCTGTTGTCGGGGGCATGGAGACGGCAAAAACTACACTTGCAGATTCCCTCTCCAACTGGTGCCTAATTAGCTTTAGCCAATGGGTGGTGTTAAAAAAACAAAATTCAACTGAGGAAATTTTAAAGATCTTAGTGGTTTTAGTCAACTATTCATGAATCAGGCAGCATCCCATCTAGCAGAAAGAAAAGAACTCTGGGGAGCTGTACAAAATCAAAGACGTGCATAGGTAGAATGGAGTGAGAACAAGGCAGTTACACTAGTAAAAAGTGGATTGGCTGTGACAAGGTCCCTTTCTTTTAGGGGAAGGCAGGGTCTATCAGGGAGATGACCTCACTAGTGCTGATCAGGTGATTCCTGATTGACTGGGTTTATGATTCCATTGCTGGAAGAGCCAAAACTGTAACTAAGTCTTAAGTCTCAGTTTGGTGCCGTGGGGCTTAGCATATGCTAAGTGACTTCATTTGGGGCCTGTTGTCTTGTTTTTAACACTGACAGTGTCAGACGACTGGCAAGGCAGGGATTGGGAATAAGTGAGCTCCATCTGTCTTCCAGCGTCTGGAGGCGAAACGGTGGTGTCGGCAGTGGCTGAGGCTGCTCTAGCGGCAGCAGTGGGCGGAAGGCGGGCTCTGGCTCCTGTACAGGCGCCTCGGCTCCAGCAGGGACCTCAACAGCACAGGGATCCTGGGCTCTGGGTCATGCTGTCTCCCCTTCTGCTCCTCCAGCTATGGGCAGCCATGGTTTCTTGCACTTATGGATCTTTGGGGAAACTTATTATCTTCTTTCATCTTTCCAGCCATTCTAACACCCTTGCAACCAATGCCTGTATTAAATTTTCTCTGTTTGAAATGTCAAGAGAAGTTTTGTTTGTTTGTTTGTTTTCTTTTCTTCCCTGATTGAGCCTGACTGGTACACCTTACTTCCAGCTGTGGCAGAGAATGCTGCCCCCTGGCAGGCAGCTCGGCAGAGCTGTTCTAGGAAACATTTATGAAGCCTCCATCTAAAGACTCTCCTTCAGCCCTTCTTCTCAGTTTTTCAGGAAATACCAAATTTCCGACACTAAAACCCTTTCTGCTTAGATTAGCCACAGTGATTTCCATTCTCTGCAACTAAACCAACCCTGATTAAAACAGCAAGATTCTGGGATCCAAAGGCTTGGTCATCTTTCTAATACTATGTCTCTAAAGCATCTGTACACCCATCTCTCTGGCCCAGCATGGCCTTGTGGCTAGCAAGTCACACATACCTTCTGGTGACCAGAGATCCAAAATCTAAGAGTGGCTGCTGACTGCTGGTGAGGACACAGGGCAGACAGGTCAAGAGGGTTTATGGGCTTCACTTTGTTGGGTATTTGTGATCACAATGATCAGTTTCAAGGGGGTCATTTGGAGGTGGTTTCTTTATTTTGCACACATTGACAGTAAAAGAATGTGTGGCAGATAGGCACACAAGTTTTAGTCAGACAGATCTGAGTGAATCCAGCTCCTCCATGCGTGGCCTGGAGTTCTCAGTTTTCTTATTGGAATAGGGGCAAAATGTCAGCAACAACTTTGGAAGATTCTTGTACAGGATTAAGTGAGATAACCTATGTATACATATAAAGCATTTGGCTTGGTGACTGGCATATAGTAAGTATTCAATTTTTTAAAAATAGCTATTTTGTTCCTAACTTTGCAACATGGTTTTGCTTGTAGGTATACTTTTAAGAACATGGAGATGTAAATTAGTAATTTAACCAAGTCCACCAAACTTTGATGAGACTGCCTGGGCCGGGGCCAGTCTGTGTCACCTCCTGAGATACAAACCCAGAAGTCTGCTTTCAGGACTAGATGAGAAAACGCCCACTTAACTCCTGCCAGCCACAGTGATGATTGGTTGTTCAGGAAAGAGCATGAAGGAGCACATTAGAAGGAGCCTAAGTGTACTAGTTTCATCCATAGGTTTTTCCCAAAAGGCAAATGTGATTACAGAAGACTGTGAAAGGTTGCTGATGAGTATGTTCCTCTTTTTCAACAGAGTGTAAGTTTTGACTTTGGGGACAATTTTCTAGGAAAGTCTCCCTGAAACAAGTTGCTGTTTCTGGGAATATGACTCCCAGGAATCATTCTTAGGAGGGATTCTGTAGAGAAGAATTTGAACACCAGGGTGGTCAAAGGGCTGCCTGGCCCTTTATGTGGGAACCTTGTTTTCTCTGTGACACGCTGCTGATGGCCTACTCAATGGTTGTTCCCCCTCCTCCTTTCTAACAGAATTCAGTTTTATTTGGACTGCAGCTTGTGATGAATCATGAATGAACTAAGTCAATTACAGCAACCCTGTTCCCCTTTGCCAGTGATTGGTTTAGGGGGTCTAGCCAGTGACATAAGTCAGGTGGGAATTTCTAGGGGGCTTCTGCTGCAGGAGAGTCACCCCATCCTTCCTGCTTTGGAACTTTTCATGTACAGTTGTGATGCTTGGAGATGTTGCAGCCATGTTGCAACCATAAGGTCATGAGAATCCCAGACATGAACATGTTGAGCTCTTACATCACTGATCGACTGACCCCACCCCGAAAGTGCCTACCTTCAGACTTTTTGCTAAGTGAGATTATAATGAAGGGGCTAATTTGTTAGGCTGCTTTGATCCTGATTCAGTCTGGTGCAGTTTGATGTCTTTAGTTAGAGTTTGAGAATATGATTTAGTACAAGATCTAGTTGGTAATTTCTGGTTAAGTGTTGATCTCAAATTTTCCTAATTTTACTCTCTGTACTGGACTGTGCTTTATGATATATGGCAAAGGAGTTTGACTCCATATTTCCTGTCTCTTAATCAGCTAGTACAGAAGAAGACTGAGCAGAGCGTGGCTGCTTTTGATCCTCCTGGTGTGTCTCCGGTTAACAAGTTTATTCACACAATTGTATTGGGACAACAGAGATTTCCATACTGAGAGTCTTCAGTTATGTTATTCGTACCGTAGTTGCTTGTAGACAGCGTCATGCTTGCTGCCATAACCTCAATAATTGGTTTCACCAAAACAACAACGAACAAACCCCAAAACCAAAAAACCTCACAAAAAAATGATATCTTCCTGATGGTTATTATTTTTTTCTTTATATTTGCTCTTTATAGTGTTTCTTTGCCATCCTGGTTTTTTTTATTATTATTATTGAAATCTGCTACATGCTTGACACAAAAACTGTGTTTTGCTTGTCCTAATAGCTAATTACTTGAAGTGGGAAAAAAATTCTCAAATACAGACTGATTAACAGCATAAGCTTACAAGTTACCACGCACACATGGAGCCACACTTGTTCAGTGAAAATATTTCATAGAATTACATAAATTCACAAAGCAGCTTAAACCATATATTTTGGGAGAAGAGGAAGCAGGCTTCCTGTAGGAAGACCCTAGATACCTCTTTTTAACCATTCTAAAGACCTTTTTATATGTTTATAGCCTTGGCATATTTTAGAGTCAAGAATGGGCTGTGAAGCTGCTGGAATTTTTGCTCAAATAACCTGACTGGATGTATATTTTTAATAAGTTTTAGAAAAAGTTATTGTAAACCAACAATATTCCATAAAATATAATATTTACACAAAAATACCATTTCAATAACATCCTGTAAACTGGTAAAGGAGTCTTCCCCCTTTTTAAGAGCTATCCTGGTTTTGTTTTGAGTATAAAAGTAACATATGCTCCATGACAAAAATTCAGACTACACATTCAAATGTTCAAATGTACAGTGTGGAAGTTCCCTGTAAGCTCATCCTCCCACAGACAACTACAGCTACTATTTAGTGCACAGACTTCCCGTTTCTTATGCATACATAATATATCTGTATAAAAGGGATCACACTCAACATACTGTTTATAAACTGCTTTTGTCACTTAAAATATATATCTTGAACATCTTTCCAAGTCAAAAGTTATATACTTCATTTTTTAAAACAGATGCATAACAGTCCAATGGGTGGATATACCATATTTTATTTAACCAAATAAGTAAAAATTTTAAAACGTTTTTTTAAACTGTTTTAAACAAATCTATAGGGGACATTCTATGTACCTACATCCTTGTGTACTTGTCTGATTATGTTTCTGAGGATATATTCTAAGAAATGGAATGACTGTATTAAATGATAGTGCTTTAAAATTTTAATACACATTAGCAGATTTCTCTAGAAAATTTATATCAATTTGCACACTTGTACACAATGAATGAGAGGACCCCCCCCTTCCCAATATCCTTGCAATTGCCAAGTAACAATCATTTGAATACTTGTCAATCTGAAAGATGACATCACTGATGTTTTGTTCTGTATTTAACTAATGACTAGTGAGGCTGAACATCTTTTCATTGGTTTATTGGCCACTTGTATTTCACACTTTGTTAACTGCTTGAGCATATCCTTTGCCTATTGTCATTAGGAGGATTAATCTTTTACCTGTAAGAGCTTTTATATAGTAAGGGCATCAATGGTTTGTATTTATAGAAGTTACTTGCTTATTGAAGGATTCTTTATCCAATTTACTGAGGGTTAGTTACTCACATAGCTCCAGTCTTCTTGGAGAAAACACGTTGATTACGTGGTGGTGCCTCCTCTTTGTTTCTGTGGCACTTTGGATGTGTATCCACTAGAACACTTCGTCACTCAGTAGTGAGTGTTTCAGGAACTGATTTCTTCATTAAACCTGTAGCTCATGGAAGGCAGGGAGAATTCTTGTTCAACTTTGTACCTTGGAACCAAACATGACACTCCTAGAAAGTAGTCATTAAAATGGTAGCAAAGGCAAAGCCATTTGGCTTTCTTTTTTCTCTCTCTTCTAAAATGCAGCCCAGGCTGGATGTGCATAATAGTAGGACATGCAGTGTTGCTCTCTTCAACCCAGTTTTGAATGTTAATGGTATGCCAGCATTATTCCAGAGGCAGCTACCCAGAAAGGAAGCACTAGACACCCCTGGTCATATGTCTTGTTTTTCAGTTCGAGGGAAAGGGGTCTGTCCCCAAAATTTGAAAAATGAGGACCAAAATGCCAAAGCCACTGTCTGCATATATGGTGCTGTATATGAAAGGAGAAAATTAAAACAAATGACTGATGCTGGGAAGATTTAGCCTGACAACGCCTCAAAAATGACAGTTATGGAAAGGACCGTGCCATATTTGAAACACAGTTAGATATTTACTCATTTATTTCTAGCTGCAAATGTATCTAGCTTTTGTAGATTAATTTTGCAGCTTATTCTCTTTTTGGTGATCATACTGATAACTGAAAGTTCTGAAGAGCTGTTGCTAAGCAATGTAACTTGAGGCATGTAATGAAGCTTCCCCATGACTCTACTTAAATGTAAAAAAGTACTATCTTAAGTTTACTTCATAACCAATCTGCTTTTTTTTTTTTTTTTTTTTTTAACATCTTTATTGGGGTATAATTGCTTTACAATGGTGTGTTAGTTTCTGCTTTATAACAGAGTGAGTCAGTTATACATATATATATGTTCCCATATCTCTTCCCTCTTTGTCTCCCTCCCTCCCACCCTCCCTATCCCACCCCTCCAGACAGCCACAAAGAACCGAGCCGGTTTCCCTGTGCCATGCGGCTGCTTCCCACTGGCTATCTACCTTACGTTTGTTAGTATATATATGTCCATGCCTCTCTCTCTCCCTAACACACCTCACCCTTCCCCCTCCCCATATCCTCAAGTCTGTTCTCCAGTAGGTCTCTGTCTTTATTCCTGTTTTATCTGCTTTTAATGTTTGTGTGATTTTGCATCTTTCCCTCTTACCTAATTAAAATTTTTGTACAGTCGTCTAAAACTGATCTAACAATCTAACAGAAAACCAAGGGGGGAAATCTCCTTCAGAGAAAGATGTTTACAGAGTGACAAAGAGACATGATTTAGGTATTAAACATTGGGTTAGCTGGCATTATCTAACTGGTAACTTTGAGGATGTCCCTCCCTCTTTGTGAGCCCAAGACTTTATTGGAAGTCCCAGCCAATGTCATAAGACATAAAAGACACGGAGTATAAGCACGAGAAAAAGACAATATTTTCTATATAGATTATACTCTATTATAAATTTGAAAATCCAAATGACTTTACAGACAAATTATTAGATGTTATAAAATAGTTTGGCAAATTTGCTATATAAAAGATTAACATACAAAATAATTTGTATTGCCATATCAGCGGTAAGCAAATAAGAATAGAAACAGGAAAAAAGATGTCATTCCAAGAGCAGCAAAAAAACCAAAGGTAACCTAGAAAGGAATATGTGCAAGTTATCCATGGAGAATATTAAAATACATGACTGAAGGACCTAAGGAAAAAAACTGAATAGATAGAAGTATATACTGTGTTTATAGATGGAAAGACTGTGTATCGTAGTTTATGTTATTTTTTTCCCTGAAAAAACTTACAAACTCAGTAATTTATTCCAATAAAATCCCAATAGAGTTTTTCATGGAACTTGACAAATTGATCCTGACATTCATATGAAAAAGGCCAAGAGGCCTTTCGTATAAAGGGCCAAGAGAAGCTAAAATAATTTTGAAGAAGGGAAGGAAGAGAGGCTTGCCCTTCGGATATGAAGACAATTTATAAAGCTAGGGTAACGCAAGGTGGTGCTTTTTCCCTGAGATAAACAAAAAGATTGATGGAACAGATTGGTACAAAGTAGAGCTCAGCAAAAGCCTGCACTCATAGGAGCACTTGGTACATGACAGGGATACCACCATAAATCAGTAGAGAAAGGATGGGCCTTATTAAATAATGTCAGTACAATGTAATAGCATTAGATAAATTCAAAGATAAATTCCAGGAAGATTAGACAATTAAATATGAAGGACAGAATTTTAAAACTGTTAGAAGAGAATATAGATGAATATCTTTATAATCTCTGTATAGGGAAGGATTTCTTAAATATAAAGACATGGAAAGCACAAACAAAAAGGTTGATAAATTTAATTATATTAGCATTGAGAAGCTTTTTCATTACAAAAGGTATTTAGAGGGCTTATTTACAACCTACAGACTGGGAAAGATCTTTGAAATAAATATAATTGGCAAAGAATTCGTTCTAGGATATGTAGAAAACACCTATGAATCAACAGGCAAAAGGCAAACAACCCAATATAAAAATGGGCAAAAGAAATGTATGAATAGCCCATCACAGCAAAAGAGAACACCTGAATGGCCAGAGAACATATGAAAAACCATTCAATTTCTAGTGTGGGAATTGAAAATGAAAACAATCCTGAAATAACACCTTAAACACGTTAAGACTGGCAAAAAACGGAAATGCTTGATAATAGCAAATTCTGCAAGTCTTTGGAGAAATAAGCACTCTCTTCCATGACCTTTGCAGCCCACGGGGAGAAGAGCTTAGTGTTTAAGAGGGTGGACTCTGGAGGCAGCCCTGCTCCGTTGCTGGCTGTGTGACATGGTCAGCGTACTTCAAATACCCATGCCTCAGCTGCTTCATCTGTGAGCCACACGTGACCGGAACAGCCAAAGGTAGAGAGAGCAAGCTTATTTCAAACCAGGCCCTGTTCTAAGGGACCTCACTGAGTTTGTGTGAGGATTAAATGAAAAACTTTAAACAGTTCCTTCTCACAGGGTTAATACTGTACAGGTATTAGGCATTTTCATTTGTTAATATATAGTAAAACTCAAGCTGTCCATACACTTCAATCCGATGATTGCATTTTGAAGTGCGAATTCTTGAGAAACCCTCGTACATGTGCTCAGGGGGCCTATATGTTAATTTTATTGCAGTATTGCTTATTACGGCAAAAAGTAAAACTACCCGAACGAGTAGGAGGAAAATAGATAAGTAAATTGGATGTGTTCATTCGATCTTGAGAGAATTAGAGGTAACAGCATGGATAAATGTCAACCATATAATATGAACTGAAAAGCAACAACAGACTGATAAACACACACAATAAGATACCATTTGTTTAAAGTTAAAATACGTGCAAAACAATATGATGTGTTTATGACAAATATAAATGTGGCAAAAGTATAAAAACAGGTATGGAGGACCTTACCAACATCAAGATAATGGTTACATGTAGGTAAGAGAGGGGCATCCGGAATCAGGGGAATAAAGGACCCAGGCTGATGGGAACTCAGTCATATTGTGGTTGCATCATCTGGAACATACAGCTCCTCTGTTGCTGCAGAAGCAGACAAGCAAGACAGGAGAAGCACTGATGGGATTTCTACCACCTCAGCCCAGAAATGACAGGTGGTTTCTGTTCACATTTCATTGGCTAGAACTAGTCATGTGGCCCCACCCATCTTCAGAGGAACTGGGAGAGGCTTGCTTGTGGTGAACGCTAGTGGTGTCCTCCACACTTGACCTGTGGACTAAATGTAGACAGAGCACACTTAGCTTCTGAATAAATAACCTCATATTGTCCTTTCTTTCCCCTCTTGATCTGTAAATCCTCAATAATTCAGTTTACCTGGATCCCTGAATCACTGGATCTTCAAGAATTAGATCAAATGCCTTGAATACCTTTATAAAGAACAGCTGTTCATTTCACAGAATCAGCAGATGGGAGCAGAGGTTACTAGGATTTTCTTCCAACAGGTTACTAGGATTTCACTCAATGAGAAAGTCTGGAGTGGTTCTACATTTTTTTAAGGTTTTGTACAAGTGTCTAGAATATTTTGGGTCTTAAAAAGTAGATGTTAAATAGTAATTGTTGTTATTCTTTTAAAATAATTTAGGATTTATCCCTTAGTGACTTAATAAGGCTCTTTGATTAGGGAGTGTTTGAATGAGGTACATGCTGGCTGGTAGATCGTCTATGAGCTTGGGAGGCTTTGAAAGGCTCATTCATCAAAGCCAGCAGCTTTGGCAAACTGAGCTACAGCTTTTTTTTTTTTTTTTTTTTTTCCGGTACGCGGGCCTCTCACTGTTGTGGCCTCTCCCGTTGCGGAGCACAGGCTCCGGACGCGCAGGCTCAGCGGCCGTGGCTCACGGGCCCAGCCGCTCCGCGGCATGTGGGATCTTCCCGGACCGGGGCACGAACCCGTGTCCGCTGCATCGGCAGGCGGACTCTCAACCACTGCGCCACCAGGGAAGCCCTGGGCTACAGCTTTAATTAGCATTATGTTGCTTTCTTCAGTTTGGATTTTGTATGAGTTGAAGTAGCCATGGAAATATTTTACTAAAATCCACCTGCTCACTCAGCATCAGCTACCCCTTCGGTTTTCCATAAATAGCTCAGAATGAAGAGTTGACACGTTACTTGTTTCCGTACTCACAGCTTGGGTGCCTCAGCTGAACATATGGAAAAGTAGAGCTTATGACTCTTCTTGAGCCAGGGAAATGGGTACCTGAGGCTGTTTTCTTAGTACCCTCCTCGATCCCCATCTGGCTCTCAGGTTTGGAGCTGGACTTGTATTAAGTCAGAGCTCTAGCTGGCTTTGATGTTGCCCTGGCATGATCTTTTTTCTTTTCTCCAGATATGCTTAAAAAAACAGCTCTCTCATAAGTCACTCTCAGAACTGCCTAGATCTTTTACTTAGGCACCTGTGTCAATCTGTCTTCAGTTAAGTATAGGTGATAAATAATTTGGGTCTATCATTAAGCCAATTTCTATAAACATAGTATTGAAATAGGATAAAAACTATTCTGATAACACAGTGTATTCTGTATTTTGCAATTGGTCTCCCCTATTGGTGATATATTCTTCACCCACTTCCATTCAAATAGTAGATGAGATTTGAGAGTTTCTCTCTAGTACTGGAGGGAAGAGGAAGAGGCATATGGATGGAGGTGTGCCACTTGTGATGGTGCTAGCAGTTCACTATGACAGGAAATAGCTTAATGCTTCATGGCAGTTTGGGTGGATTTTCTTTGTCCTCCATGGTTTCTGGAAATGGATACCTGACTGTACAGAGACCCCTATATGTTGCAAAGTTTATTGATCCCTTTAGAACCAATTGAGCACGTTCAATGCCTTTCAGGATAAAAAGGAAAATAGATTCCTGCCTTCCACATTCCATATTCTTTTCTCCAGTATAACTGGAGCAGACAGAACAAGAGTGTGTTCACCTTAATTAAGCAAGGGTGTGCTGAACACAGAGAAGCACCTCTCAGTTAACCTGCAGTGGAGGACTCATTGCCCAGCTGTCTGCTGAGAGCCTCCAGCTGCTCCTTCAGGGTTTGCCTCCACTCCGGGAGTGGCCTCTCTCAAGGGCTCCTCTGGTAAAGATGGTGGTATACAGGCCTGGAGAGTTTGGCCTGATGTGGTTCAACTCGGATGGGCAATATTTGCTCCTGAGGTCCCCATCGAGTTGGCTGAGGCTTCATCATGCCTGCATCACAGCCAGTTCCCTCCAGTGGACAGGGCTTCTTTCCTCTCCCTTCCACAGATGTTGCTCCTTAATAATTCCCTGTATGCCAAACTCTGTCTCAGCATCTGCTTTTGGACAATGCAACCTGCAACACAAAGCAAAGCTCCTTCCTTGCTAGTCAACCGCGTATGCTAAGCACAGCTATTCAAGAGTGGAAGCCCAGGGCTTCCCTGGTGGCGCAGTGGTTGAGAGTCTGCCTGCCAATGCAGGGGACACGGGTTCATGCCCCGGTCTGGGAAGATCCCACATGCTGCGGAGCGGTTGGGCCCGTGAGCCATGGCCGCTGAGCCTGCATGTCCGGAGCCTGTGCTCTGCAACAGGAGAGGCCACAGCAGTGAGAGGCCTGCGTACAGATAAAAAAAAAAAAAAAAAAGAGTGGAAGCCCAGGTGGGGAAAGGGGTAGAGCACCTGGAAGGGCCATAAAATTGTGGATTCCTGTGACACTGAAAACTGAACATGTGGGTCCTTTGAGTTCATCGAGTCCAGATTTTCTAAAATTGTCTTCTAAGGAAGATGTTAGAGAGCACTCCTTGTGACAGGTCCCATGGTGCAAACATTTGGGAACTACAGCATACTAAATGTCTCCTTGGAAATTTGTAATGCACGTTAATGAGAACTCCTATTGTAAAGAACATAATTTAACTTTAGCTTAATGACAATTATCCAAATTTATTTGATTTTAGAATGCTTTTATCCCCATGAAACAACCATTAGCAGTCCACAGCACTAGTGTTCTTTTGATAGCCCTTTGGGAAGCTTTGATGGAGACATATGTAGAAACTGAGTCCCAAACAGACAAAGTAACTCCCAAAGGCTACAGAATTATTCTTGGCAGAATCAGGACTGGAACTTAGGCCTCCTGAGCTTTTCCCAGTAGTTTACCTGTGAGGTCCAGCTGCCTCTCTCATGTAAGCTTAAAATGATAATTTTTTTTTTTTTTTGGAAAAAAAAAAAAAAAAAAAAAAAGAGTGGAAGCCCAGGTGGGGAAAGGGGTAGAGCACCTGGAAGGGCCATAAAATTGTGGATTCCTGTGACACTGAAAACTGAACATGTGGGTCCTTTGAGTTCATCGAGTCCAGATTTTCTAAAATTGTCTTCTAAGGAAGATGTTAGAGAGCACTCCTTGTGACAGGTCCCATGGTGCAAACATTTGGGAACTACAGCATACTAAATGTCTCCTTGGAAATTTGTAATGCACGTTAATGAGAACTCCTATTGTAAAGAACATAATTTAACTTTAGCTTAATGACAATTATCCAAATTTATTTGATTTTAGAATGCTTTTATCCCCATGAAACAACCATTAGCAGTCCACAGCACTAGTGTTCTTTTGATAGCCCTTTGGGAAGCTTTGATGGAGACATATGTAGAAACTGAGTCCCAAACAGACAAAGTAACTCCCAAAGGCTACAGAATTATTCTTGGCAGAATCAGGACTGGAACTTAGGCCTCCTGAGCTTTTCCCAGTAGTTTACCTGTGAGGTCCAGCTGCCTCTCTCATGTAAGCTTAAAATGATAATTTTTTTTTTTTTTTGGTCTCATTTTCAACTGAGGCTCAAAGGCTATAAGAGTAAACTACTCCTGCATTCTAAAATACGGTGTCAGACCTCTGAGCAACACTCACAAATGGTGAGGCTGACCACAGGTAACCAGCTCTCACTAAGACGCTGAAGTTGGAAATTGGAGCGTTGTCTTGAGAGACTGATGCAATGAGGGGGGTTACCCCTCCCTTCAAGTAAAGTGACAGTGGCTTCCAGAGACCACCCCAAGGGCTGGGTCTCATCTCCTGCCAAAGGGAGGCTGGAAATCAGCCTGGGGCCGCAGAGCAGAAGGCTTTGGTTTAGGAAATAACAACAATCCCACCAGTGATGGGACAAAGGGGGACATTTTCCATGGTGGGCTTGAGAGACAGCTGACCTGGAGTCCTCAAACAGGACTTGGCACAACAGGGCTGCCTGGAGGGGAGATCAAAACAGAAGAATTGTGCAGGTGGATTACTGAGAGTCAGAGCCAAAGGGGAGTTTTAAGAAGCTAGTCCGAAGGCACATCCCACACAGGGGACTGCGGGTGCCACCTCGGTGATGGGGGCTCCCCCAGAGCTCATAGAGGTCTGTTCCTGAGACCAAGTTGGTTTTAATCATCAGCATGGCCTGGGGAGCTAATGCTGGCTCATTGTAGGAGGGAAGCGTCCCCTCCCCCTTACCTACCTTCCTTTCTCTTCCAAATAACCAGAGCTATAGCTAGAAGGTGTGAGCAGCCCCCCAAAGCCCCTCTCCTACCCAGCGCGATGCCTGAGACAGCCACTAGCTGGAAGGTGCTAGATGCTAGGAGAGGCTTGTTGGCAGCATTAAAAGCTAATATTACATTGTAGCTCATCTATTATTTGCTTAATGGTGACTGCTCTTATGCCTTGAAGTTACTGGAAGGCTTTTCTTCTCTAGGAGAAAGGCCTTGACACCTGTCCAGGATTTCACTTCAAAGAGGGGGTGGGGTATGGGTTATGCATAGAAGGGAGCTGACAACAGATTTGCAGAAGCAGGACTGAGAAAAGAAAAGTTGCTGTGTGAATCCACAGGGTAGTGGTTAAAAGTAGAGACTGTGGAGCCAGACCACCTGAGTTTGCATCCTACACTTAAATCCTGTCTGCCTCCATTTCCTTACCTATAAAATGGGAATAATAGTAGAACCTACCTCATAAAGTTATTATGAGAATTAAATTGGTTGAGACATAACAAACGCATAGAACAGTACCAGACACCGTGATAAGTGCTTTATAAATATTGGCTATTGTGGGTCTAGTGCTCAGGTTACCTGTTATATAAACGTGTACGAGGGTCCCAAGGATGACCATTCCAGTAAGCGTAAAAGTAAGTGAATTTCCTTCCCTGTTGGACTAGGAAAGGTTGGTCTGTACCCTGTTGTCCATAACAGGCAAGCTTATTATCATTCTACGGATAGTTCTGAAGATTTCCTTTCTCTCTAGGAAAACATATGACGTATCTATGCACGGCTAGGGGTGTAGACACGGGCATAACTCCTTTAAATTTTATGCTCCCCTTTGCACCAGGGCTAAATTTTGACTTCAACTGCGCATCAGCAGGAGGCGCTGTCCCTGAGGAAATCTGGTAGAGCTGGCATGTGCCATTCAGCATTCAGGACACTGTGCTCCGAAGTGAATGTTTAGCATCACTTGAATAAGATTTCTGGTCTGTTTTGTTGATTCTCATAGTCTGTGAATTCCAATGTCAACTAATAGGAAATCTTTTTCGCTTCCTTGCCCGTGACTTCAATCTATATGTTTACAAATGAGGAGGGAGTGGAAACTTAGATTTTTTTTTTCTCGTCTCTTGGAAATGAGATGTCTGAGGTTTGGAATCTGTCTAGTGGTTTCCAAGTACTCAAAGCAGAATTTAAAACAGGAAATTTAAAGAGATTTGACATTTAATTTCTATGAGTCATGTCACTTGTTCTTAACTATGACCTACACACTTAGCATTTAAAATCAACATCCATCTGCACCGCATGCAATTGAGTTAAATAATAGCCACATATGAACAAGAAGGTCAAGGATGTATTTTTTTTTTCATTCTGTGTTCCCAGTTTGCTTGTCTCTGTTTTGTATTTACTTCTTCTCTTATCATATAAACAATCTGAAACATGATTTTTCAGTACTAGGAAAATGACTGAGATTTCACTACAATGACATATAATTAAATTATTATAAATACAGAGCAGATATTACCTTGCCAACGTGGGACACACAGATACACACATAAATTAACTGGAGGTGTGTAGTTTGGGCTTCTTATGTATCTTTATCTCTGTGACAAATTTGAGTTAAAAAAAAATCTAACTGAAGTTAATGACTTGTTCATTTGTTTCCTTATATTGACCTTTGAAACAAAGACCCAGATTGAGTGATTTTACTTAGTTCTGTTTTCCCAAGATTGCTGTTACTTCACTGGGAATCTCTGAAGGAGGTTTTTGCCTGGATAGGTTTATGTCTGAAAGAGTGCGTCAGCCAACTTTCATCTGGAATGACTGGGCCACCCTACAAGGTTAATTTTCTGGCAGTTTCTCTCACATTCCCATGCACTTATTGGAAGGAGCAACTTGTCCACAGTTCTGGGTGTGGCAGGAGAGTGCTTGCAATATAGTGGTGACTGAGCATTCAATGCCTCTATAGTATTAATTTCATAAAATGCAGTGGACTCCTACACACAAAGGGAAAACATGAGAATATATGTTTCCTTTCATGTGAATTCAAGGAAAAATGTTTTCTAAAACTCCAAATCTCTTATACACATTGAATATTAAAATCCATGAGCAAAGCTCTTACCCATCATACATAGTCTAGGTAGAAAAGAGACCCCAAGCAAGCTACTGATTTCGTAAGAAACAACCATTGGTCTCATGCAATTTAACATATCATAACTGTAGCTGAAGGAAGTAGCAGACCTACCAGGCATAAGATATGGTACATTTGGCCTGTTTTTGGTAATAGGTCTCTCTAAACTTTCTGGACACATCTCAACCAGGAATGGAGCTAATTGGTGAGTCGGTTGCTGAGGGCTCTAATGCACCTCTTAAGGGGGAGTTAAGTCAGATAGGACTGTTGCTAGCCCCAAGAGTTGAACCCTCAGCCAGGAGGTGACTGGAGGAAATTTGCTCTGTAAGGCTGGGTAGAATTTAAGTCAGTCCAATTAAACTTCTGAATTAGATTGTACATCTACAAGAGGCCAGAGATAGTAGAAGAAACCCAAGGCCCTGTGGAGTAGGAATACACTACTTTTCCATTATTGTCTGGTAAAGGCTTCACAAAGCCTAGGGAGAGCAAACCAAGAGCTTCATTATGAGCCATTAAGGGCAAGAGGGTAGAAGCAGGTTTAGAGAACAAGGAAGATTCTCTTTACTTTGGAGGATAACTGAAAATTCACTTGTGTTATTTCTTTATTTCATCTTCTCTTTCCCGCTTCTCATTCATTTCCTGTCTCCTGTGGATAGGTACAGTGCAATGAACATTTGTGGTAATAGACCCCATGATACTACGGTTGCCATACCATTTGATGTCCGGTATTAGTTTAAGTAGAGTCCCAGGTCATTGCTGAGGACTTACTTGGCATTTTTAGAGGATTCTCTAGCATTTCAGTTTAATTACTAACAGACAACAAAACAGCAAAAATTCTGAGTGATGGCATATGTGTAGAGGTAATTATAAAAGTGAGAAAGATTTATTCCCTAACACTTTAATGTGGTTTACTTTCATCTTAGTTATAGCAGCCCCTAAAGAGTTTTCTTCACTTCAGAGTAGTTATTGGCAACGCATTAACAACCCACTTAAGATATTAAAAAGGGTCAGTGATCAAAATATGTCCACCTCATTCCAGTTGTGAATTAAGTGAAAAATACTCATCCAATTTGGGTGAATTTTTCATTATTACCTCATTTCTTCAGATTGACCCCGAGTGCAGTGGTGGTAACATTTATCCAGTTAACAAGTGGTAAAAAGAGCTGTATACATGGTAAAAAGAGGACTACATTTATGTACATCAGAAGTGCCATCCTGGGTCAGACTACATGTGTGGCGAGGCAGGTGCCTGACAGTTGATTCTAGAGCAATGCTGTGAGTGGCCTCACGTGAGAGGTAGGACAATGTGATTGAAAGCATAGTGACCTTGATCTAGGCAGACCCCTTGGGGAAAACGTCCAAGCCATTGGGATTTTATGAATTGGGGTCTGTGTTTGAGTTGGAGAGGTGGTACAGGTCGTGCTGTTTTGCACAGGCCTAATTTTCTTCATATGAAGGTCTTCTATTTCAGATTTTGATGTCTTTTCCAAATCAGGCTGTCCAACTGTCACAGCGATACTGTCGCCGCATTGGGAGGAGAAACCATTTATTACCAACTTCTACTTGTGTCCTGTTCCTAGACTACATTGGCTGTAGTAGGCTATGAATTAATGTTCTATTGTATATGTTCTATTGTATTTTGTATCAAAGGACTTATTTATTAAATGAAAACATTGAAAATATACAGAAATTTATAATTTCATATTTTCAGTATAATGGTAGCCTTGTAAAAAGATGAAAGTAACTTGGCCTCTGTTTTATATATATATATATATATATATGTATATATATATATATGTATATATATATTATGTAATTTACAATCTACTTAAAAGTGGTTAATTAGCATTTAAAAATGCTAATTAGGAGTCCATACCCCAGAGGTAGCTAGTTAAATATTGTTACCTAAATCTGCACCAGTGTGTTTTGTTATTTAGCCAAAGGGGTGTTATAAATAATTATTCACTGAAGAAATGAGTAACATTTAAGATGTATGGTTGGCTAGAAAGATTGTACAGGCATCTTTATCCTTTTATGAAAAAACAAACAAAGAAATCAAGGACCCAGCAAACATCCTGCATAAAATGTTTGTGTGATGCTTTAGCTCTAGAACTCCGTTTGGTCATTTGTGACTCCTGTAATGGAGGACTAAGTTGTGTTAGCTGGGGCTGTTGTAACAAAACACCACAGACTGGGTGATTCAAACAGCAGACATTTATTTCTCACAGTTCTGGAAGCCAGGAAGTCTGAGGTCAGGGTGGCCGCATGGTTGGGTTCTGGGTGAGAACCGTGTTCTCGACTTGATGGCTGCCTTCTGGCTGTATCCTCACAGGATGTAAAGAGAGAGAAGGAAAGCTCTGGTGTCTTTCTCTTCTTATGTGGGTACTAATCCTGTCATGGGGATCCACCTGTGGGTCATTTAAACCTAATTACCTCCCAAACCCCACCTCCAAATACCATCCTATTGAGGGTAAGGGTTTCAACCATGAATTTGGGGGGGACACAAACATTCAGTCCATAACAGGGTTACTTTGAGAGAAGAGTTTGCTAAGCTTAAAAGAACAGGTCGTATGTCTGTTTCCGTACCGGCTTGTAAAACGATGTTGGTATGTGTGGCACAATTTAGTCTGACTTGTTTTCACTTAACATACAGTCTGGCAGCCACGTGGTGGGGAGGAAATGTATAGTTCTCAGTTCTCCAACTGTTGCTGTCAACCTTGGAGGGCCCTGTTCTGATGTAACAACTCCGTTCTGTATCTTTCATTAACCTTTCAAACTGGAGAAGCAGTCCTTCTCAACTGGATTATATTTTTTTCCATCAGCAAACTCAAACCATGTAAATATGTGAAATCAAATTAATGAACTGTGTACGTAAAGAGCCTCAGACATGGCGTTGAGATATTTCTTCATGCAAAGCAATCATTCTTTTTTTTTTAATTATTGAAGTATAGTTGATTTACAATGTTGTGCTAGTTTCTGGTGTACAGCAAAGTGATTCATATATATATACACACATATATATGTACATATATATTCTTTTTCGTATTCTTTTCCATTATGGTTTGTTACAGGATATTGAATATAGTTCTCTGTGCTATACAATAGAACCTTGTTGTTTATCCATTTTATATATAATTGTTTGCATCTGCTAGTCCCAAACTCCCAATCCAACCCTCCTCCCGTACAATCATTCTTTATTACTGTGAGTCCTGAACCACAGAGATGGTTCAAGATAACCACAACAGGCATTGAAAACTGTCCTCAGTGATGTGCAGAAGGAATGGGGACAATCAGTTGATTATTTAATTATCAGTGACTCAGATTCTTCCAGGGATGAACCTTAGAAGTCTATTGAATTTTCACATTCCTAGTCTGGAAGTCAGAAAGGCATTCTTTAGTGTAAGTACTGCTGTGCCCATAGAAAACAAATTATTTGAAATTTATCTTTATGTTATTTTTCTTATTTATTGAGACATTCCGTAGGTCCTATTTCCAGGCTTGTGATTTTAAAAGTGTGACCATTTTGTAGGCTTCCCTGGTGGCACAGTGGTTGAGAGTCTGCCTGCCGATGCAGGGGACACGGGTTTGTGCCCCGGCCTGGGAAGATCCCACATGCCGCGGAGCTGCTGGGCCGGTGAGCCATGGCCGCTGAGCCTGCGCGTCTGGAGCCTGTACTCCGCAACGGGAGAGGCCACAACAGTGAGAGGCGTACCGCAAAAAAAAAAAAAAAAAAAAAAAAAAGTGTGACCATTTTGAATCTCTTTGCAGGGGTGAGAATGTGTTTTTTTAGAACAATTTCAGATACCTTGTTGATACTATTGACTCAGGGATGAGGTACTTGGAATGTGGAATTTGAAGTAGAAATTAAAAACGTGAAGGAAGGAACAAATAAATAGGAGTTTCAAGGCACAGATTGGTGATGAATTACTCTGATATGCCTTAGGGCCTTGCTTATGCTAGATTAAGAGCCTTGTCTTTTAAAATCACTGTATAAGTGGAACTGAGTTTAGTAACGTGCGCAGTTAAGAACTTTGTACGTTTTTTTTTTTTTTTTTTTTTTTGCGGTACGCGGGCCTCCCACTGCTGTGGCCTCACCCGTTGCGGTGCACAGGCTCCGGACGCGCAGGCTCAGCGGCCATGGACCACGGGCCCAAGCCGCTCCGCGGCATGTGGGATCCTCCCGGACCGGGGCACGAACCCGCGTCCCCTGCATCGGCAGGCGGACTCTCAACCACTGTGCCACCAGGGAAGCCCTTTGTGGATGGATTTTGAGGGCAATTCATCAGACCCCAACCATGAACGAGGTCTTATGGAATATAAGTTTCATTGCCAAGGATTCTATGTTTAAACTCTCGAGTTTCTTCAGAAGCTTAGCACAGGTTATTTTTTATCTTTTTTCCTAATGTCTCCAGATTAGGTGTAGAATATTGGTGCTTGTTATTGTTATTTGATGTAATATCTTTGATCTACCTCCTTCAAAAGGCAATTGAAAGTAGAAATCTTCCTAACTTTTTCCAAAGTGAAGACCAAAAAGCCTATCAAATGGGCACATATTTTAAAATCAAGTACTCCTCATGTTCAAGGCACTGTGCTAAACAACAATCTACTCTAAGCAACCAAAGACATATTGCTTTTTGCTTTTAAATCTCCTGATTGCATCCTTTGCTCTCTGATTAGGAAATATTCTCTTAGAATTTCTTTTCTTTGAAATTTTAAACATGCATTTTCATTCTTTGCAAGGTTGTCCTTGAATTTCTTCTTTTGGTTTCTGCATAATTTCTGGTTTGTGCCTTAATTTCTAGTTTGAATTTGCTTCTTCTCCTGTCTTTACCCATCTTTCCATTTTAAAAAGATACTTTCTTCTCTATGATGCTCCTCCACCCCAACCCCACCCCGACTCCCAGATGTGGTTATTTTGTCCCTTGGTCCATATTTATTCCAGGACTTTGGGAAGTTGTATTAGGTTATATCCAGGCTTCTTGCCTACTAGCTTTGCCTTTCGGTCTCTTAAAAATTCTCCGTTATTATTACCTGACCTATTATTACTCCTTCTTCAATGTCACGTAGCTTTTTCCGATCAGTTGTATTTTCCAGTTCAAGGTTAATTTTGTCATGTACAGAACCACCCACAGAGAGTCTGTAGTTCCTTATTTGTCCAGCAGGTTATTCCTGCAACATTTCTGTTTTTTTCTTGCATACAATCCATTATTAGTACCCCCCCTTTTTTTTTAATGTATCTGTGTCCTTCCTTTAGAATTCTTGACTCTACCAAATTCCATTGTCTGTCTTCATTTATTCAAGGCTCCAAGACGCTGTCTTTGTCATCTTGGGCTGCTATAACAGAATACCATAGACAAGGTGGCTTAAACAACAGACATTTATTTCTCACAGTTCTGGAGGCTGGGAAATATAAGATCAAGGTGCTGGCAGATTCAGTGTCTGGTGAGGACCTCTTCCTGGTTTGCAGATGGCTGCCTTCTTGCTGTACCCTCACATGGCACAGAGAAGGCTCTGGTCTCTTCTTATGAGGGCACTACTCCCAGCCTGGGGACTCCACCTTTATGAACTCATCTAAACCTAATTATCGCCTAAACGTTCCACCTCCAAATACCATCACATTGAGGATGCAAAGTGAGGATTTAGGGCTTCAACATATGAATTTTAGGTGGATAGAAACATTCAGTCCATCACAGATGTCCATTATTTCAAAGCCCTTGTTTCTTTCCACAGAAAGCTTTAGGAATACACACACACACACATTTTTAAAAAAGAAAAATACATAAAGAAAAAGAATCTAATTATGATGATCATTAATAATGGGAAAGATCATATGCCATATAAAATTTTAAGATAGAAAATGATTTAAAACTGATATCTTTTGCTCATCATTGCTAATTATTAGAGAAATGCAAACCAGAACAACAATGAGATGTCACCTCCCACCTGTCAGAATGGCTACTATCAAAAAGTCTACAAATAACAAATGTAGGAGAGGATGTGGAGAAAAGGGAACCCTTGTACACTGTTGGTGGGAATGTAAATTGTTGCAGCCACTATGGAAAACAGTATGGAGTTTCGTCAAAAAACTGAAAATAGAACTACCATATGATCCAGCAATTCCACTCCTGGGTATATATACGGAAAAAACAAAAACACTAATTTGAAAAGATCCATGTACCTCAAGTTCGTAGCAGCATTGTTTACAATAGCCAAGACATGGAAGCAACCCAGGTGCTCAACAACAGACGAACGGATAAAGAAGATGCGGTACACATATATATCTCAGCCATAAAAAAGAATGAAATTCTGCCATTTGCAACAGTATGGATGGACCTAGATAATACTGTGCTTAGTGAAATAAGTCAGAGAAGGACAAATCCTGTATATCACTTATATGTGAAATCTAAAAAATAACACAAATGTGTAAGCAAAGCAGACACAGACTCACAGATATAGAAAACAAACTTGTGGTTACCAAAGGGAAGGGAGAAGGGTGGAGGGACAAATTAGGGATATGGGATTAAGAGATACAAACTACTACATATAAAATAGATAAGCAACAAGGATATATTATACAGCACAGGGATTTATAGCTGTTATCTTGTAATAACTTACAATGGAGTATAATCTGCAAAAATGCTGAATCACTATGCTGTACACCTGAAAATAATATAATATTCTAAATCAACTATACTTCAATGTTAAAAAATAAATAAAATAAAAATAAGACATATTTGATCAGTAGGTCTTTGGAAGTAAAGAGATAATTGCAGTGTATATCTGTGTGCTAATTCTATTAGGATCACTCTGTAACATAGATGTAATCAAAATTGTTCTGTCTGTGTGATGAAATAAATGATTTATTCTCTGATGGACACAGTTATAAAGACTCACAGAGTTTTAGCTATAATATTTGAAACACAAACCAGAGTAAAAGGGAGATCAGAGGCTGCTGGTGAATTTACATATTGTTGCTGTGTTTATTTCCTAAGGAAACACTAATAACTTGGCGGGAAACAGAAAGAAGAAGCCCTTTTATTCTCCTTCATGCATAGTCGAATGGAACGTTTTTGTTTTCGTCAAAGACCTCACGTATTCATACTCGAAGATACGAAGTTATGAAGAAGACTGATCCTTCCATTGTTTAAAAATATTAGAAATGATGGTGCAAAACTTAATGTTTTCTGGTGTTGATTTCACACACTGTTAGAAAAATAATAACTAAAAGGGAAATTATTCTTTTTGGTGATATTTCTAACAGCATATGTTTTAGTTTGAAATAATGTATTTCAGCTTCATAAGGAATAGCAACATAAATAACCAACATATATATTAGAAAGTAAATCCTCGAGTATTTCTCCTGAACCAAATTACTTTCTGAGAAAATTCTACTTTCTAAAATAGAGACTGACTCCTTCAATGAGCGGCTCTGTCCCTGTCTCCTGTCACTAGGAATAGGCAGTCCTGTAAGGTGATGGTGGTATTCTAATACTGACATTTAATGAGTGAAAGATAAACACTTTTAATGAGGTTTGCAAACTCTTAATTTCGGTGATTTTTGTCTGCATAATGTTCTGTCAACAAATCAGTTCAATCAACAATACCAATAAAATCAGCAAAGATAGGCGAATCTCATTGAGTTCACATTCATTCACTCAGTAAATTTTTATTGAATTTCTACTATGTGCTAGATACTGTTCTAATCACAATAAACCAGAAAAGCCTCCTTGACCTCAAGAAGCTCAGATTCTGGTAGGGGAGACAGACAAAAATAAATAAATATGTAACTAGATACATATCTAAGTACCTAGAAAATGACTAACATATAAGAGGCATTCAGCAGCTTTTACAAAAATGGTTTTTACTGATGTATAATAAAATTTATATAAAGTGTGGTAGGCAGCATGATTTCCCCCTACAAATGAGGGGAAAGTAAGGTTGTAGATGGGCTTAAGATTGCTAATAACTGACTTTAGGGTAAGGAAATTATCCTGGATCATCTGAATGCACCCAAAGTAATCACAGTGGTCCCTCAAATGCAGAAGAGGGAGGCAGTGTCAGAGCAAGGCTGTGTGAGAAAGGCTTGAATGGCTATAGCTGTCTTTGACGATGAAAGGGAAGAACAAACCAAGGAATGTGGGCAGCTTCTAGCAGCTGGAGGGGGCAAGAAAACGGATTCTCCCTTAGAGCCTCCAGAAGGAACCAGCACTGCTGACACCTTGATTTTAACACAGTGATACCTATTTTGGACTTCTGATGTCCAGAATTAGAAAATAATAAATTTGTCTTGTTTTAAGCCACTAAGCTTGTAGTAATGTGTTGCAGCAGTGAAAGGAAGCTAATACAAACAGTGAAATGTACATGTCTTAAGCATATAGATTGACAAGTCTTAACAAATATCTTCATTCATTCAACCAACCAAGTTATGGATATTTCCATCGCCAAGAAATTTCCCTCATTGGCTTGTTCTAGTCAAACCATTCTCCCCCAAACAGAGGGAATCACTGTTCTAATTTCTGTCGCATTAAATTACTTTAGCCTGTTCTTGAGCTTCATATAAATGGAATCATAAAGTATGCATTCTTTTGTGTCTGGCTTCTTTCAACACACTGGTTTTGAGTTTCATCTGAGTTGAGTCTACCAGTAGTTCAATCCCTTTTATTGCATAGTAGTGTTGCATTGTAAGCACACAGCCAGGTCAGATCAGGGCCATGCCCAGAACTGACAGGAATATCACTTCTGTCATAATTCACTGGTCAAAGCCTTAACAGAACCTATCCAGATTCAAATGGATGGAGAAACAACTCTGCGTCCGTTTTGTTTTTTTTTTAATTTTTAAAATTGAAATTAATTATAATACAGAAAATGAACACAACATTTTGCAAATGTATCGCTCAAAGGGTTATCTCTATTCGAGGAAATCAGCACGTTACACTTTGAGAGATGAAATGTTACAGCTTGTGCACCAAAATCAAAAAATGAAATGAAATTAAACAATGAAATGGTTACCAAGGCAATGCAGGTTAGGGGATCGAAGGTGAAGGGTCACACATTATTAAAAAGAAATCCAAAAGCCCAGCTGCATCATGATCTCTCATTAGTGTTCCAAAGGTGCCTCTCTTTGGTTAAACTTGAACATTTCAGCAGACATTCAAGCAGCTTTTTCAGTAAAAAGATTTTTACATGACTACCATCGCTGTGCCCATGATCATCTTCTATAGGTGGCAAGGTGTTGAGAACACAGTAGGTGCTATTTCCACAGAACACACTTTGGGAAACGCTCCTCTGGCTTGTTTTCGGCAGCCGTTTCTTCCCCTCTCCCGCCGCAGCCTTCTCCTCAGGACTGGACCCGAGCACGCGCTTCGTACTGCCGCTGCCAACCACGACTCTTGACCTGAGTGGCAAAGGCCCTGTTATGGACCAAACTGGGTCCCTTCAAATTCATATGTTAAAGTCCAAACCCCCAATACCTCAGAATGTGACTCTATATGGAGATAGGGCCTTTAAAGAGGTGATTAAGGTAAAATGTGATCTTGCGGGTGCGTCCTAAGGCCATATAAGTAGTACCCTTATAGGAAGAGGTTAGGACAGGGACACACACAGAGGAAAAAGACCACGTGAAGACACTGGGAGAAGACAGCCTCTACAAGCCAAGGAAAGAGACGGCAGAAGGAAACCCCGCTGGCATGGTTATCTTGGATTTCTAGCCACCAGAACCATGAGGAAGTAAGTTTCCATTGTATAAGCCAACTGGTCTGTGTTCGCTGTAGTAGGCTTGGAAAATGAATACAGACCCATGCAGAAGATGGGGAATATTATTGTGGCAATATATGGGAAGTACAGTCTGCTACAGTTAGGTTTAAGCCCTCTGTCTTCTGTTAGTTTTCCATTTGTCTCATCTGTTTTTAATGTTCTATTCCTCCCCATTCCTCCCAACCTTTCTTGCCTTCTTTTGGCTTAATTATTTTTTACAGTTCCACTTTTCCTCCTTTTTAAGCTCTGAATCTTTGTATTCTTTTTGTGGTTGCTCCAGGGATTATGTTGTGCATCCTTATTTTATCACAGCCCACTTAGAATCAACACTGTACCACTTTAACACTTAAGAGACTTGTAACAGTATAATTCTTTTGTGCTCTTGTCATATTTTTTCCTTCTGTATATATTATAAACATTATCCTTTAAAGAAACTAGGGAAAAAAGAAAGTAGACCCATATTTACCTATGGACTTAACATTTCTGGAGTTCTTCACTTCTTCTTGTGGATTTGACTTTTTATGTAGCTTTTCCCTTCAATCTAAAGATTTAGCGTTTCTGAAAATAAGTATCTGGTCGCAAAAAAGTTCCCTGAGTTTTGTTTTATCTGAAAAAAAACCTTTATTTTATTCTCATTTTTGAAGCATATTTTCACCGGAAATAGAATTATAGTTTGACAGGTTTTTAAAATTTTCTTTTTCTGTGTGTTGATTTGTGTGCCTCTCCATCCCCCCACCTCCCCCAAATGCCTTTGTTGAAGTTCTAATCCTCAGTACCTTAGAATGTGACCTTATTTGGAGATAGGGTCTTTGCAGAGGTAATCAAGTTAAATTCAGTCATTAGGGAAGCCTAATCCAATATGATTGGCATCCTTAGAAAAAGAGGAAGTGTGGATACAGAGACATGCATAGAGGGAAGATAATGTGAAGAGGCATAGGGGAAAGACAGTCATCTGCAAGCCAAAAGTAGAGACCTGGAATAGACCTCCCCTCACAGTCATCAGAAGGAACCAACCCTGTCAAGGAATCAACCAACTCCTGATTTTGAACTTCTAGCTTCTAGAACTGTGAGACAATAAATTTCTGTAGTTTAAGTTATCCAGTCTATGATACTTTGTTATGGCAGCCATAGCAAACTAATACACGTCTCATCACTTTAAGGATTTTGTTCCATTTTCTTCCGGTTTCCAAATCTTTTCTAATGAGCAATTAGTTGTTATTCTTATAATTATTTCCCTATATGTTATGTTTCTTTTTTTTTTTTCCTCTGGATGCTTTTAAGATTTTATTTTAATCTTTGATTTTCAGTAGTTTGAACTTACGGGACTCAGTGTAGTTGTTTTTGTACTTATCCTGTTTGGGGTTTATCTGAACTTCTTGGATCTATGAATTAAGTTTTTCATCAAATTTGGATACATTTCTTCCATTACTTCTTAAAATATTTTTTTCTGCCTCATTCTTTCTCTCCTTTCCCTGGACTCCAATCATCCAAGGAAATGATATTGTTCCACAGATTACTGAAGCTCTGTTCATTTTTTTTCAATATTTTTTCTTTCTGCTCTTAAATTTGGATAACTTCCATTTATCTGTTTTCAGCTTCACTGACTTTTCTGCCAAGTAAAATCTGACTTTAATCCCGCAAATTTTTAATTTCAGATATTGTCTTTTTTAGGTTTAGGATTTCCATTTAGTTATTTTTTATATTTTCAGTTTCTCTGCTGAGATTCTCCATCCATTTATTCATTCATTGTCCATCTTTTCTTGAACAAATTTACAATAGCTTTTAAGACTCTTTATCTGCTAAATCTAACATCTGGATCATCTTGAGGTCTGTAGCTATTGCCGGCTTTTTTTGTGAATGTGGGTCACCTTTTCCTGCCCCCCTTTCTTTTTACATGTCTAGTGATTTGTATTATGTGCTGGATATTTTGGGTAATAAATTGTGAGGAGTCAGAATCATATTAAGTTTTATTCTGGCAAGCAGGTCAACTTACTGGTGAATCCTCTTGACCCTGTCTGGATTGGTTTCAGCCTTTATTGAGCCAGATATATTTTGCTTTTGTCCTTTGTCCTAGGTTATGACTGTTATTCTCGGGAGTGTTACTTACTCCTAAGGCATGGCCTTTCTGGGTCCGTACTTGAATGTCCAGTGCTCAGCAAGGTCTCTCAACTCTGGCGTGGCTGGACTCCAACCCCTCCCAGAACAGCTTGGTAATGTCTCCGATCAGCCCTCTGCCACCCAGTACTTGCTCTCTGCTACACCCTTGGAGTCCTATGTTGCTTATAGTCTATCCAGCACTCAGGCAAGTACCCCGGGGTACTCACCACAAAGATAGCTGGGAACCCCTCTGTACTGATTTCTCTTAGCTCTACCATGGTATGTGCATTCTAGCCACCTTAACAGCCTCAAAGTCCTCTGTCTCCTCAGATCACTGAGATCATTTTTCTCCTCCTGGGTTCCACATTTCTGGGTGGTCAGGAAAGTGCCCCAAGGAAGAAAACTGCAGTGAATGTGTAGCTCACTTTGTGTTTCCTGGCTTTCAAGCATCAAACGAGTGCTATTGTCCAATACCTGAAAAGATTTTTTTCCACTTATTATTTGCCCAGGTTTATAGTTGTTTTTGGTGAGAGGATAATTCCAATACCGCTTACTCCATCATGGCCCAAAGTGGAAGGCCAATACTCAAAACGTTTTTATGCATAAATGAATGAATTTGACTTTGACTTCCTAGTGTTCAGTATAAAGCCTGGCACAATTGGAGCTTAATATACATTTGTTGGATAAATTTCTAAGATTTCAAAGAAAACCTACCCTCAAACGCCATTATTGGTCCACTATAAATGTGGAAGATAGGAGTAGCAGAAGGTACTAAATGTTAATATGGAACTTTTTTTTTCTAATTTTAGTTAGCTTGTACTTCATACAAATGGAAATGTTTCTGTATCCAGAACTGTTTTATTGGTAAACTCTCTAGAGAAGATTGAGGAACATTGACACAATGCAGATTACTTTCTTGGTGGAAAGAAAATTGACATCTATAGTAGACTTTGCTGGGAAGAAACAACCATGTTGTTGAGATCAGAAGAAATACACACAACTTTCTGGGGGAATAAGAAAGGGTGTCTTGTCAAGAGACTCATATCTTGTTTGATTGGAGATGTCATCATCAGCTTTCCAAGAAGCTATATAAAGAGGGCAACCCTCTCTCCTTTTTAGCAATTTTCACCTTGCTTTCTGAGGGATTTTTTTTGGGGGGGTTTCACACCAGGCCCATCTGGGTCTAAACAAAATCAGCTGGAGGAATCCTTCTGCACCTGGGTCCTGCAGGTCCATTCTGTGTCACCCACTAGGGTGGGAGTGGCCAGCATCAAGCTTATTCCTCAGTGGAAGTTCTGCCACTTTGAATAGCATGGTGACACCTCAGCTTTATGCTAACGGAATAAAATATTCATTGCTTCAAGTTTCCATAATGACAAAGCATTCACTTCTCTTGTTTTCAAACTGGGAATCCTTCTAGAATATCTATTAGGGGAGTCCACTGTGAGTCACTGTCACAGCTTAGATGACCACTCTTTTCTTTTAACCCTTCTACTCCAATTCTCTGCACATCACATGTAGATACAAATCTTTGTTCTTGTTTCCTAGTGGAACAAAGAGGCAGCAGAGTTAAAAATTGCTAATAAATCATGTGACCATCTGTAGTACAAATTTTATTGAAAAACGAACTAGAATTATGCAGCTCTCCCTA
Source organism: Lipotes vexillifer (assembly GCF_000442215.2). NCBI lineage: Eukaryota > Metazoa > Chordata > Mammalia > Artiodactyla > Lipotidae > Lipotes > Lipotes vexillifer. Next base: position 4,047,102 of record NW_006781997.1, on the reverse strand, counting down.
GCTCCCTGAGTCCTGACACTTCCTCCTTCAGAGAATTAATTTGATTCAAGACTCTGGAAAGCAAGAAGATGAATTAGATATTAATAAGACTGATTTATGCAAAGGAAGCCGCAACAATGAATATATTGTGCATTATGCAAAGCAGAGGCAGTGTGCTTCAGAATGAGAGTCACTTGAAATCTTAATTACATGTTATATATTGAAGTACATGGCAATGACAATGTCCTGCATTAAACATTTAACCTCAGAGATATCAAATAAAAATGTAGTTTTAAAAGAATTTTTTTTAAGCAATTAAAAAAATCACAGCACCTAAATTGTTATGAATTTATATGTATTTCTTGACTTAAATGTGACAAGATGACACGTGATAGGGGACAGTTGAGCATGTTTGACATGTGCCTTTCTGCTCCACAACACACCTTATATGCCTAATGAGGATGTAACTTTCTCTATTATAATACGGCTCACATCCTACTGGGGAATGAGGCAGCCATTAACGCACAGCTGTTGGCTTCTGTGTAATAGATAGATATGGAAAAAAACAGCCTCTATTTAGCTGTTGCCTTTTTGTGAAACAGCAGTGAAATATCCTACAATAATAATAATGATAATAATCTCTTACAGTTACTCAGTGATTTACAGTACACAAAGCGTTTGAACATTTAGAATAACAATGGCTACCATTTATTCACTGTGTTTTAGGCACTTTCTTAAATGCATCACATCTACTTGGTTGGTTTAACTCGTACAGCAACTCTGTGAGGTAGCCATTGTTTTTCCCATTTTCCAGATGAGAAACTGAAGGCTGAAAGATGAAGCAACTTAACTAAGATCATGTAACCTGTAAGAGGTCAGAGTTGAGATCTGTGTGACTGCAAAGTCAATTGTCAAAAACTGTGTTGTCTTGTCTTGTTTGATATCACAAATACATTCTAATATTAAATACTTAAAGCTGCTCCCTGCCATGCTCCCAAAGTGTTACAATTTGAAAAATAATGTATTTACATAAAAGGAAAAAATGGAAAAAGCTGTTACCTGGCTAATTTTTTTCTCTTCATTTGCTTAATTTTCCTCTGTATCATCTACACCCCCATATACTATCACCTCAGACAGAGCCCGCCATTCTTTAGCTTGTCCCCTGCTGTCCCTTAGGCTGGAAATCTTCCTGGCTGCCCAGTCATGAGACAGCTATGTTCAATAGTGGACTCTGTTCTTCCATCATAAATATTCCACTGTGTGCATGTTTGCATGCTTGTGTGTGTGTGTGTGTGTGTGTGTGTGTGTGAGGGGACGTAAGGGAGAGCAATTAGATCCATCCAGAGCCAAGTGTAACAAGCTCACACACAAAGGCAGCAATCTGTTTTTCTGTTGCAGTAGTGGTGGCTCCTCTGCACTACCTTTGAGACTTTGCTGAGTCATGCCTGCATATTATTCATATTCACTCACTCATTCATTCAATCACTGAAAAATACTTGAGCATCTATCTACTCTATGCTGAGAATATTAGATGCTGAGAATACAGTTAAAAATACAGATGCATTATTCCTTGCCCTCATGAAACTATAAGCTGGGAAAATAGATAATACCCATTACAACAGAGGGCAGAGAAGGAGGTTTTCAAAATGGGAAGCGTATGTCAGAGACCAGCAAAGAACAAAGCAGCTTTGGGAAGTGGGGGGAACGCTGCCTCCCAACTCCTGATGTTTCCATCTTTGCTGGGGGACATGAATTTGTCTAACTCCAGCATCTTTCAGTTTGTATTCCAGTCTCTGGTTGTCACTCTTGTTTATCATCACTCCTGCTCTCTACCCTTCCCCATTCAATCTTACCTGACTAGTGAGTTTGGGAGCAGGACCCAGACACATATAGCCCCACTCCTGCCACTTCCTTTCTCTTTGGGAGCTCCTGCCCACTAGAAGTATATGCTCTTGTCTGCTCCTCCATGCTGCCCTCTGGGAAGTCCTGTGAATTTCAGTCCTGCTTGAGACCAGGTGGGTGGGTCTATCTCATTCTGTGGTACAGTATCAGAAACACATTGTTGCAGCACATTTAAGCCACATTCTTTCATATCAACTTAAAGACTAATAAAGGTGATATTTTAACCCTAATGCACCTTTTACTTTTTTTTTTAACATCTTTATTGGAGTATAGTTGCTTTACATTGTTGTGTTAATTTCTGCTGTATAACAAAGTGAATCAGCTATACGTATACTTATATCCCCATATCCCCTCCCTCTTGCGTCTCCCTCCCACCCTCCCTACTCCACCCCTCTAGGTAGTCGCAAAGCACAGAGCTGATCTCCCTGTGCTATGTGGCTGCTTCCCACTAGCTATCTGTTTTACATTTGCACCTTACTGTTTTGCATTATTTCTCAAATGGCTCAGAAAGCCATTTGAGAGAGACTGGTGTAAGTTATTGAGTTCATGTACTGATTATGACAAGTGTCTTTTAAAATATCTCTACTTTAGAGGAGGTCTAAGAAACATAGAATTATTCTCATAACCCAATTGTCAGTATGATTACTGACTGTTATTTTATTTCCTAGTAATGCCATTTGAATAAAAGTAGTGTTGAAATGAAAAGTCAAGAAATTGCTGAGAGTTCAATTATTGATATTGAATTCCTCTTTGACATTTACTATATATATAATATAGTTATTAATGGTAAATTTAACTTGTGGCTTTTTTATAAATGAATTTTCCTTGTTCCATAATATTAAGCCATGGAGATTTATTGCACTTTAAAAAAATTATTATATAATATTTATACAGAAAAGTTTACAAAATGTTAATGTCCACTAACATGAATTGCATTATTTAATTCTTTGGGTTATCACTGGACATTCACTGTTCAAAATGTAAATTCTGATGAGGAAAAGAATACGATGGTTTTGCTTTTATATTTGTTGATTTCTTCATTTGTCAGTGAAATTGAGGAAGCTCTGACATCCACTCACATTTTGGTTCTTTATTCTCTTCTTAGCAGTGCAGTTCTCAGAATGCAGTCATGGTCAGGACCACATCTCCCAACGTGTGAATTGCCTCTTATTGGGCTGCGGAGGCTGCTGTTTCCTCTTACCTCAGCCACATCTGCCCTTGCGCATGTGTAAATGTAGAAGGTTCATAGAGAGAAGCTGTCAGTCTGATGATACTCTTACATTTCTTTAGGTACTTAGGAGGATTGGAGGGAAAAAAGGGAAATTTTAATCACCTTTTCTTTTTTCTTTTTCATTTTAAATGATTTGAGTTGTATTTTCATAGATGAATCCTCCAGTTCACTTCACTGAGAGCTGCAGCTTTGCTTGATTGACTCTAATCTAATCAACCCTTCCTCTAAACCATACACATGCACATTTTCACCATATAAATCTGCATTTACTAAGTGTTGCTTTAATCATTTACTGAATGTTTAGTAAGGCCTTTCCTCGGTCCTAGGAATGCAAAAATGAATAGGAAACAGAATTATTACAGAGTGACAAGCTCTAGAGTAAATTTAGGAAGTAGATTTGGGAGCACAGAAGAGAAAGTGCTTAAGAGTCAATAAGGAAGATTTCATGGTAAAGGGAGGGCAGCAAACACTCTGGAAAGAAAAGAGTTTATTTACAGAGGATTTGGGAGTTCAAGGGGCGCAAAGGAACAGGTATAGTGACATTCAGAGGTGAGGAGACAGGAACAGGGACAGCCAGGTAGGTGGAAATGAGGGTAGGGTAAAGAATGGATGATCCCAATGGCATGCATTTTGGATGACCAGGGAGAGTGGTGTGAAGAGAATTAACTGGCTTCAAGTTTTCAAAATGAACTATAGGGAAAAGCTATTTTTGACACATCTGGACTTCAGCAATTTTTTTCTACTTATGGGAATGCTATTAGGGTCAAGTCTGCTTGCTATCAATCAGAAGGGGAAAATGTTGGAGGAAGAGAATGACAAGAAAGAGTTTGTACTTCAGAAAATGCATTTCTATAATACCTGGGTTGTGATCATTAGAGCTACCCTTTCCTAACACGTGAATGTGATTCTAAATTCTTTTCAAATAGTTGCCTCTGTGCTCTTTTTTCTTTTTTTTTAATTTATAAATTTATTTATTTATTTTTGGCTGAGTTGGGTCTTCATTGCTGCGCGCAGGCTTTCTCTAGTTGCAGCGACCTGGGGCAACTCTTTGTTGCGGTGCGTGGGCTTCTCATTGTGGTGGCTTCTCGTGTTGTGGAGCATGGGCTCTAGGCGCACGGGCTTCAGTAGTTGTAGCACACAGGCTTAGTTGCTCCGCGGCATGTGGGATCTTCCCGGACCAGGGCTCAAACCTGTGTCCCCTGCATTGACAGGCGGATTCTTAATCACTGCGCCAGCAGGGAAGCCCCCGTGCTCTTTTTTTCTAAGTAATATGGAAACTGACATTTTAGGAATCATACTTTCTAATTCCTTTATTTACTTCCCCATCCACCACTATATGGTACCGAATTTTACATATTTTGTTATAGCTATTGGGCACATGACTTAATCTCTTTGGTTAGAAACTTTTTTAAAGCCAGAATTTTAATGATCCTTAGTTATAACCTTATATTTAGCTACTTAATACATGTTTGTTGAGCTACAAAAACAGAAGTAAATTGGACAGTGAAGGTTCAGGTGTCGCTATTGTCCATGCACCCATGGAAGGCCAGAGAACACACATTGCTTCCTGGCCCCAAACAAGTCTGCATGAACATTCACTCGTGTTGCCCTGGGCCGCAATATACAACACAAATGCTTACTTCTACCTTCCACCCCAAGGAGAGCATTCTTTGTGAAATAACAATATGCCAAGAACTGTCAAAACCAACAGCCATATATGTTAATGACTTTTCTTGATTTTTTTTTCCCCTATAAGCCTAGCTTAAATAGACTTTAGGATAGCAGTGGAAAGAAGGTTTTCCCTTCTACGTGACACTATCAGCCTTATTGTGTGTCTTGTTGATGTGGAAAAGGAAAATCAAAAATAACAGACCAAGTATTTTCTGTTCTTTGAACATTTGCCTCTAAGATGTCTTATTTTGTGTGAAAACCGTGTTGATACTTTATGATCTCCAGATCCCAGAAGGGATATTTTTAATGAACAGAGAAGCAAGCATTATGGTGCTGAGTGACAATTACTTAGCAATGATTTTCAGCTTTTTTATAAGTTTTAAACAAAATTTTTAAGTCGTTGTAGATTTATAGAAAATTACACAGGTAGTGCAGAGTTCCCATATAATTCTCACCCAGTTCCCCCTGCCATTAACATCTCACATTAGTGTAGTACATTTGTCACTATTAATGAACCAATGTTTATATATTATTATCAGCTAAAGTAAATACATACTTTATTCAGAATTCCTTAATTTTCCCTGATGTCCTTATTTTATTCCAGAATCTCATTCAGGATACTACATTACATGTAATCATCCTGTCTCCTTAGGCTACTATTGAAAGTTGGACATTTGTTTCAGGTAATAGGAGCTAAGATGAATGAGCCCTCAGTGGATGGATTTATATTAATTGGGCTAGAAGTTGGGCTGTGTTCATGTTTGCTGTTGCTACAGGTGTCAGAGCCTTAACATTTCTTTAGTGCCCTTGTTTTTGTCTTCCTTCCTGAATCGAGGCTTCCCTAAGTCCTCACCTTCAGAGACAGTCTGTGTCTTGCAGTTCTTTCAGCTGCAATCAGTCCACTGATATTAAACTGGAGCCCTGTTGGTGCTGTGATAAAGCGTGGAAGTGAAATAGCATTCTATAATCCTGTGACTAAATCTCAGTCTTTTACTGGGCTGTGACCTTCCCAAATATTTCTCAATGATATAATCCCCCCCATCCCACCCCCAACTTCCTACTCCCTTTTCTCTCTGCAGTATTGCCAATTTATTTCCCTGAAACTCTGATCTCTATTGACTGTGCTTTTCCCCCTTTGGTGAGTCCATTCAACAAATACTTGTTTAGCTTCTACTATGTTCCAGCCACTACTTTGTCACTGGGGGAGTGATTTAATGTTGAGGAAAAAAATTGATGTTGCAGGAGAAATTAAGGATAATATCTGGAATGATGTCCTTGATTAGGAGATAAGAGGATGTGACCGAGTTCACAAGTGGAGTGGCTGGATTTAGATGGTAGCTTGTACACATAGGAGCTTGTAACAGGAAGGAAGACAATAACTTGGCCCAGATGCAAGTAGGTTGGTTGATTTGGCTTCATAAGGGACTGAAGCCAGGAAAGTCATCAGAAACAGACAGCTAATTCCTCTCTCTCTCTCTGATTCTTGGGCTTCATGGTTTCTTGTAACTCTTCCTGTTTGCTTCATTCTCCGTTCTCTTTGAAGTCTGATATCCAGTACTTAAGTAGGGATATGATAGGAAATGGCTCTGCCATAATTTTCTCAGGTCATCAACTTAAGAGCTTAGAGTTGCTGAGTCTCAATTACAAACTTCTGGAAGAGAGAACTACACAATTTTCCCATCTGAGGTTAGGGGTCTACCACTGTTTCAGTTATTTACAGCCAGTAAGTTGCCCCACCGCTCACTTTGCAGGGATTGTGAAGACCAGCTCTCCGAGAAGCAGATGTGAGCAGCTTCTGTAAGGGGGTGTGGATTTGGGGAGGAAATGATTTCAATTTCTAGCAGTGTGTGTGTGTGTGTGTGTGTGTGTGTGTATAAAACATCCAAAGTTAATCTGTACATTTCATTTAACATCCTTAAAAATACAAAATAGCTCTGCTCGAGTGCATTTAGAATTTGATTTTGGAATTAAGAACCCAAGAAGAAGGAAATTGTATTTTAAATTATTGTTTGAATTATTAATTCATAGTTTAAATTATCATAGTTTAAGTTACTGGTGTACATTCATTCTCTTACTAAATTTGAATCCCTTACTCAAAAATATAGTTGAATACATATTGTCAGGCAAATTCTACAGTGCAGGCCTGAACCTTGGCCCTGAATGTGCTGAAGCGATTCCTTTTCTGCTTCTAGACCTTTCACCATTACCTGCCCACCCCCAGTTTTTTAAAAGCTAGCCTTTCACTCCAGATGGAATCTGTTGTTATGCTTGATGACCACTTAAGACAAAAGTGAATGCTTCTTTGTCCTAACACTTGATAACACTGGCTGAATTATTTAGACAGCTGGACACTGTTGGAATTATTAACCCAAAAAAGTCCTGTCCCTTTGGGAAAAAGCTAAATTGCATAAGAAGTAAAATGCCATAGGAAAAAATTCTACTTTGGATTTATGAATTAATATTTCTTTAATTATAAAGTATTGTAATTTCACTATCTATCCAGAAAGAAATGTTTGGTAAGTTTAGAAAACTGCTTTCACTTGATAAGAGCCTTAAATGTGAACAAAAGTGGAGAAATAGATAACTTTTTTCCTGTCAGTGCATTTTATTGGCACATGTGGCATCCAGTTGTGCCCCAGTATCGATCCTCCCTTTCTTCCTTAGTGACAGAGTCCCCAGTTTTTATCTAGGCACAGGCAATAGGAATAAAGACTGCAAGTTTCCGGTTCTCACTCCTTGTAGCTGGATACGACAATAAATAAGTTCCTGTATAAAAACTTCCAAGAAATTTCCTTAAAAGGAGCATTTGTCCCCTTCTTTACCTCTTCTTTTTTCCCCACTGGCCAGAATTTGGATGCGATGGCCAAGCAGCAATATAGGATCATGAAATAGAAGGCACAAATTGAAGATGCAGAACAGCAAAATTAAAGGCGTGTGGGTCTCTAACACTTCTGAGCTTTCACACTTGCCCAGATCACTTTGTTCCTGTATCACCTCTCCATCGCTACAGTAATACTGAGTAAGAAATGTTCACAAAACTTCAACGGTGTACGGCAATACCTATTTCTTACACGTATGTGGGATTCAGCTGATCTGAGGCTAGACTCACTTCTGGGGGTCAGTGGAGGGTTGGCTGATCTAGGTTGGTTTCAGGTGGGGCAATTTATGACTCAGCTTTGCTCCATCTGCCTTTCATCCTCTAGCAGAGCACGTGGAGCACATCCTTGTAGTGTAATGATAGAGGCACAAGAGAGCCAGTGGAAACATGCAAGGTCCTTGAAGGTTTAAACTTGGAACTAGAACACCAGCACTTCTGCCTCATTCTGTCAGCCAAAGCAAGTCAAAAGACCAGCGAAAGAGTGGAGAATAGGGGCTACTTCTGCAAACTTCCACCTTTCAGACTTTCTTTTTTATGCAAGAGACAAACTTCTGTCTTGTTGAAGCTTCTGTAATTTACTTTCCTTTCATTTCGTTTTTGTTGTAGGTAGCTGACCCTAATCCTAATTGATTTATTGAGTTTCCACTGGAATGTGAACTTCATGAGGTCAGAGATTTTCTTTTCACAATTACTGCTTGTGCCCACAGAATGGAATAATAGTTCCATAGTAGGCATTCAATACTTTTTGATAGAATAGATAAATGTTATGCAATTAAGCTTAATATTTTAGAAAAGAACACATTTGTAGAAAGAACATAAGCATGAAGAGTGGTGACAAACAAAGAACCAGGATTATGAATAGCTTTAGAACCCAATTAGGCTGCTATACAATAAATATATTTCGAAATGCTGATGTATCTTAAAATAATTTGATGATTGTGGCAGATACTATAATTTGGCTCACTGAGCTCCCATTGCAATCCCTTTAACGTGACTATAAAGACTGTAAAGCTAAAGCTCCATTTTCACACTCCCTAGCAGCCAGGGTCCTGCAAGCAACGTAGCTTTCACCACGGTAGCCCGCCTACACTTGATTTGGAGGGAGCAGTGAGCACGGGGTGATGGCTGTGTACACTGCATCTCCTGGCAAGGTGGATGGCAGAGGTACCCAGCTTTCCTGGGTCAGCTGTTGTGAAGTTTCTGACTTGGGGGTCACGGGATTAGACTGGTGGGGCACAGCAGCTACGTTTCACTGTGTAGATCCAGTGCCGTCTTTCAGCTTTTCTCTGCTCTGTTCCTGGCTGTGTGTTATTTAAACCTAACACTTGGACAGTGCAAGATATTCTGTAGACTACATAATATTTTCTAGAGTAACTTTTTGTTCACAAACCAGCTGGGGGAGATTCTGTTGCCTGTGATTATTTTCAGAAATGACCAGAGATTTGATCAATTATATTAGCACCTCACTTGCTAGAGTGCCATTTTTATGGATCTTTAGTTAAAATGTGGAAACTTATTTTTGATTAAGGATAGAGGCAGGGAAACTTCATAAATAGGTACATTTTATAAACATATCTGATTTTTGTCTACCTTAAAAAATAGTTCTTACTAGGAAAAAAGTGACATTACAAAAGGACTATGATTAAAGCATCAAGAAGTGAGAATGATTCATGTTTCAAATGTATTTTATGGTAGTTCTTTTCTATATCCATAAAGCATAAAGGTCAAACTTTGTTTTAATTATTGTTTCTTTTTTCTATATGCCCTTTCCTATATTCTTGAATAAAGTTTTATCCCACACAGAACACTGATAAGCATGAAAATATTGGAAATAATGCATTTACTTTCAGTGATCTTTTTGACACGGTTAAATGTTTCTATACAAGCAAATGTTGATTTTTCAAACATTTCTGTTTATTTTGGGAGAAATAGATATAAATAGGAATATGTAATTTTAACAAAAATAAACAGAATTTACACATGTGAGCTTACACCTGGCTATCTCAACCTCAGCATCGATGGCATTTTGGGTTTGGTAACTCTTTGTTGTGGGGGGTTGTCCTGTGCATTGTATGATGTTAGCAGCATCCCTGGCCTCTACACACTAGATGCCAAGAGTATAAGCCTCCCCCAGTTGTGATGATCAAAAATGTCTCCAAATGTTGCCAAATGTGCCCTGGGGGCCAAAGTCACCCCCCACCTACCCCAATAAGAGCCACTGTGTTACACAAACACACAAAACATGGAAGCAGCTTCTAATGAAGTGTTTAACAATCTTTTTTCAAGGTCTTGAAAAATATCTTAATGCATGAAATATGCACCACAGACAACACTTATGGTGCATGAAATATGCACCATAGACAACCATATCAAGCACCTGTAAGGAAATAGATGCATCTTTCACCTTTTTCACTCTATTGAACTCATTATGTAAATTTGGTTTTCACATCAGATCCAAATGAGCAAGTTGTCAACTGAATAAAGACAAAAAAGCCAGGCATGTATATATACAAAAAACAAAAAAACAAAAAAACAACTAGAAGCACCTAGCAATTACCTGTGATTCATTTTTGAGCCTATGGTGTTTTTATTTTAATCCCCGAGGATAGTCTTAAACAGTTGGAATCTAGTCCTGGGGGGTGGAACGAAAAATTATTTTCTTCTTTTCCCAGTAGCTGAAAAGAAAAATGACTGTTTACCTGAGTTTCATTCTCAAACCACGTGGGGTAGCCCTTGGGCTGTATTGTCACCATTGTTTGTTTATACGGTCTATGATCTTTGTCTGGGAGTAATTCAGGGTTGCTGGAGAAGTTTTCAGACCCCAGAAATAATATTTAATCTTGAAATACCTTGTCAAAATAAAAACTTTTTCTGACCCAACAAACATTTTTTTGAAGCACAACATCCTGTTGGAATGAAAGTTTGGATATTTAGGACCCACAGAGAGAGGTTTTTAAAATATTATTCCAGAGTGACAAACTAAAGACGTGATTACAAACATAGACATTTGGCTTATTTAGGTAAATTAAAGAAACTACCTTACTTTTAAAAATACCTGTTATTTAATAGAAATTCAAGAGATCCAAATTTTCATTCTACTTCTGAAACAAACTAAGCCTGTGATTTTGAGAAGAGGGAGAGAAAAGAACTTTGTAAAAAATGAGTCCCTGGGCTCCAATATCTTTCCAGCTACCTTATTATGCTATTTCTAGCCACTTAAAATTCCTCTCTCTCTGAGTCCTTCACCTTCAAATTAGGTTGTTGGATCTGGCCAAGTAATCTTAACTGAGATCCATGCATGAGATTCAGGGCGGGTCTGAGAATTCCCTAACACCGCACATACTCATATACTATATTTGAGTATACGTGTATGTGCAGTATTCTCTGGAAGATGGACAAGAGCGTCCATCAGGTTCTCAAAGGGATTCAGATCCTGAAAAATAAAAAGTCGATTCACTTAGGACAAATGGGGGTATGCATGTCCCTGGGAGTAGACAAATCCAGGGGGTACGTGGGGCATGGAAAGCTCTAAGGACATATATTTGTGTTCCTCGATTTCCTTGTATATTATGTGCTAAAATGTAACTGCCTGAGAAAGTACAAGTCAGAAAGCCGCTGTGATGGAGGCTGAGTCTCCACCATCTCCTCCTTCATAACCTCCATTCCTCATTTCACAAAAGAAATGTTTACTTCCAGTTCTCTCATACAACCTCCACAGTGCCAAACAGGGGGATATTTCATAATATTAGCGTTGGGGTTAAGAAAGTAAATGACTTTAATAACTGGATAACAATTCCTTTGTTCTTTTCATGGTTTGCTTTCAATCAAATTGAAAGAAGACTTACATTGTTAGCTGATAAATCCTGACATTTTTAATGATTGGTCCCAATAATTTTCTCTGTTGTGTATTTCTTTCTCTGTTTAATTAATTTCCACTCTTCTCTCTATTATTTCTCTTCTCTTTTCGTTGGGTTTAATATGCTGTTGTTTCTCTAACTTCTTGGGATAAGTATTTTAATATTTTAACCACCATAAAATTGGGTGACGTTGCTCTAGTAAAATGGTTTTCATTCTCAAATACTTATTTATACAAACAACTTAATCAGTGCTAAACATCCATGGAAATGAAAAATGGCAGCAAATTTCATTCTAAATGTCTCATTCTAGCAAAAAAATATTTCTATATTTTGATCATTTAGAGCAAGGGTCAGCAGATTATAGCACATGGGCCAAATCTGGCCCATCACCTGTTTTTATAAATAAAGTTTTACTGGAACACAGCCATCTCTGTGGTTTACAGATTATCTCTGGCTGCTTTCAAGCTCCAAACACACAGTTGAGTAGTTATGACAAAGACCAAATGGCCCTCAAGCCTAAAATTTCCTATCTGGTCCCTTTACAGAAAATGTTTGCTAACCCCTTACTTAGAGCCTAATGGTTATATGAAAATGAAACAGTTAAATATAGATGCATATATATGTGTGTGTGTAGTGTTGAGAAGTAAGGTAGGATGATGAATAAAATACTATGAAGCATGAAATATTTTATTTTAGTATAAAATTGTGTGGAGAATGTGGGATTAAAATACAAGTTCAAAGAGGAAAAGAGATTATGCACAATTTTCAACTGTCAAAGAAGAGCTAGTTCATGTATATGTCAATTTCATCATAAATTGCAATTCTCCTTTAAACACAGACTTGTTGGTAATATGTTAAGCTGTGCATATTTTAACGTTAATTTCTGTTTCTATTGCTATTACTTCCTTTTTTCTATTCTCTTTGGGTTTAATTTGCTGTTGTTTTTCTACCTTCTTGGGAAAACATTTTAATCATTGATTTTTTTAGCTTTAACTTTGTATCTAATAAAGGCATTGAAGCTATAAATTTTCTTTGAAGCTCTAGTTGGTATCCACAAATTTTGGTATGTAATATTTCGTGATCTTTTGATTACAGACATTTTATTTCCAATATGATTTTTTGAACATGGATTTTTCAGAAGTGCGTTGCTTAATTTCCAAACATTTGGGAGATTTTTTTTTTTGTTATTGATTTCTAGTTTAATTACAGTGTCCAGGAAACATATTATGATTGATTTCCATTATTTGACATATTTTATGCCCCAACATGCAGTCAGTCTTGGTAAATGTGTCACCTGCACGTGAGAAGCACATGGAATGTACGGTTTGACCTGACAGCTCTCTTGTCCTTCCCCAGGTCCCTCGCTATGTCCCCTCACAGGCCTTGACCTAATGCATCTCCTGCATGGCTACTCCAGTCTGGGCATCTGCTTTTAGAGGACCCGGACTAACACAAACCCACTTACCCCCTACTGCTTCTTGTGCTATCGTTGCAATGTATTTACTTGCACATATGTTTTTTTTTTTTAATTGAAGTGTAGTTGATTTACAATATTGCTCGCACATATGTTTAAAATCCCATAAGGCATTATTGTTTTTTATAGTCAATATTCATTTGCATTTATTTATCCAAAAACTTATTTTTTTAAAAATTGGTCTTTGTTTCTTCTGGCATTTTCATGGCCCCAGAATCATAGGACTGGAATCATATTTTCTTATGCCTCAAGAATCCCTTTGGTTTTTCCTTTAGTGTTGGTCTCTTTGCTGATAATTTTTTTCCTTTTTTGTTCCTATGAAAATTTGTTTATTTTGCCTTCATTTAAAAAACATCTTTGCCAGTGTAGAACTTTAGGTCTTCTGCCAGCTTCCGTGAAACTGTGGCAGGCTAACTTGCTAGCTTGCAAGTAGGGTACAACCTCAGACCATTCACAGTTCTTGATCATTACTACCTGAAATTGTATTTTTATTTGCCTACTTGTATATATTGTCTCGTTCTCTAGCATTTAAGTTCTTGGTCTCTTTTCACCCTGTATCTTCAGCATGTAGGACAGTCCTCGATACCTAGCAGACACTCAGAAAATTTGCTGACTGAATAAATAAATAAATGAAAAACTTTCTTACACCCTTTCCTAGCATAATGTTTCAAAAATCTATAGAGCCATTTTCCTCATCATATCCTGAAGGCAAACCAAATCTTATTTTCTCAATGCTGCCTAGATCATTTTTCTTCCTGATTAGAATGTTACTTAAAGTCTTATCTCAGCATAGTAATGGTATTCACCTTTTCTTCCAAAGCACATTGCTGACACTTGTTCCTGTTGTAGGAGTTTAGCATTGTGGGTAATACATAAGAGTACGAAGGGTGATACTAGGACCCCGGAGTAAATTGCTTCTCAGTCTAGTGCTGGCTTTACTCTTTACGAACAGTGTATCCTTGAGCAACTTACTTAACCTTTCCACACCTCAGTTCCTTAATCTTTATAATAGGGATAATGATAATGTCTAATTCATAATATTGTTGCAGTTATAAGCAGACACAACATATGTAAAGTACTTAGCAGAGTACTAGGCCTATAATACACTTTGAATAAATGTGAGCTGAGTTTTCTGTGGAATTTGAATATGGTTATTCCTCCCTGTGATGCCAACAGTGCCTTAACATTAGAACTTTTTGCCAACTTTATTCGCATGCTCTTTGTTCCACGTTGAAGGAAGTTACAAAGCCAGTGAACAATAATAGGCTTACAACTGTTAAGCTCTGGGATGGGCCACTAAACTTTCACCCAGCTTTTTGTTTGCTGCAGGTGACCTGAGAACCCTTCTCCAAGGTAAAAGAGGAACAGAAAAGTTGAGCAAATCTTTTGGAAATTCCAGGAAGTTAAAAGAAATGCATTTTGGGTTTTGAGCTGAATTTCTATGTTTATGGTAGTGGAAATTTTAATGGGTATCCTTGGTCAGAATTTCCCCCTGAATGATGGTCTCAGTGCTCAGCTTTATTAAAATTAGAGAATAACAATATAGTTGAAGTTTCATTTTACAAGATTGGAAGCTGAGACATTGTGGTGAAATGATAAAAATGTCATTATGAAAATGCAAGTCCTGGATAATGAAAATGCAAGTCCTGGCTGAATATGTGTTCATGAATCTATAGCTCAAGTTTAAACAGAAAGACCTGTGCTGAATATGCAAAATTATTATGTTAAGATGTTTAAAAAAGCATTATGCTGCTAGATAGGAATGTAACCACATCATTCTGATATAACATTTTATTTATTTTAACTGCAAAGACTACCTGAGAAAAGTTTCTTGCCAAACAGAAATATTGAAGATGGAGAATGTTTCTTTTGTGAGATAGCACAGAGACTGAGCAAAGACTCAGATGCTTGGTTCCCAAATGCTGGCAGACAGCAGTCATGCTCATACAAAGTCACAGCTCATCATGAATTCCACATCAACACCAGTGCAAAAGATTGCTAAAAAATAGACTGAGAAGCTGGTGGTTATAGATAGATTTCTAGAAATAGATGAATTTCAGAAAACAGAAACAGAAAAGGCTTGACATTCTCAGATGGTGTTATATTTACAAGTTGCTCTAGCAAATGAAATTGAAAGCTGGTGACAAAGCATTCACCAGAAAATAAATAAGTAACAGAAACTGTCCCTTGGGTCTGTGATTGAGTATGGCATTTTGCTACATCAGGCAGAAAACTTTCCTTAACTAAGGCTAAACGTAAGGAGTGTGAGAAGGGTTGAATAGAAACAGCAGCTTCACAGACACAGCAGTTGGTAACAAATGCCAAATGCAGAAATGCATGGGACACATTTTCCTCTAAGCACATTATTATCATCATATCATTACTATCAGCAGCCCCGTGTGCATGCCAGTTGGACCACACACCATGCATTCTGGTGTGTTTGGACAGTACTGGTTTGCACAAACACACATTGTTCTCATCACCCTGCCTGTTAGAGTTCACGTTCACTCTCACACATGTCCTGGTGTGGACGATAAACTATATGGTCGCTCTGTGTATGGTACATTATTAAGTATTTGGAGGCTAATCCAAGAAAAGCTGTGGCCCCTGGACTTAACAGTACTTATTTTTTCTCCCTTATGGGCACTAAGTGCCCCTGCTGTGTTCTAGAAGAGCAGATGCCCGGGGTGGGGGTGGGGGTGGGGGTTGGAGGGGAGGGGCACAGGAGTATCCAGTGTCTCGGCACTTGCAAGGCTTAATAGGTGGGTAAGTTGGTTGAGTTACATCCTTAACCACCCCCAGAGCCTCTTAGATTTAGGTAAATGCTACACCTCTGCTGAAGATTCTTTAAACTCTGCTGAGTGTGAAGAATATTGTAGCTCAAAGATAGGTTGTGTTCAGTCTTACCGTATCGGAAAGCAACCATGACACAGTGTTTGGCTGGAAGGCTGGCTTCTACGGCACCAACAGTATGACCAGCCCTTTTCTTCATGCTGAGAGGTATAGAGTGAGTTCATCTTTGTTATTATCCTGATGAAAAAGTACAGGTGCTTTTCCCAAAGTTAAACTTGTAAATCTACTACTTAAATCTGTTTATGGACTGAGTATCCCTTTGCCACTTATCAGGGAAAGTAACCAGTCAGCTGGGTCTTGAATAGAGTTTATCATTTGGGGATGTTTAAGTTCCCAAACTATCACACTGAAAATTAAGTTGGGCTTATCCTTTTAAATGAGTAATCTATTCCTTGTACACATTAGAGATAAAAGATTGAAGATTTAAAATCTAAGCAGGATGGTAGATTCTTAAGTAGCGCCGGATTCCAAAGACAAAGTATAAAATATAGATTTGTTTCTCAAAATTAATTCTCACACCTCTATGAGGAAAGGAACAGATACTAACATGCCTGATGTCTGTAAAATAAGAAACAGGTATTACTAACTCTGTTTAGTTGAGAGGAAACAAAAAGTGTGGTTTCAAAGATGTACATGACCATGGTGAAATGATGATGTTTTGTTGAGCATTACATTAAGGAAAATGGATAAAAACAATTAAAACTTTACCTATGGTGATGACGAGAATGATATACATTGATATCAGGAGCTCAGAGCCAAAGCAAAGAAGGAGGATTAAAGAATTTTCTGGCAAATTTATTCTAAACCTCATTCTTGAAATATCTTGGGTATTGGTCAACTGAAAATAGTTAGCCAGAGTCATTTATCAATAGGAATCATTTATTTTTCATCTAAAATACACATCAGTTTTATGATTTGTGACGTTAGTGCTTTTCTAAGAAATCCTGTTATAAGGTCATAAAGATATTTTCCCTTTATCTTTTCTAAAATGTTTTAAGTTTTATTCTCACTTAGATTCTTAATTCATCTGAATTTTATTTTTCTAAGTGGTATGAGGAGGGGATCTAAAGCACTTTTTTGGACAGCCTTCATCCAAACATCTCTTGCTTTGGATATAAGCCTGTCTTTTCCTTGAGAACTCGTGAATGTCTATCAGATAATAAGATCCCACATAAGCATGGGTATGTTTCTGGCTCTCGATTCTGTTCCACTGAACTATTTGAGCCTAGCTGTGCTGATACTATGCAGTACTTTATACTAAATCTCGATTATCTGGTAAAGCAATTAGTCTTTTCTTATACTTCTTCAAAATTATTTTGGCTATTCTTGGAAAATGTTTACAGAGTTCTGACAAACTTTTTGAACTTTGACTGTAATTGAATTTAATATAAACTAAAATCTGGCATACTAAAATCTTTTAACTACTGATTTTTCCCTCCACAAACATGCTATATATTTCCATTTCTTCAGATCTTATTTTATGTCTTTCAATAAAATTTTACAACTTTCCCATAATGACCTTTTATATCGTTTGTTAAATTCATTTCTTGATACTTTATCCTTTTTCTTCTCTTACCATCCTGTCTGGGACCCTTACTATAATATTGAATTTCAGGGTTGACAGTGGGATTTCTTGTTTTGTTTTTGAATTTAAAATGAATCCTTTTAAAGATTCACTATTAAGATTTATTCTATGGTAGAGATCTTTTACTGGATTAATAATCGTTCTGTTCTTAATTTTCAGTTAAATCATAAATGTAAGGAACGGCACCAAAAACAGAGGAGAGCTTAAGCAAGCTTTATTTGGGAGCGCTCCCGGGCGAGGTTCACTGGTCCGAGAGAAAGGGGCCAGAGAAGTCGCGCCCGCGTGTGGGCGTGAACAAAATCTATAGGGGCGGACGCAGGGGAGGTGCTTGCTGTGTGAAGCAGCCCTTTTTTGGTAATCTCTCGGGTGTTGTGGCAATGTCAGGTGTCGGTTGCATCAGCCACTTTGGCGGGGGTTCCGTCTGGCTCCCTGGGCCCTTCCCCGGACCTGCTGGCCTTACAATAAATATGTTGAATTTTATCAAGTGTTTTTTTGCATCAATTAGTATCACCAAACACTTTCTTCTTTAATTTGTTATTGTGGCAAATAATTCTAATTTCTAGGTCGAAAAGTTGTAGGTGAGGCTTGTCTTTTGTAAATTGTGTATAACAAGATTTTAAAAGATTTCTGTCTGGCTACTTCCTTACTTCTGGTACTTCAAGCCCATCTTATGTTTTCCCTGCTCCAGCCCTAGAAGCAGCCATTTCTTCAAGGGTCCCTGGTTCTCTTTAATGGAGAATGGGATTTAGAAAGCAAGACTGGGTGCTACGTGTGCTCACTGCTATTGAGGTATTCTAGGCCCTCTCAGTAAACAGAGGTAGAAAGCATATATATATATATATATATATCATGTCTATACTGTTCTTTAATTTCTAAATTTGTGGTTCTAACTTCATGCGGGTGATGAGAAATTGTACCCAATATCCAGGCACAGATTTTGGTTTTAGTTTCTTGAGGACAAATCTACTCTTCAATACTCAGCGCTGCCAGCCTGCTTTCCATGATCAAAGCCAGTGATCTGGGCTTCCCTGGTGTCGCAGTGGTTGAGAGTCCACCTGCCAATGCAGGGGACACGGCTCGTGCCTCAGTCTGGGAAGATCCCACATGCTGCGGGGCGGCTGCGCCCGTGAGCCATGGCCGCTGAGCCTGCGAGTCCGGAGCCTGTGCTCCGCAACGGGAGAGGCCACAACAGTAAAAAAAAAAAAAAAAAGCCAGTGAGCAGAGTTTTTCTTTCACTGTTCCATGGACTGAGCTCTTCTTTCTGGCTTTTATCTTTAGGCAGGGAGCTCAGTCCCCACTAAACACAAGGTTTGCAGCCTCAGCCATACACCTCTCTCAGGCACCAGATCCTACCCCTTTACTTCATGTCTCCTGACACTCTTCAGGACTATTTAGCTTTTGTCACCCCTTCATTTTAAATTTCTTCATAGTTTCTGGTATCTGTGGGCATCTTTTGCTTACTTTGGAACTCTAGTACCTATAAGAAAAATATTTGATTTATTTTATCTATCATTTTTATGTATTTGTGTTTATGTGTGTGTATCTACACATTAGCTTCATCCACTCTATTGAATAGAAATTCTGTCTATTCACAGCTAAGGAAACAAACACCAAAAAATTTGCGTGACCCAAGGTTACAGAGCGAGTTGGTAAGAGAACTGTGTGCATGCCCTTTTCTGGTATTTCCACTTTACTTTCCTGCTCTTGTGGTAACTGCAATTGTTTCAGAAAGTTTAAGCCTTTTCATATAAAACTTTTCCTTTTCAAAAACGAATTCAGCTCTAAAAACTTCCAGAGTTCTACACTGTGATCAACTGCCCTTGAAATGTTGCCATAGAACTGATAGAAGAGAACAGAAGATCACAATAGACTTAGAACGGATTCCCCTTCATTTCCGGCAGTCTGAAGTATATTTAGTTTACCAGCCTAATTTTGGGACAGAATAGTACTTGGAATACACAAATACCTCTAAACTTGCAGAATATTAATTCAAATATTAGCCATATGCACACTCATCAGTTTGTTGGAATTTACAAAGACAATATTTATAGCTCAGCCTCCCATGTAAAACATATTTGAAATGATTCGATTAAAATATCTAGATTTAAAGATGTAGGTCAAATTCTGGACTTTCTCTTGCTAAGGAAGAGAGGTTGGACATATCAAAATGGGAGTAAATGTTTGTTTTCCGGCTCAGAGTTTGGAAGAAGAAAATTATCAAAATGCTCTCATTCCGTTATGCCTTGTCTATTCTTCATTCTTGCATAGTCTTTGTAACAGTTGCCTATTTGTGGTTGTTTCATTACACTTAGAAAGTAATAATACTTAAAAAAAAAAGTAATAATCCTGAGAAATTGTTTACCTAACTGAATATTCTCAAAATTAAAGCTCTTTACTGACAGAATGAATCATATAAAATAAGTTAACATTGTAAGTTTAATTCTAATTTTTTCTGAGAAACTAGTAAAGACAAAACAAACACAAACACAACAGCCCCCTTCTGCATTGTAACCACACTTTTCCATTGAAGCCAGTTGAATTTTAGATATAAAATGTGGCTGATACTACATTGCTCATATTATTTTTAAGCAAAAGAAATGACTCTATCAAAAATGCATCCTAAATAATTCACCACTGAGATGTGAGAATCACTTAACTAGATTTCTTTCCTTAACCCTGACATCCACATTAATGATGTCTAATGTTGATTAAAATTCAAGGATCAGTTACAGTTGGGTAAACCACAAAAGTTACTTTTTAAGCCCAAATTCTCCAAATTTTTGTAGTAAATATTATGTGTAATGGAGCTTTGGTATCTACTTGTGGACTGCTCAAAAGTAAATATCTTAAATTAGAAACATACCTGTGTAGTTTGTGGGAAATTATTAAACCCTTTACAAATATGTATTATAATACAGTCACTGGAACTATATTTCAATTGATTTATTCTAAGAATCAAAGTGCGGTGTACAGCCAGGAGATTTTTTATTCATGGTCATTTGTTATGCCTAAACATCACAGTCTGATTAATGTTAGCTGGAGATAAAAGAATTCATTGCGTGTCAATATTTGTAGAATCTAAACATTTTTTTTTTTTTTTTTTTTTTTTTTTGCGGTACGCAGGCCTCTCCCTGTTGTGGCCTCTCCCATTGCGGAGCACAGGCTCTGGATGCACAGGCTCCGGATGCGCAGGCTCAGCGGCCACGGCTCACGGGCCCAGCCGCTCTGCCGCATGCGGGATCTTCCCGGACCGGGGCACATACCCGTGTCCCCTGCATCGGCAGGCGGACTCTCAACCACTGCGCCACCAGGGAAGCCCGAATCTAAACATTTTAACTCATCTACATAGTCTGGCAAATATTAATGAAAATTGCTTTTGGACCTGATATAGTTGTTCTCTTTCTAGGAAAAACTCACGTAATTATGAAAGAGAGAGACCTCAAGTGCAGGATTCTTGTCTGTCATTGACTATAAGTTTTTTTTGTCTTTTCTATGAAAAGAGAAGTTGATATAAGTTAAATGAAGTATTAATTTATGTTAGTTGTTCCAAAGATGCTTATCCAATAATCTCTGAGAAATAATTTGGAGGCCCAAGAACTGTATTTGATAAATTAATATATTAAATTATCTCTCTGGAGCGTCATGGAATTCCAGTGGTTCAGATTATTTCCTTTACTTTGAGACTGAGGCGGCTTAGGTCCATGGGTCTACTATTGAGAAGAGAGAGCCTTCTTTTCTGCTTTCTTGCCTGCAGCAATTTATCGGTTCTTTACGTTCACATCTTTTCTGGAAAGAGCAAACCCATATGCTGTACAATCACTATCTGTTCTAACAGTATACTCTTTTCCATTTTGATTCCCTCTTACCTGCTTTCAGAAATGTTTACAGCAGTTTATTAGAAAATAGCATCCATGGCCACAGCAGCCACCATTGTGAACAGGTCACTTTCCCTGGGCGTTTTCTGCTCTAGTGGGTCCACATGTGTTACCTGAGGTGACGCTGAACCGACAGCATCTTGGCGCACAGGGCAGACTGTACACACTACCCAGAGCCTCGCACAGGGACGTGCTTTAGTGTTATTTTGCAGACACAAAATGTAATGTCCTTCAAAATAAAGGGGCAAAGTATTTCCATTGTTCTGTTTTACTCTTTGCTTTCTTTTGGTTCTCCCACATACGTGTATTTTCTCTAAGAAAAGAGGTAGCCATTTGACGCTTTGATTAATCCCGTAAGTCCCAACTGGGCTTCACTGAACAAAAAGCCTTTTCAAGAGAACAGTGGGAACATTTTTCATTACTATTTCTGAAGGAAAAGAAAACTAACATAACACCATAATAGAGTGGTGTTTCTGTAGCATTAAAGGTCTACGCATCTCTTTTACCCATTTCTTTCTGGAAGTTCTGAAAGCAGAATTTCTACTCCTGGTAGGGAGAAAACAATGTGTGGGGTGTGTGTGTGTGTGTGTGTGTGTGTGTGTGTGTGTGTGTGTGTGTTAAATAAAATGAAACAGTTAAATAATTGGAGAAAAATTAAGCCTCTTTTCATCCTCCCCACTACCCTTTCCGTAAACATGTCCAGGCCAACCAACTGTGCTGAACACTCCAAGTGCATTTCCATAACCATCTCATTAGGCAGCAGAGCCAACGCCTGGTTAAGCTCTTTTGTCAACCAGCAGGCATTCAGTACTTGAAAAAAATCCGTTTGAAAAGATTTGACTTTTCCCTCTTAAAAAAATACCCCAATTATTTTTAAAATGATGGCACATTAGCAATTACAATTGCCCTCCCCCCAATGGAATCCCTCCTGTCTTCTCTAGGGAACAGTGCTTTGTCTGCACTTGATTGGACTGCTCTAATGAGGTGGTCCTCCCACTGTCACTTAGTTAGGCAACTGATCTCTGGCTTATCTATGTTTTCTAGGCATTCTTGGCAAGTAAACAATGGTGACCTAGGAAGGAGCCTGACACTTTGACAAGATGATCACACCCTTTGATACTAATGAAACCCCACAGGGGAGAAAGCATATTTTATCTTTTGTGAAGTAAGCGGTGGCTGGGAGTGAGATATTTAGATAGATTGATGCTCAGTTATGGTATTTAGTGGACAGCAGCAGGGTTACTAAACACCCTGCAGAATGTGGGACAGTCTTAGAAAAGGAAGAACTGTCCCATCTAGATGTTAAAAGTGTCCCTGGAGAAAAACCCTGGGTCTAGTGTATACTGACTGAGAAAGGAAGAATGTCTTAAGTCGTTCCCGAGTTTCCCATCTGGCAGTTGCTCCCTGTGTCATATGAAGACCCTGTTAGTCCCAGTTGCACCATGGGCCACTAGTTACCTTGCTTCTAGTCACTTTCTGACATTCCTGGACACAGTCCCTGTCAAAGAATGTTACTCCCTCTCCCTGGAACCAATGTGAGGACTGACTCCACAGTGCCTCTCTGCTCCGCAATTCCACTATGTTTTTATCTGATTCTACTGGGATTTTGGCATAACCAAAGGAAAAGACATTGTGAACAGGAAAATGTTCAAAATTTTATACTAAATATGACTTTCTCCATAGTATAAGGGGAAAAAAAGGGATGGAGTTAGTGGTCTTGCTAACCCATTCTTAAGTCTAAGATGCTCCATTAGAACACCCTCTTAATCTCTGCCATGTGAATCCATTTTTCAGAAACTTTGTGCTCTACCCATGGAATTATCTTGCTTCAGGATCCGTCACCTTCCTCAGCAGCATGTTTTCTGAAGTCTGGGTAAGCCTATCTAGAATTTTACATACACACACACACACACACACACACACACACACACACACACATACTTACACATATACACATACATATATACACATATATATAATACATATATACACATATATATGTATATAGTGTAGAATAGTGACAGTGTTGTGTGGTATATGTTGTATATCTAATATATATAGTATATACAATGTATACAGCATATACTATACTACATATACTATTCTAAGTACATATATGTGTGTCTGTGTGTATGACATATACTAGAAGTTTAATCAAGGCTCATTGAATGAATGAATAAATGAATGAATGAAACAGATCCCCTCCCCTCTATTCTTGAAGTAAATCCTCTATTTTTGCTTAAGATAGTTAGATTTGCTTTCTGTTGCTTGAAGTTAATAATCCTGACTGAGAATTGGATGGTTATTTTTAGGAAACCTTATCTTTTGAGAAGAAGAATTCAACCCAAATCCACTATTTGCCAACCACAGGGTTTGTCAGTTTTCTCCGGCTCAACTCTGCTCTTGAGCTCTAGTTAAACACCCTTCTTACACAGCTGGGTAATACTTCATTCCAACCCCACTTCAGACGTTTAGCAGGCTTTCTTCCATTGCAGTTCTGTTGAACTGACATGAGGTCTTCTCCTAACCCTGCTTTCCGACTTTCTAACCCTCTGAGTAAATTGCATTCGCAAGAACTTCAATCCTCATGCATGCTGTCATCAGCAATTCCTGACAGCCCTACCTGAAAACTTTATGAGGCCTGGTCCTCCACATCTATCCCCTTTGATCTTTATATCCCTTCCCTCTTTGTGCCTGGCTGTTTTCTGAGAGTAACCATCTCTGTGTGACACTAGAAAGCGATTCTGAGGGAGAGGAGCGAGGAGAAGGGACTCTGACTTTCCTGGAAGCATCACTCCCGGGGCAGATGGCAAGTTGCCCAGTCTTCTGACTGATGTTTTTCTGACTCAGTGATTAAACAGTGGGGACTAATAAAGTTGTCTCGCTCCCTATTATCATGTGGGTATCATACAGCTTCTCTGTGTAGTTAGTTTTATCTGTTGTTCTCTTAGAGGAAATGCCTCTCAAATTCTGAGCATCAGCTGAGTATAATTTTTCGGTTGCAACCTCAGAAATGTATACATCCCTTTATGGTTCTTTACAAATATTTTAGTGGAAATCTGGGGAGATCAAGTTAGAGCTGAAACGAAAAGGTCCAAGGATTATTCATATACAAATTATATTTCAAGTGTTTTTCTAAGGGCCTTTGTCCAAATATGACATATACGCTCACGTATGAGTCAAACTAGTACTTGCAGTCATACATTTCAGATTTTAATACTGTGATTCTCTAAGTTGGAGACATAGTCTGGAGGTCTGAGTGTTGACTGTTGTCAGTGTTGGAACTCTGGTACCCTTAGCTCCGTTACAAATCCTTCTAGTCCTCAAGAAGGTGTTAAAAGTGTCAGTGGTAAGTTGTCAAAATACACCTGCTGCCTTGAGGCTCTCTGTTCCCTGTTGGGCCATTATTTCCAATGATGCTGTTGGCCTTGGCATGACTTTCAGAGTTTGTCTGGAGCCTTACTGATGGCAGCCACAACTTTCACTTTCCTCGCTGACGACTGCTCTTTGAGTGTTTCTACTGGGTTGGCCAAAAAGTTCATTCGGGCTTCGTCATAAGCTGTTACGAAAAACCCAATATATTCATTTAGATTTAAGCTCTTTGAATGTGGCAGGCATGCCCTATATTTTTTTAAGAAGTCTACAGACCACATACACACTCTGGTGTCCTGTGCAGAGGAGACACTTGATGGCTGTTGGTTTATTGATTACCATGATGGTGGAGGTTGTCATGTGTCAGGTGGCAGCCTCCCAGATTGGGAAACTGAATCTCAGCTCTACAAGTCATTAGAAAACCATGCTATGAATGGGGAAGGACTTTCCATATGTATTACATGTATTTATTGGCATTTTCTATGTTTGTAGCCAGTATTTCCCATGTGCTCTCTCATTTAATTTACACTTTACTGCAGACATAATTATTACATTTTTCACTGACAGAAAAATTCAGGCTCAGAAGTGATTACATGGTCATAGAACAGAGAACAACAATAACACTTAGGAAATTCCAAGGGTTTAGGAGCTGTGAGCCAGGAACCATGGCCGGCTTATACGTTATACAAGAGTCAACAAAACAGAGACTGAAAAGTGTCTACAGGATTTAGCAACTAGGAGGTCCTCAGTAACTTTGGAAAAATCAGTTTCTGTGGAGTGGTGAATGGGAGCAGTTGGGTAGAAACCTGGCTGCATAAGAGTGATGAGTGAGTGTGAGGTTAGAAAAAGGAGAGAGCAAATGTAGACAACATGGTCAAGAAGTTTCCCAGTAAAGGAGACAAAATGTCTTTAACTAGGAGGCATTCCTCTGACAAACTCAGAGGTAATGTTGTTATTGTTGTTGCTGTTGTTTTGGAAGGGAGAGATTTGAACAGGTCCAACTGCTTACTGTAAGGAGACAGTAGAGGGGAGAGTTTAAAATTGCAGGAGAGGCAGGTGTACTTGCTTGATCAAGTTCCTTGAGAAAGTGAGAGAACACAGGCTCCAGAACACAGGTGATGAGAGTAGCCTTAGGAAAGGTGAGGGATACCTCTTCCATCGTGAAAGCTGAGAGGGAACAAAAGAGGTAAATTTGTAGGCTTGATTGTGGGAAGCTGAGGGAGTTCTCAACAGCCTCTATTTTCTCTGTGAAGTAGGAGGCCAGTAACTGATGAGGGCGAAAGAAGAGGTGGTGGAGATGGTGGAGGTGATGGTCAGAGAATAGGATATTTTGATATACGTATTTTAGAAAGCACTCAGTTTTTTGTGATGATAAGGACCACGGGAGTGAAGGAAGAGCTGATGGAAAGATCATTGGAACTAAGGAACAGAGGAATCAAGGCATTTGGTAGGTCATTTATTTGAATGTTGAAACAAAAGTCGTCACGGGAACAGGTAGAATGAGAAAGTGAGTCAGGGACTAAGATGATCAGTTAATGAGTGGTATTGGCAGCAGGTCAATAGGTGACAGCAATAAGGAGGGGTAGTAAGTTGTCAGGTGTGATGTCCTGAATTTCAAAGGAGATGTAGTTTTTAAAGAAGTGTAAGGAGAAATGTTGTGAAAGAAGAAACAAGAAGCAAGAGGCTTCCTATCCTAGTTCTGGGACCAAAGCTAAGTAGGGTGTAAGACAAAAAGCAGCACGCACCTGAAAGGGCTTCAAAGGGTGTGGAGTCATAAGGGACATTCAGATTTCAATTAAGGCAAAGAAAGGTGAAGATGCTGAAGATGAAAAGAGTAGTTTTCTGATAACATATCATGAGTCCTAGAAGGCAAAGAAAAAAGTTAAGGGTGTGGGATAGGTGGGAGATCAAGTCAGTTTAAGGATATATGGCTATCATCCTGTGGGTGATGGTTGATAACTTAGAAAGCTTGGGATTTTGAAAGTAACAATCAGAGATACGAGGCATGAGCGGATCAGTCTCATAGGTGAAGTTGTAGTAGTCAACAAAAATAAGGAGCCTCTGGGGACCTGTCCTTGCTTGCAGCTGATGGTTGCTTTGTTGCTAAGGAATAAGAAAGGGCCTCTCTTTTAGGCAGCCATTGGCATATAGATGATAATTAAAATCATGGGTATGGTGAGCTTGTCTAGGGGGTGTAGAGTGACAAGGAAGGGGTCTAGAGACTGAGACTTGAGGAATTATGACATTTGATGGCTGGGTGTAGGAGAATGAGCTTATAGAGAAGACTAAGAAGGAGCCATCAGGTTAGAATAAGACTAGAAACGTGTGGGTCATGATGGAATACACTGGAAAAATTTGTTTTATACAGAAAGGATTAGTTAATATTGTCAAAGGCTAAGGTGAGGACTAAAAACCCCGTCGAGTTTTACAACATGGAAATCACTGATAATCTCAGCACGAGTTTTATGTGAAGTTACTGGACAGAAGCCAGACTGATTGAGGAGTGAAGGAAAAGTGAGAAAACTGGGATAATGAATCGGCAAGTTCAACAGTTGGGCTTTGAGAGGATGATGAGAAATGGGAGGGTGATGTGGGATCTAGAGAAGGTATCTTTTTTTTGAAGATTGGAGAGACTTGAGTATGTTTGAATATCTACAGGACAAGGGAGATGTTTTATATATAGGAGGGAGAAGAGACAATTGATAATATGAGTAAAATTTCCAAGAAACTGAGAAGGAATGATAGAATTGCATTTCTTCTCAGAGAACACACCAAAAAAGGTTGGTTGGGAGGTCAAAGAGTGATATAACAGAAGAAGGAGTCTCAGAGGTAAAGTTAGTGGCTTTTGTGTTTGATTCCTAAACCACCTTTAATCCCAGATGTTTAGTCTTAGCCAATCATGGTATTGTCATCCTCTTTGCCTCCATAGTGTAGGACGGGTATGTGGCCCAATCATGGCCAATGACATGTAAGAAAGGTCTGTCCATGGGTTTCTGGAAGACATGGCTCCTTTCTTTTCTGGATGTTGGTGTATTTGGATCTGACACATAGAATTGCAATCTTCTGGCAACCCTGAAGGAACCAAGCTGATGGCAGAACCAACTCATTGAGGCTGGTAGAGAAAGATGGAAAGACTCTAGGTCTTTGGTAATATTCCTGAGACACTGTATTAACTAATTCTGGATCCTGCCCAACCCCTGGATTTCTCATTCTATGATACAATATATTTCCTATTGTGTGAGCCGATTGGAGCCAGGGGTTTCAGCTACTAGCAGCTGGATATGTCCTAACTAATGCAGTAGGATTAGTTGCTCTCAAGACCGAACTGACACAAGAATGCTAGCTGGCTTCTAAGGCTAGATAATACTCATTATTTTGAGATCCCACCAGAAATCTGTGGCCTTTACGCTGGTTCCACATAGAACATTGTGGCTGTTTGTTGTTGTTTTTGAATTGTATACACCTCAGTGCTGGGTGACAGAGACATTATTTTAGGACTGAATCAATACACAAGTAACTAGTGCTCACAGGGTCTAATGATCTTGCAAAGTCAGCTCTAACTAAATTAGCCCTGAGAAAAATTGGCCTTCAGTAAGGTTTTTGGCCTCTTTAAAATTTATTACCAAATAGAGAATATGGCATGTTCAAGTCGAGTCACAAAATAAGAAACTGGAGTTAGGTACAAAATTAGGAGTTCACTTGGGTTTCTGAGTAAACAAAAATATCACAAATATATTTTCATGTATTTTTTGGGAAGATTAAGTAGAAATGCTTTAAAAATAAAAAGAATTTATAAATAAAAGAGAAATTGTTATTGGGTTAGAGGTAGACTATTTGCCTTCTCACTATTTGACCAAGTAATGTTGAAAGATACCCAGTATGAGATAACTTATTCCCATTGACTTTAACAACTCACCGATGTTTACAAACCTAAGGGGAAAATAAAAACCTACTATATCCAATTGAATGAATAAACTCAACCATGTTTAATTTTTGATTTGTAAAGTGAAAAAAACTGTTTACCATCTTCCTACCTTCCCCACTTTGCTGCCAGAGGATGTTAACTAGAAAATGATGTCTCACCATTTATTATATTCTATCATTTTATGTCAACCCAAAGGACAAGAAATTGCTTGTTGAATTGTAGCTGAATCTCTCTGTTGGGAAACTGAAGGTTTATCAATGAGGAAAGGATAGACATCTCCAGAGAATGGAAGCACAATTAGCAAATTAATGAATCTGTCTGTAGATTTACTGTGACAATTATTTGTTAGCTTAACTAAGAAATTGTTGCAGCTCTTGATGGCGACCCCTACTTTTCCCCCTTAGCTGCAATCTGCTTAGGAAGGTGCCTTGACAACACCAAGAATTCAATGGAGAAAAATAATGTCAGGGTCATACTTCTGTATTTTCCCTTTTTTTAGAAAAAATGTTTATTTTTGTCAAATTTATATCTGTACATGGTTTAAAGAGTCGATCCTACAAGCTTTGTCAAGCAAAACAGTGGTGCCTCTCCCCACCTCTCCACCATTTTCCCCTTCACCACAAGCAATCACTTTCCACTGTCTTAGCTGATTCTCTTATTGATCAAGATGCAGTGTCTGCATTGTTATGGCTCAGCAAACACAATTTGGAGTTTAGACAATTAGTGAACTATGATTACTTTTCACCTCAGGCCTGAACAGCTCTCAGTTATCACTGGAGTTCATAAGTACCATTTTTTGAAATTTTCTTTTTCACTTGTTGTTAAAACCTACCCATTCTACTCCTTTTCCCTTTCTCCTCTCCACAAATTTCCCACCAGCTTTGTTTTCTTCTCTCCTGCATGAATTCAATTAAGTGAATGAAACTCTGAAGCTCTGTCATTCTAGATGCCATGCGTTTAGTAGTGTCTGTTGTGTAGATTCAACCAGACTTAGGAGAGAAAGAAAAAGAGTGAGAGAATGGCACGGGGAAAGTATATGGGCACTGGGCATTTGCAGGAGTACAAGCAATTCCAGAAAACTGTTGAGCAATTTGGGGAGGATCATCCATCACTTCTGAGGCACAACTTTGAAGCTTTAATCGGATATACACACAGGTGTGGTCTATGCTAAACAGATTGGTGATAATGCCTGGTGACTGAGGTCTGAATTACAGACCAAAGTCTATTCTTCCTTACACGAGTGGAAGTGTCTTCAAAATCAGCAACATTAGAGGTGTTGCTGAGATTCAACTTCTGCTTCCTAAAGGAATTCAACAGTGCTAGTGTGCGTCTTAAGTGAGGTTCGGATGATGTAAGGGGAAGAGTGGAATGGAAATTTTGCAGTAGTGATGTGCCCATAACCACAACTGGTCAGAGAGGTAAACTGAGCAGTCAAGTATGACCCTGGCATCCACATGCCACTATTAAAAAACTCCAGCCGACAGCCTTCATCCCTTGAGGCCAAAGAGGCAGCTGGGGGGAAAAAGGGAAATAGGCCTTCCCCTCATCTTTTCTGTTTAATTCCATTCAGACACACCACTTGACCTTTGTGCTTTTAATACCTGTTTCTCTGTCTCTCAAATGCAATTCAGCTCCTTTTTAGGAAATGCTCATGAAACAGAATTGGAGGATAAGAAGGGAGCTAATGTTGTATCCCCTTTACCATAATGAATAATAAAAACATGGTGCTTGAGACTGCTTTTGGTTCTTTGCTTAACAGCAAGATTGAAATTCTACATCTCTCATTCTGTTCTCTCCCATCTTGGTTTTCTCCCTTCCTGATTCAGCGGAGATTTAGATCATTTACATTCAGCGGTCTCTCTAGAGGAATGACCAGGTGCAAATGCTGACATTGAAGTGCACACACAGCACTTGTGACGTGCCAAAAACATCCAAATGGAAGCAAGCCAAATGTGAAGGAAGAGGGTACTGAAGCAAACGGTCATTCAAGGCAGACACCTGAAATTACCATAAATGTTGTTTTAATAGAGAGACTCCAGCCATGATTTGTTGTCAGGTTCAGCTGAAGTGCATTTCATTCATCTCCTACATTTGGTGGGTCCTCCAAGGGCAAACTCATTATGAACTATTAGAATCTTAATGCCCATGAGGTTACAAACCTTGATCCTATTCGTAACAATTCTTCAGAGCATCCTGTACAAATCTGAGGTGGAAAAATATGAGAATGATTGCTGAGAAAGAATGGGGCAGTGTGTTAATTATAAAAGGGAAAATGTTCTAATTTGAATTAATTTTGGTAGAAAAAGACTTCAGGGATATTTCAGGTGGTAACTGGGTTTTACATAAATTGAAACATAGATTGGAGAGTGTTTTTGGATAGATGTTTCCTCAAATGTTCAATGATTTAAAAAAAAAAGTGCTCCCAATCTTGTTAAAGGAATGGTAACTTACTTCTTATCCAAAAAATGAATCTCATCTTTTTATTCTCCAGTCTCCCTTTTCCCCTATGTTAATCAGACAGCCCATCCCTTTTTTCAGTGTTGCTTTCTCCTCAACCCCCTTCTCTGTGGCACATCCTATCACCAGTATTTTTTTTTTTTTTTTTTTTTGCGGTGTGTGGGCCTCTCACTGCTGTGCCCTCTCCCGTTGCGGAGCACAGGCTCCGGACGCGCAGGCTCAGCGGCCATGGCTCATGGGCCCAGCCGCTCCGCAGCATGTGGGATCTTCCCGGACCGAGGCACGAACCCGGGTCCCCTCCATCGGCAGGCGGACTCTCAACCACTGCGCCACCAGGGAAGCCCTCATCAGTATTTTTTATTTGCTGGTTTCCAGTGCATTTGCATTCAGTGGTGGTATCAGCTTGCTTTTCTGTAGATATACTTACCTATTAAACATATTCAGGGCAAATAATTCCACATACTGAACTGAAATGGGAAAAAATGTTAAATGTGTATCATTTTTCACTATAGGATCTCTATCCAGGCAGTCTAGATAAAGAAAAATGTGAAAAATCTCTCTCTCTTAGGAGTCAACTATTAACTGGGATCTAGATCGATAGGTCTGAGAGATGCCTGGGACAGAGAATCAGTTTCCTTTGGTGGCAATATGGTGTTCAGGTCTAAGATTTCTGAGCCAGATACACAGGGGTTTTCCCTTTTGAGAGTGGAGCTCTGTGGTAGCGCCACTGAAGAAGCTGTCAGGGCCCCCTGCTGGGTGGTTTCCCTCATTTAACTCTTACAGCACCGCGGGGAGAGACAGGAGTAGCCCCGCTGCACAAAGGAGACTGTGTCTCAGAATTCAAGTAAATTGCTTAGGGAGTCTCTGCTAATAAGTTTTAGAGGCACGATTGGAACTCAAATCTGCCTACATTCCCTTCCCAGTGTTATGAAACCGAGACGTTGAGTTGGTCTGATATGCTTTTTCCAGTCCCCAGAATGAATTTTGTGAGAAGTTGTTTCTCCTCCAGTTTCTTCCAGGCCCGTTATAGCGACTGTAGGTGTAATATTTAGGATACTCGAGTTTGGCTTTGTAATCCAGGGCCGGGGCCCTTCTCAGCATCCTGTCGCTGTCCCGGGAAAGTGGTGCTAGTTTCCGCTGCATCTCGGCAGGAGAGGGGAGTTCCCTGTAACTAAAGAGGGAGGATCTATTTTCAACCTCACGAGCGGTGGGGGGGGACCCACAAACAGACAAACAAACAACAACCCCAAAAGAAAACAATCACAGCAACCCAGACCGTGGGCGTCTGATGGACCGGGGACGGGAGGGTCGCGGCATCGAGGCACCTCGGGAGCGCCCTCTGGCGAGAACAGAGCGCGCGTCCCCCGCCCGGCCCCCCTTCGCCGCCGGCGCTGCGCCCCCGCCAGGCTCTCTGGGTTCACTCTCGGTCTCTCACTCCGTGAGACACAGACGGCAGCTTTCCGAGCGAGCGGGGGAACGGCTGAGGCGGCGCCAGCGCCACTGCCGCCGCTCGCCCCGAGAAGACCTGGGCACCGGGAGAGAAGCCGAGGCCCGGAGCCCCATCCCCTCTCTCCTCTGGGGTCTCCTAAGCCGACCGGCCGCTCGGCGCCCCCGCGCGACACGCTTCACGGCCACTTCGCGGGGCGTGCCGGGACTTGGGGACGCGGCTCGG
The DNA here is from genome assembly GCF_000442215.2 of Lipotes vexillifer. Classification (NCBI taxonomy): domain Eukaryota; kingdom Metazoa; phylum Chordata; class Mammalia; order Artiodactyla; family Lipotidae; genus Lipotes; species Lipotes vexillifer. The sequence goes on along the minus strand of NW_006781997.1, from coordinate 4,014,371 downwards.
GAAGAGCCGGGGCAGGAGGCGGCGGCGGCGGCGGAGCGAGGGTGCGCACACGGGGACTGGAGAGGTGTGAGTGGCGGGCTGGGCGGCGGCGGCAGCGGCCGTAGCCGCGGGTGCCTCCCCACCTCGCCGCTTGGCAGGCAGCACCGCCTCCCCGGGCTGCGGCCGCCCGGCAGAGTCCTCCGCGCGTTCCCGGGCCCGGAGCCGGCGCACGATGCGCCCAGCAGCGTTCTGATCGCCGCCGCGCCGCCGCCTCCGCCGCGATGATTCCTCCCGAGCCGCAGCAGCAGCAGCAGCTGCAGCCGCCGCCGCCGGCCCCGCCGAACCATGTGGTGACCACCATCGAGAACCTGCCGGCCGAGGGCAGCGGCGGCGGCGGAAGCCTGTCCGCCTCCTCCCGGGCCAGCGTGCGCCAGAGGATCCGCAAAGTGCTGAACAGGTGAGCGGCGGCGGGGGCGCGGGGCTGCGGCTGCGGGCGCCCGGCCCGGGGACCCCTCCATCCCCCCGGGCGGCCCGGAGGCCCTTTGGGACGGACGGAGTCGCGTCCGGGGAGACTGAGGAGAGTGGGCGACGACGCGCCCAGCGCTGGCGGAGAGGCCGCGGCAGCTTTGTCCGGGAGCGGGGAGCCCCGGAGCGCCCGGGCGCCGGCTGGTCCGAGGCGGGAGTTCGGGGAGAGGCGGGGTTCTGCCAGCCTGGCTGCTGTGTGTCCGCGCTCACACCCTCGTACACGCGTGTCGCCTCGCGTTCCTGTCCCACTCGGGCCCCAGCTTTGCGCTCGGGGGCCAGAGCGGACCTGAGGGTGGCCGGGGAGGAGGCGGCAAGGCGCAGGGCTGCGGGGATGCCGTGGAAGTCGCCGGCCTCGCGCTCCGCCCGGAGGTATCCCAGCCCCTCGCCGGGAGATGGGGTAGTGGCGACAGAGCCGGCGGGCGGCACGGGGACCCACTTCTCCCGCCCGGCGCTCCAGTTGCGGCTCCGACTCTTCCTGGCTGGGAGCGGGGATGGGAAGGCTAGAGGCCTGGGTCAGACCCAGGCAAAGTGCAGAAATGTTGCGGGAAGGGTATGAGTAGGAGGCTCCTGGCTGTGTCGAAGCCAGAGGAGGCGAACGCTGGTGGTCGGCGCCTCCAGTGTTGGAATCTGCGCAGTGGATGCATCAAGGACGAGGCGTTTAGGATGAGAACCCGGGTTGATGTGAGATGGGGGCCGCCCCTGGCGCCCCTGAGTCGGCCGTGATGCGAAAGGGACTTTTTCTACTAAAGTAACTTGAAATGGTTGAAGAGCTGACACTTAAAACTCAAATAGAGAACTGGTTGTGTGTGTTTTTTATTTGGGTGCGTGTGTGCCTTTCAATGCATCTGTTGGGGGTAACTCTTAAGGTTGCTCTGCGCGTACAGGTTTCTGTGTGGCACTCTTTTGGGGTAGCCGAGATTCCCCCAAGGGATTCACCTCGATCTCTTTGGGGCTGGAAGCTCTAGTGGGAGCACAAAATACGTACAGAAATAGAAGCTTGAAAAGCTCCTTATTTTCGGAGTATGGTTTAATTTAGTCATATGAAATCCCAAACCATTCAGGAGTCTTCACCTGTGAAGACTTAACGTATATTAGCTTACTTGCGGGTACTTCCGTGTGTTTCCATTTATTATCAAACGAGAAGAAATTCACTCTGAAGTGAGACAAGAGTTGGTAATAGAAACTCAAGCCTTTACTTTCCTTTGATTTGTAGCTTAGAATAACACCTTCCAAAATATTACATATTACACCTAAAAAAGATAATGAGCAGAATAAATCAAGAAGATGCTGGCTCAGTACATATTATGTGGGCTTCCTATCCTTTCTGAATACCTGTGATTTTTTTGAATTGTAAGTGACTTGGCATTGGCTGTTTAAATTTTTATGCAGAATATGTTAATTATTAATTTCCCTCATCAAGCTGAGAAAAAGCTGGTGCCATTGTTCATTTATCTTTGCTTGATTTAAGTTATTATTGACTCTGTGCAGGTTATTTCTTGATGTTTCGTGGATCTTAGAGTCCAGAATAACAAGAGCCCTGAGGTGGGAGCTGAGGGGCTTGGTCTGTCATCATTCCTCTGCCGCTGACTTGCCACGTGGCTTGGGGCAGAGCTGTTCATCTCCATGGCTCTTGGTTTCTTCATTTGTAAAATGTGTTTTATACTTGTCTTACCTCTCTTATCATGGTTTCGAGAAGTAGATGAGGTAATACTGAAGAAAAGACTTGGGAAAGTATAAAGCTTTACATGAATTCATTATTCAACCGAATTCTGTTGTCTAAGGGAGGACAGTGGGAATATCGTACACAAGTTAATTGAAGTCATGGTACATCATGGGGAGAATGTTGTATTTTACTAGCCTTCAGTGATCTGTGACATGAGTTTTATAGAGGAGGAACTTAGACTGAAAAGTTGGGTCCGTGACATTTCATGGCAGATACATCTGTGAATGGAACCCTAGGGTTATAGCCTTTAGATTTCAACTGAAACATTTGGTTGTCTTTCACAGTTCTTCAGAATTTTCAGTGTAATATTTTGTATTAAGTAAATGATCTTTCCTTAGCCTTAAAGGATAAGAAGAAAATATTTCTTTGGAGAAGGAGCGCCTTTGGTAAGGAGACTGAAAAAAATCAGAATAAGTGTAGAAATCCTGGTGGAGTAATTTCATTAGCATGCTGATGGGCTTGGCTTTTGCTCCATGATTATGTCAACAGGAGACAGCACTAGTTGTGGCTGTTGAATGGTTGGGCTCTGTGTAAAAGCAAGAGGTGGGGGCGGGAGTGGAATTTTTGAGCTCCTGCGCCAGCACTTAGGTGTGGCTCCCCTCTGGTCTGAACCCTCCAGGTATGTTGGACTAGGCAGTAATGGCTTTAAGGCTGGCCCATTGGGTGCCATATCATAAGCATCTTTGTTCATTTTCTAAAAGCTAAAGATCCCTTTTTGCTTCTTTGTCTTCTTTTCCTCTTTCCTTAATACTTGTATTTCCTTCACCTACGTTGCCCTATCAACTAATTGTCTTCTGGACAATTTTCCTTTCATCTACCTCTGGCATGCAGCAACTTAGCTGCTAGCAGAAAGTGAGGTTGGAAATCTGGAAGTTTGGAGCCAATATGAAAAATATCCCTCTAACTTTTGGCATGCAGATATACTGTTGGCAACGTTCTAGTGCTGTGAGCTGGCCAGTAGAGTCTCTTCAGTGACTGAGTGGGGCATTGCACCACTGTTAGTTACTCTGAGCATCCCACTGGGCCAGAGGGGCGGTGCTGAGAGACTGAGGATGGTGCACTGGGACGAGGAGTGTCAGACTGTGAGCACTGCAAGCCTGGTGAACTGCCTGCCACTGGTCACAGCCTGTAACAATAGCTACCTGCCAATCCAGAGGAAGAAATGCCAACCCATATGCTGTCTGTATCCTGCCTACCGAGGGATAGGTAAAGGGAGAAGTACTGATTAATAATTAAAGGTACTGTCTTTCAAGAAGCTTAGAATGAAAATGCAGTGTTACCTTAATGCAATCTGCCTTACATCGTCCTGCATCATTTTATTTCCTCAGTATATCTCCATATCCTTTCCCCTTTCTTTAAAGGCTTATTGAGTAGGATGGTTGCATTTTTTTGTATGACAAATAGGGCATCTCACCGATTGACTACTCCCTGTAAAACAGTTAGAGTAGAATATAATAGTATCCATGATTTTGGTGAAAGAGGAGGTGCTAGATAAATATTTTTACCAGTTAATGGGATGTGTCACATTCTTCTCCCCTGTCCTGTTCAAAATTGTTTTGGCAGTGTGATGCAAGAAATACAAGATGATTTAGATGCTGGGATAATTGTTACTTCTTTAATTCCCAAAGATTTAGAATAATGTCTTGGTTCAAAGAAGGAAAAAATTATGGCAAACTCCTCTTCACGTATTTCTTGAGTGTGAGATAGCATTTATTACCCTGCCACAGGCAAGCAAGATATGACAAAAAAGAAAATACTTCAAGGGCAACAGTTGGTGACCCTCTCACAGAAACTGCTGATACTAGTAGATTTCTTAGAAACATATAGGAGTAGATACTAATCTATGTAGTATCTGAAGATTTTCTCCTCTAAAATGATTTCATTATGAAATGTTTGTGAAAAACGAGTGATAGCTTGTTTTATGTTTTGCATGTGTGCGGTTTTATTTATCTTTTCCCACTTGAATATTAGTTTCAGATCTTAAAAAAAATAACCATGAATTTCAAGTTTTGACCCACTTTCTTCCCAATAAGAGATGCATTGGGTTGTTTCAAGTTATAAAGGCATTTCTGCCTTTTTCTGTCTTGTGGTGGGGATGTTTAATCATTGGAATGGAACCACGAGTGTGACTCTGGGTCATCCATTCATTTGATTTGAAACTAGCTGATTTCTAACTTACATTTTGATTTATTTCATTAATTTTCAAATTTATGAAACTTTTTTGAATTGAAAACTAAAAATCGTTAAGGAGGATACATAGGAGAGTTGGTAGCAAGCCTACATAAAATCCATAATCACGTGGGAAGTTACCATATGTGATGGGACAGTATGTATATATAGCTTTTCTGAGTTATTAAGTAAGGTAGAGAGAACATGGTGAACCAACAGAATGGCTGCCAGGAACAGAGTTATGCTTGTACTATTAGGTACAGTTGATGAAAACATCTATTACCATTTAGGTGATCCTTTTTTTATCAAATGGGATGACTTTTGTTAAAAAAATTGATAGTGAGGCTCTTCCTCAAGCTACTCCTTCTAACAGATGTCAGAATGGAAGGGGAAGACTAACCAGTAATGAGGATAATTGATACAAAATATTCCAAATGGAACAGCATGGTGTGATTAAAAACAGACATTTCTAAGATTAGTAGTAAACAAAAGATGTCTGAAGGACACATTTATTTTTAACTAAAGGACAAAATTATAAAACTGGAAGATCATCCAGTATATTTTTTTGCATGGAGCTTGGAAAACTGAATGTTCATATTAAAGGAATATTTGGTTTACCTTGGATAAAGTGGTGCATTTCCAAGGAAGTAACGTGTAAGAAAATGGACCTATCTTCATGTAATTTTTCTTTGACCTTTTACTCTCTCAAGATCCTTCAGTGCCTCAGGACCATAATAAAAGATGTCTGTTTTTACTGTACACTGCTATAGATGTAGACAATATGGCAAATTGAGTTGGCTGCCCATATAGTTCTAAAGTGACTTAATGCAAGAACTGATTTATTATTTAATTGCCATTTCTCATAAAAGTAGAATGCAGCATGTGAAAGTACCACCACCAGGTTTTAGTTTAGCTTTCTCATTCATTTGAGTTCAGGCCAATGCGCATTCACTGAACCTTGTTCAAACACATTAATTCTTGATTATGTTTCTAGAAAAGTATACTTAGAGGAAGTCAAATGCCAATAGACACATGGAAAAATACCCCATACTATTTGGCATATTTCTTGACTGTGACATGAACATCTACATGTATACATTCATTTATTCTTTTTTTTTTCTTTAAACTTTTGAATTTTATTTTATTTTTTTATATAGCAGGTTCTTATTAGTTATCCATTTTATACATATTAGTGTATATATGTAAGGTCTGAAACCACATAACAAAATTTACCATCTTAATCATTTTAAGTGTACAGTATAGTAGTGCTAACTGTATGCACATCGTTATGCAGCAGGCCTCTAGAATTTTTTTAATCTTGCAAAACTGAAACTCTGTGTCCATTGAACAATAACTCCTCTTTTCCCGTCCCCACTGACCCTGGCAACCACCGTTCTACCTTCTGTTTCTAAGAGTTTGATTATTGTAGACACCTCATGTAAATGGAATCATGCAGTGTTTGTCTTTTTGTAATTGGCTTATTTTATTTAGTATAATGTCCTCAAGGTTCATTCACATTGTCACAAGTGGCAGAATTTCCTAAGGCTAAATAATATTCCATTATGTGTGTGTGTGTGTGTGTGTGTGTGTGTGTGTGTGTGTAATACCACATTTTCTTTATCCATTCACTTGCTGATGGACATTTAGGTTACTTCCATCTCTTGGCTATTGTGAATAAAGCTGCAATGAAAATGAATGTGCAAATGTCTCCTCAAGATCCTGTTTTCAGTTTTTTTAGGCTATATAACCAGAAGTGGGATTGCTGAATCATATGTTCTATTTTTAATTTTTTGAGCAACCTCCATACCATTTTTCATAGCAGTGGTACCATTTTGCGTTTTCACCAACAGTGCACAAGGGTTCCAGTATCTCTACATCCTGCTAACACTGTGTTTGTTTGTTTTTGATAGTGGCCATCCTAATGGGTGTGAAGTGATATCTCATTGTGGTTTTGATTTGCATTTCCCTAATTTGCATTTCCCTAATAATCACTGATTTTGAGCATCTTTTCACATACTTGTTGGCCATTTGTATATCTTCTTTGAAGAAATGTCTATTCAAATCCTTTGCTCATTTTAAAATTGGATTGTTTGGTTTTGTTGTTGTTGTTGAGTTGTAGGACTTCTTTATAAATTCTGGATATTAACCCCTTATCAGATATATGATTTGCAAATATTTTCTTCCATCCCAGTGGTTATTTTTTCACTCTGTTGATTGTTTCTATATTCATTTGTTCCTAATCATTTTCTGTGTGCTGAGTCCTCTTCTGGAGGACACATACATAGCAAAACATTATTCTTGGCTTGAAGGACCTCAAAATCTAACTGGGTAGCTTGGCATATGTACTGCTATTGAGAGTGAATGATTATAATCTATAATCTGAATTTTTATGCATAATGCTTAATTGTATGCTTCTAAATATCTAGATGCTAGAATCATATAAATAAGTTGTCCTGTATGCGATCCATATTGCACTTATTCTGTCTTATACAGACACTAGTTGAATGTACAAGAGTTGAGAAGTTTCCCAGGAAATAGCAAGGAAGACAATAAAAATAAATGTCTTAGAAAATATTTTCTTAGAAAAATGACATGCCTCAATTGGTGGCAACATGAATGTAATTTGTTTAAGTATATTATTACTAAACTTTTAAAAATATTGTTCTCTGCTAGATTTAAATTTTAAACTCTCAAGAAAATTTACCTATGTGACTGTGATGTTAAAAAATACCTTACATACCATATTACAAGTTCTGATATTATGAACCATCAATTCCTGTCCTTATAACAAATTAATTAGGGAAACCTAGTACAACTGAATACACATTTAAAGGAGGCTAAACATAAAAAGAAACGAAATCGAGTTATTGTAGTGGGGTGGATGGACCTAGAGACTGTCATACAGAGTGATGTAAGTCAGAAAGAGAAAAACAAATACCATATGCTAACACATATATATGGAATCTAAAAAAAAACAATGGTTCTGATGAACCTAGGGGCAGGACAAGAATAAAGACGCAGACGTAAAGAATGGACTTGAGGACACGGGGGTGGGAGGGTGGAGGGTAAGCTGGAATGAAGTGAGAGAGAGCATTGACATGTATACACTACCAAATGTAAAATAGCTAGCTAGTGGGAAGCAGCTGCATGGCACAGGGAGATCAGCTCGGTGCTTTGTGACCACCTAGAGGGGTGGGATAGGGAGGGTGGGAGGGAGATGCAAGAGGGAGGGGGTATGAGGATATATGTATACATATAGCTGATTCACTTTGTTATACAGCAGAAACTAACACACCATTGTAAAGCAATTATACTCCAATAAAGATGTAAAAAAAATAAAAATAAAGGAGGCTAAAAACCAAAACATGCTAATTATATCCAGATTTAGAGTAACAGGGCTACAGTTCCTAATCATTCCTGGCTTGGAGATAGTACAAGGTACTGATCCATTGTGTAAGACAAATACTTCACTGGTTTCTCTTTTCCTTGTCCACTCATTCATTCAATCAGTCAGTCATTTATTCAATGAGTATTTATTAAGTGTTTACTATATGTTGGGCACTGCTGGATCATAGTGGTGAACCAGGTAGCCATGGGGCTGACATGGACCCTTGAGTGCCATTGGCGGAGTTTCTAACTGTTATTACCCTTTCAATATAATCTATCAAGGGGACAATTTAAGTAAAGTAGAAATAAAGATAACATACATCAAAATGATTAGATTTTCAAGCTGATCTAACAGAGATGCAGAAAAAAGCCCCATAATTTAGCTGTTTCACCTGTAAGAAAACTACTCAAGAGGAAGACTGAACCCATAATAAAATTACTTGGAGCTTACACATAGTCAAGAGGCAGATCTTTCTTGAGGAATACAATACAATTTGTTTCACTTAGGACTTTAAACAAAGGAGGAATAGCCATTAATGTTCATCTACTTTCAGAGTGTTAGAAGAAAAAGGAGAACAGAGTTGGATCTCATCCTGCCATTTCAGGGCGAGCCTATCAAGGTCATTGCCATATAACCCAAGAAAATAGAATTTCCTGAAAATATCAACATTCTGACAGTGCATACACAACTTTGAGGGAGCTTGGGGACATGTTTTTGCACTGCAGGTAAGAGAGATTGAGGGTGATTTGGAAGGACTTGATTGCTTTACTATGTAATTTGATACAACCTATGAGTGTTTGAATTAAAATGGGCATTTAGACAGTAGCTCAAATTCTTAAATTTTACATTATAAAGCATACATTTACATTATAAAACATACATCATATGTTATTCTCATAATAATCTTTTTATAGATATGGAAACCAATTTTCTTTTGTTTTTAGTGTTTGTTTATTTGGCTTTGCCAGGTCTTTGTTGCAGCATGTGGGATCTTTTTACTTGTGACATGCGGGATCTAGTTCCTTGACCAGGGATCGAACCCCAGCTCCCTGCATTGGGAGTGTGGAGTCTTAACCACTGGACCACCAGGGAAGTCCCATGGAAACCAATTTTTATGGTAACACAGCTAAGTGCTTTTATAAGACTACAGAGGAAGGAGAGACTAGGCTGGAGACAGGGCAGGAGGGTTTAGGGATGGCATTTGTCCTTGGCATTGAAAGATGGTGTCTTAGGTTGGGCTGCTATAACAAAATATCATAGACTGGGCAGCTTAAACAACAGACATTTATTTCTTACAGTTCTGCAGGCTGGGAAGTCTGAGATCAGAGTGCTGGCAGATTGTGTGTCTGGTGAGGGCCTTCTTGACTTGCAGACAGCTGTCTTCTTGTATCCACACATGGTGGAGGGAGAGAGTGAGAGTGAGAGTGAGAGTGAGAGAGAGAGAGAGAGAGAGAGAGAGAGAGAGAGAGAGAGAGAGAGAGTGAGAGAGTGAGAATGAGAGAGAGAGAGAGAGAGAGAGAGAGAGATCTCCTTTCCCATCTTATAAGGATACTAATTTCATAATGGGGACTTCACCCTCATGACCTCATCTAAATCTAATACCTCCAAAGGTTCCACCTCCAAATACTATTACACCAGGGAGTTGGGCTTTAATACATGAATTTTAGGGGGACATAAACATTTGATCCGTAGCAGATGGGTAGGATAGGAACACGTGCAAGAAGGGAGATGAAAGGATGAACCAAATATAGAGTAAGAGACTGGAAGAGGATTAAATGACCAGTTTGACAATATTATATGTAGGTAAAATGGCAGTAGAGTGAAGTAAGGCTAGAATTGCAGGATGGAGTCAGATAATGGAAAGCCTTAGACACTCCAATATGAGTTAGACTGTGGGTTATTATTTTTGCAAGTTATTGAGTAGAGAAAGGACTTGATCAGAGATCTGCCCGAACATTATATTTTGGACAAAGTCTGTAGGACACATGGACAGAGGATGGACTAGGGTTTAGGGGTCAGTTAGGTGGCTACTGTAGCCATATAGGGGAGTGGAGACAGGAGTCTAAATGGGATGGAGGTGGCCAGGATGGAGAGGGAAGTGCTGTAATTTGAACAGAGTGTGGACCAGGGTCAGAGAGAGGAAGATTAGATTATTTTTGAGAAGGTACTCAATAGTGTCTGCAACATAGTGGGTGGATAATACTTGTTTGCTGAAAGGTTATAAACTTGCTACAAGGAAGGGATCTGCTCACTAGGGCAGAGGAGACCTAGGGTGTTACCTGAACTAGACAGGCAGCTGGAGGACCTTAGCCAGCTACTCAGTGGTCTGTGGACCTGTGCTGATTCACAGATTGTGTAACCAGCCTGTGAGAAGAACAGAAATCAAGAGTTAGCATTAGAAATAGCTATAGCAACTTGACAGAGTACTTTTATGTTTTTTTTTCTAATATTAAAATATTGGGTCATGTATTTTAATTTTTGTTTTTTTGCCATTTTATTTTTCTAGTAGTTGATTTTTTGAATTGTATTTTACAAAAGAATTGTCTTCAGTGAGTTGAAAAAAAAGAACCAATATTTTATAACAGATAGTTTGAGAAGCACTGGTCCCAGTCCAGTATCCAAGAGGGAGCAACAGCGAGTCTGGATTCTGGAAGTGCATCTAATCATGGGGTAGGTAGGGGGTCCTCACAGTGGCAGCATTAGGATGGTGCTAGTCATGGCCCTGGAAATCTGTACATCCCAGCTGGCAATGTGGAGGCAGCAGGTTAGTCCTGACAATAGCTACATTAAGTATCAAGGACTCAACCCAACAGGCTAGGTTGGGGCTCCCACCTTAAAGGGATCCCCTGGAATGTTAGGCGGGGAATCTCTTTAGTGATGAGAAGGGGTACAGCACAGCATCGCAGTTCTGTGGAATGGGGTATAAGTGGAGAGTGCTATTTTTCAAGGATCTTCAAGTTAAAGAGTAGATTCTAGGTCTGAGTGCAGAAAGGAGGGCCAGGGTTACAGGGGGGTTCAGCATGAGCAGCAGGACCACTGGCATGGCTCTACTTCAAGCTCTGAGGAGCACAGAGTAGGAACTCTTCAGCCATTCAGCACCATAATTACTGAGCCGGGTAAGAGGCACCATCTAGATATTGGGGAAACTGCAGGGAACAAGACATAAAGGGCCTCCACTCTCCTGGAGACTATGTTCTAGTTGGGGGCAGGCAATAAATGCATACATAAGACAGATATCTCATTGTGCGAAATACTCTCCAGAGAATTAAAGTGGGGCGATGTGACAGAGAGGTAACGGGTGGTACTTTAACTTGAGTGGTCAGAAGAGGCCTCTCCCCGTCTGGTAACATTGAAGCTAAGATTGGAACGACTAAAAGGAACCGGCTGCTTGAGGGTCAGGAGGCAGTGCATTCCAGGTGGGGATGCTGAGATGAAACAAGCAGCAGAGTGACTGAAAGTAAGGGAGTGCAAGAAGGAGGGGAGCATGGGAGGGGGGAGATCGCCGGCTGTGGCGGTGTGGGGGGAGGCAGGCGTGAGGTCTTTTAGGGCCCCATAGGCCGGGAGAAGAACTTGTGTTTTATCCTCAGTGGGATGGGGGAGCAACTGAAAGGTTTTAAGCAGAGGAGTAATGTGGATAATGTTTTGAAAAGCCCACCCTGGCTGCTGTTGGAGAATGGACTGCGGGAGAGGTAAGTGGCTCCAGGAGGAAAGAGACGTTGCAGGCTTGGACTGGAGGGTAGCAATGCGGTGGAGAGAAATGATTGCGTTTTGGAGTGATTCATCTTGGGAGATGGAGTCCATGGGATTGGATGAGTGGTTTGGTGAGGCTGCTGAGGGAAATGGATAAAGAAAAACTCCAGTTTGGGGTGCATGAGAAACTGGGTGAGTGATGGTGCCCTTGTCCAAGATGGGAAAGACAGGGAGAGGAACATGTTTGTGGATAAAAAGTCAAGAGTTTACTTCTGGCAAGTTAAGTTAGAGACGTTCAGTGGAAATGTCACATGATAGCTGGAGTATGGGATTTAGGGAGAAATCAGGGGCTGGGGATTTGGATTTGGGTGTCATTGGTGTGGTCCTGGATAAGATCATCTGGGGACAATCTGTCGATAGAGGAGAAAAGGGGTCCCAGGGTCACTCTGGGGAGCACATCAACTTCTGAGTCAAACAGAGGAGGAGGATCCAGCAAAGGAGTTGGAGAAGGAGAGGTCTGAAGCAGGAGGGAAAACTGGAGAGTACGGTGTTCAGAAGCCTAGAGAAGTAAGTGTTTTGAGAGGGAGGAAATAAACAGTGCGCGTGCTGAGAGTAACCAACTAAGGGAAGGGTGGAGAAATGATCAGTGTCTTGGCCACAGACAGGCACAGGCTCAGGTGGTGGGTGCCGATGGAAGCCTGGATGGAACGGTTTGGAGAGGGACTGTGAGCTGGGGGTTTCAAAACATAACTTTTCTTTTTTCTTTTTTTGTGGTACGCGGGCCTCTCACTGTTGTGGCCTCTCCCATTGCGGAGCACAGGCTCCGGACGCGCAGGCCCAGCGGCCGTGGCTCACGGGCCCAGCCGCTCCGCGGCATGTGGGATCTTCCCGGACCGGGGCACGAACCTGTGTCCCCTGCATCAGCAGGCGGACTCTCAACCACTGCGCCACCAGGGAAGCCCCAAAACATAACTTTTGAAAAGTTTTCCTCTAACCAGGAGCAGAGTAAAGGGGGAGAGTCTGTTAATAGAGGACATAATACAAAAGGTCTGTATGCTGATGGGAAAGATACAGTGGAGAGGGGAAAATTGCATATGCAGGAAGGAATGGGATAAAGGAAGGAGGAAGGCCTTGCAAAGGCTGAGATGGTAGGATCCCAGGTGCAGGGGGAGGGGTTGACCTTGGAGAGGAGCCAGGACACTCTCCATGGTCCAGGAGTGGGGGGAGAAAGCGTGGGTGTAAATGAAGGTAATTTGGTAGATTTGGTGGTGAGAATAAAAGGTGATTCCTGTCTGGTGGCTTTTCTTTTTCTGTGAACTATGAGGACATCCTATCAATTAAGAATGAAGGTGCTAGGTAGTGGGGGAGGGGTGTAGGACATTTGTACAGAGAGAAGTGGAAATAGTCATTTTGAAGAGTCAGAAAGGAGACATACAAGAGAAGTATCGTAGGATTTAAGGGCAGAGCTATGCGCTTTATTTATTTATTTATTTTTGCGGTACGCGGGCCTCTCACCGTTGCGGCCTCTCCCGTTGCGGAGCACAGGCTCTGGACGCGCAGGCTCAGCGGCCATGGCTCACGCGCCCAGCCGCTCCGAGGCATGTGGGATCCTCCCGGACCGGGGCACGAACCCCCGTCCCCTGCATCGGCAGGCGGACTCCCAACCACTGCGCCACCAGGGAAGCCCTATGCGCTTTTTTGACATTTGTGATGAGGCGGAGGTGAGGAGTGTGATGGGCAGAAAGAACCTACTGCTGTTTAGAGTCTGTCTTGGAAAGGGTTAACTCAGAAACAGATCTGGGCCCTGGTCACAAGGCATGCAGGAACCATCAGTGGATTCAGCTGTGAAGAAGTCAGGCTATTAGAGTAGGGCGTATTTAGGAGAGCTCAGGAGGATTTTGGTCCTGATTATACTTGGGAGTGGGGTGTGAGAGAGAGAAGAGGGAATTAAACGTCCCTTGGAGATTTTGTATCTGAGCCCCTGGGGTGATGATGACCCTTTCAGAATGTGAAATGTGAGATGTTCTGTCTCAGGGAACTGACTTCCGTTTTTCAGGGTCCTCAATATTCTCATTTGTAAACTAGTTAAAATAATACTAGCCCTTCATTTCCCACTGCATTTTGGGGATTTTTAAATGACATAACTTCTGGGAGAGGGCTTAGAAAGCTGCCAAGAACTCTGCATTTGTTAACCTGGTCACAAAATTGAAATGGGAGCCCGGGTTCTCGTGACTTTGTGCCGTCGCAGGCCCGGGATAAGCGCTAAAGAGCGCCCTCAGCGCGCCGAGGACTTGGATGCAGGCGCTGCTCTGCTCAGTGGTTTTCCTCCTGAGCCTCGCGGGTCAGAGTCTGAAGTGGAACCCACCCACCTACGAACAAGGCACAATTCTGTTTTACTTCAATGTATTGCGTTTTTTGAAAGCTAGATATATTTAAACATTTTTGGCTTTAAGAATGCCTCTTCTTGGGAAGACTAATTTGGCAGAAGGCATCTGCCCTGCAGTCTTATTGCGCCTCTCAGAGTGATGGTTGCTTCGGCAGTACCTGCGGTTTGTAAAGGACAGTTTGACAGGTTTCGGGAAAGGGTTAGCGCCTCTTGAACTGGGGAGGTTTCAAAATGAGCTTGGGCCTAAAAGGCTCCATAGAGCCCGGACGGACAGAGCGGCTCAGAGGGAAGGCACAGAGCAGCTTTTATGTGCTAATGAGGGGAAGCCCAGATGCCAGGGGGATCAGAGGAGCTCTTTGTGACACGGGGATGGCTGGAGCCTCTGTCCTTATCTGGATCGTGCCGCAGGCAGGAGAAACACTGTGCCCTCACAGAGGAGCCCTTGCCTCCACGGATAGCCCTACACACCGCTCCCAATGCTGCTGGGAGGTGAGGGGCTGCGGAAAGTCCCAGGGTGGGGTGACTGCTTGAAAGCAGGGAGGCTGGGAGGTAGGAGAGGTGTACGTGGGGAGGACGGAGGATGGGAAGGGGGAGAGCTGTTCGGTAGGGTGTGTGGAGTCAGAGAGCTAGGAAGGACTTTTACAGCTTCACAAAACTAACTGTTGTCCCTCCAGTGCTGCCAAGCTTGATGAGTGGCCTTCAATCCAGTCCAAAAGGAGGTGAGCTGTCCTTGAAAATAGCACAGGTCAGTTTTTAGCTAGTTACGGGGTAAGTCTGAAACATCACAAAAACCAACCAAACAAAAACTACCATCACCTAGTGAGTGCTGGAATGAATTTCACATTCTGGTTATTCCATTAAGTGATTGCTCCAGAATTGCTAGCTGGGAGGGTTAGGAGCACCCCTGTGGTTGGAAGCAGGGTCAGGGAACTTGTCTTGAAGCTGAATTTAAATAGGAGAACACAGTGTTTACAAAGGTTGTGTGTTTAACTTCTACTGATGGAGAGATTGGGTAACCAGCACACCCCTAGGATTGTTACTGTCTCTGGAAATATGAGTTCCCAGATAAGACAGACCAATGAAGACATCAATCCATGGTACCTTGACCTTTTCTTTATCTCCTACTTTTCAATTCTGTATCTTTTGGGGGTTATATAAATATTTAAATATAATATCTATTATATACATTATTTCTCAAATAGTGTATATTAGGTATTATTTGTAATGAATCTTTGTCTATTTATCCGTCTCTTTCTACCTTGCTCTGTTTCTCTCTGACACACACACACACACACACGCACATTGATAGAGAATAGTTTTTCCATTTGGAATAGTTTGTTTTCCTTCTTTGAAGATAGCCCCCAGCTTTCCTTACCATGCTTTTTTTTGGCTCAGAGTTGGTTCAAGGAGAATGCTTTATTTTTAATGTGTTTAACTTTTACTTAGGAACCACATTGAATTGGTATCACTTAAGAAAACAAATATATTCAGTGTGAAATTACCTGTGAGCTAATAGCTATATCTGAATGTGTGGATACAACTGTAGAACAAAGCCACCACATAAAGATTCTGCCTTCCTCCCACCCCCTCCCTTTCCTTGAGCCGTACATGGTTTCATTACAACCCTTCAGTTCCAAGTGGTAAGGGGTCCAGTGACTTGACTTAAAAATGTATCCTTTTTTTATAGAGCTTCTTTTTGGATGATGAAAAATTTCTGGAAATATATGGAGGTAATGATTGCACAACATTGTGAATGTGCTTAATGCCACAGAACTCTACACATAAAAATGGTTAAAATGGTAAATTTTGTTATATATATAGTATAAATATTGTACATATTGTATATATGCAATAAAAATATTTTAAAAATGTATCTTTTTTTACCTGTTCTAACAGTTTGTGTAATTTTAGTGCTTTTCAGGCAAAATACTTCTTTCTTTATTTTTTTTAGTTCTTTTTCTTAATGCTTCCTATTTATTTCCTGCTGCTAATGGGGTCCCTGGCATTTTGGATTGACCTTCCCCAGTGTAAGCCTAAAGAAGTGTAAGCAATAAGGTGCTCGTTTGCACTGGTTTTAGAAAATGCATCATATGCAACTCTAATGCTGATAAGTGGACTCATCTGCATCCAATGTGATGAGACCATAATTATTACCTCCTTAGCCCCAAAGTTCGTTGCAACATGAGAGTATGCCTATGAAGATGATGGAAGGAAAGCACGGTCCAAAGCATTTATAGCAATGGATATCAGACTGCTTCTTTTGGATATTAGTTTGTTGAAGAAATGAAAAATATGCAGGTGGGAATGTGTGTGGATGGCCTGCAGGACCACGACTGCAGTTGGTCGGGCTGTAGGTTGGTGAATTGAGATACAATAACAAAAATGTCCTCTCCCTGTTTTCCCTTGTCACAGCTAGAAAGCAGTTCATTGGATTTAGGAACCTGATGATTCTCTTTCTTTTTAGTGGTTCCTGGAGTAGGAGGTAAAGGAGCCAGAGTCTGTAGTGCACACTTTTTCTAAAAAAGAAATTTCTACAGTCTGGTATTATTTACCCCATACTCTTGGTGTTGGGGGAGGTTAAGACACATACAACAAGCAAAGGCATTTCAAAGTGAAAGGCAGAAGGAAATGGAATGCTTGGGTAGGGGTGGAGGAGCCCTGCAGAGAGCTAGCCTTGGATTTCTAATATTCTCTGCTATTTTAACCATTAAAGTAATTTGCTCCATAAGGCTTAAAATGTTGATTCCTGTCCGTTCTTAGGGAAACAAGTGAACAAACAAAGAAAAAAAAGTCCCAGACGCCATGTGACATGTGAATGAATCAAAGGCACCTTCATTCCATGTCAAAATTGCCACTTTGGAGAACTATTAATGTTCTCTGTGGAAATGTTTTGAACTTCAGAAATGAATAAAGTAAAGCAGTGAATGACACTATAAAGCCCTGACCCTCAATTTTCAGGTGCTGCTAGGCGGTGCTATGAGTGCTTCAGAGTACAGTCTAAAGATAAACTGATATAGAAGCTCAGTGTATGAGACATTATAACTCTTCAACCAAAACACAAAGGCACCAATGCATCTGAAAACCTTGATATCTGACCCTCAACCCCCAAAGTCTGGGTTAGATGCCCCATTCCATGTGCTGGCTATTTCCTATCATTTCACACTCTACATTATTTTCTTGTCTGAACTCTCCTAATGGGTTGGTAAGTCCACAAGGGTGTTCTCTACCCAACATCTTATATAGAACCCAGCATGAAGTAAGTGCTCAATAAATATTTGCTGAGTGACGGGGCAAATGACCTGCTAGAGGCCCCTTCAAATAAGAGATTATTTTCAGCAAATTGACGTTCTCTGATTTTATTTTCTCAAATAATGTGTGTCATAGAGTCTGGGACAGAGTTGGTACTCAATAAATTTTAGTTTCAGTTTTATTTAAATCGATCTGTGTAAAGGTAGGGGATGTAGAAAAAGTATAGAAGGATAATTTGAATGGTGCCAGAGTTGGGGAAACACTAGGTGTGATACATAAATCCTACTCATACTTTAAAACTCAACACACGTTTCTATCAATTCTATTTCCCAAAAGTTTTAAATTCTCTCTGCCAAGAAATTTCCTGTGGGATAATTAGTTGTAGAAATAAAAATAGAAGTCATTTTAAGCTCATTATAAGCAACAGTGGTTAAGAACAGGGCTAGACTGCCTACTTTAGCATCTGAGTGCTCTGATCTTGGGGACCTCAATTTCTTATCTTTTTCCACGTTGTTGTGAGGACTGAAAGACTGTGTATTTATGTATACATATACATGGGGGCACCATGGGACCCCTGATATATATATGTATATATACATATCTATATATGTATATATATAATATGGCACTTAGCATCTGACATATAGAAAGTCCTACTCAAAATTTTATTATTATTATTAGCATTAGTATTAGTGTCGTCATCATCATCATCATCAGTGAAAGGTAAAAAGCCCAGGAAAACATAGGGGAGAAGAAAACTAATTGCCAAGAAGAGTATGTGAAAGTAGGGCCCATGTCTGGTTTGATTAGTGCTTTTTGCCCAGTGCCCAGCATAGCCCTTGGGCATTATAATGTTGATAATATTTGTGTAATGAATTAATGGTGTGTACTTATGGTGGTTTGGGGAAGGAAAGGTAAGAGAGTCATTTGGTAAGGTCCTAGCTCAAAGTAAGTGAGGAGAAGGGAGAACATAAATATTTTCCTAAATAATTTATACCAGTTAGAAATTAGAGTTAAATTTCTTCTTTAAGTACATCACCTTGGGAAAATTAAACAAGATTAGATTTATATCCTTTGTATGTCTGCTTCAAGGAAAGCAGTCCTAGGTGTGGTTAAGAGATGCAAACTTACAAAGTTAGGTCTTTGCTTGCAAGTATGTTTTAATCTAGTTAATCAGTTATTATTTCAGTCAATCAAGTAGATTGCTTTCCTCTTAGGAGGTGAAGTTAGTCACAAGGAAGGATGGAGCATTGCTTGAAGGTGGCTTTGGAACATGGGACACTGGGCATATTTTTATAGAGGGGGAAATTGTACCACTAGACAGCTATAAGCATATTGGGCTAGAGAAAAACGCACAAGTGAGGGAGACCACCAGAGATCAACTTCGTTGTCTTTGAAGTGTGTCCAGAGCTCTCCACCAGTGGGGTCAGCCACCACTTCACCCAAAGACTTTCAGAGGTATACTGGTCAGTAAATGTTTGAGAATATATCTATGTGACAGCTGTGAGAATTTTGACAAGTCATTTGAAATATACAGTCACCACATCCCTGTCCAGTTCTTATGGTATGTTCTTATGGTATACATGACAATAAAACCCAAAGACCTTCTGAGAAATCAAGTGATGTTTATTTTTAAAGCATATCTGTAGTCTTTCTTCTGCATGTGCTGGTCCCTCAGAATAAAAGTAAATAAAGCTCAGCCATTTCAGCACTGGTTCCATGTGCTTGTGTCCTGGAGGTGAATAGCCCATGCAGAGAGTTTAAAAGTTAAAGATCCTGTGTGCTGGATTAGAGTTCCAACCAGGGAATTATTAGGTACCTCAGTATATTTAGATAAACCCTGCAAAGATGGGCCCAGGATAACTTGACAGGTTATCTGCACTGGAATAGAATGGACGTTGGCATACCTATTTTTTTCTAAAAATGAATTGGCTTTTAAACTCCTGTTCCAGAACACCCAAATGTGACCCTTTGGGGAGCAGGACAGTACTAGAGGGTTGGTAACTGTGACAGCCTTTCTTTTCCTCTCTCCAGCCTATGTTGCACCACTAAGGTGTGATGTTTCTTCCAATGTGGAGTGATGGAAACTTCTGCTTTGTGATATTACCAAAGGTCTGCCTACATCAGAAAGAGTGATGAAGTCATCTGGCTTACATTCGTGATATCATTTGTATTGCCTCTGTGCAGGGTTGAGTGGGGCAGTTTCTATAGCTGCTGTAAGCAGTAAGCCTCTAAATATTAAATGCTGCCTCAACATAAGCATGTCTTCAGAAGATTAACTTCAAGAGGAGCTAGCGTCAGCAAGAAGAAATACAACCACACAATCAAAAGGAATAGGGAGCATTTCCATGTGACATCTTCAGGAGCCATTGCAAATAGAAAAATACAGTAATTGCATTAGATGGGAAGGAGTATACTCTTGCTTTTCTGTCCTTGGCATTGGAGATTTTGTTCTCCAGAGTCTCTGTTGTTTCCTCATTAGTCCATCCATCTTACCCCAGATGGTTTGTATATGCCAATGAGTTCTTGGCATTTTTCCGCAGATTGTTGTTGGTCTTGGGGTGGGCACAGGTCCCAGGTTGGCCGAATCAGATAGAAGGGAAAGACTTACATTTGATGGTGAGGGAAGAGATTCCTGTTTTTCTGCTGGATTTGACCACAGAAACAGTCATCTTGCTATTGGATATTACTGTCAACTACCTTATGATCAGGAAGGAAACCAGCCTTAGGATGTCACTGATGGTGAGGACAGCAGAGTGGAAAGAGGGAGAGTACCTGAGTCCTTGAAGGTAATATTGAGCAACTGACTGCCGTGCTACATGCTTGGAGCTTGCTCTATCGCTGGACTTTCACCATGTGAGGTTATAGATATCCTAACTGTTTTGGCCGGGTCGAGTTGGGATTTGTTGGACCTGTAGCTGAGCACTTCCTTAACTGATAGACACATCTCTCTCTCTTTGCCTTGAAACTGATGATCTAATGTGAATGCCAGCCAGGGCCATTTCATCTTTTCCAGTGTGGATACACCTGCCAAGAAAGAGAAGGGGCAGGTTTGCTCCAGTCTGTGGTGTAAAGGGTTGGTTTTCCCAGGATGTGGTTGCACAGGGAGTGGGCTCTTGTGATGGATTATCCATACCAGTCTGTGGCACCTTTGACAATCCCGAGCTTACCTGGATTAGACAAATATTGAGGAGACTGAAGTGCTGGATGATAGGCTCCCCCCACCACATCATCCATTTATTCACTTGTTTAATAAGCATCTGCCTGCTTTGTGCCAGGCTGGTGCCAGGCACTGTGTACGTGAAAGATCTCACAGAGTATATGGGAGAACCATGGGGCACCTGATATAAGGGACTGGGGAAGGCATCTGTGCGTATGACAGTTAAGCTGACAACTGGAGAATGAGGAGGACTTAGCTAGAATAAAGAGAGGAGTGTGTGTGTGTGTGTGTGTGTGTGTGTGTGTGTGTGTGTGTGTGTGTGTGTGGCGAGAGTTTATAGGGAATGATGTTTTAGGCAGAGGAAACAACATATCATGAAACTGTGGGTTGAACCATTGTGCGTTGCGGGAAATGAAATCAGTTCCAAAGGCTGAAGCTGTGTGTGAAAGGTAGTGAGGTGTTAAGAGGCTGGAGCAGCAGGTAGGCTCCAGATCAGGCAGAACTTTGGAAGTTTATTAAGTTATGTGTGCTTTGTCTTAAGGTCACTGAGCAGTATCGGAGACTCTAAGCAGAAGAATAACACGACCAATGTACACTTTCATAAGCTCTGGCTGCCTGCAGTATAAACAATACATTTGAGGATAGCAAGATTGGTTTCAAGGAGCCCAGCCAGGAGATGCTTGCAGAGGCGAAATGTGGAGCTATGATGTACCCTTAACCTTTCCTTTCTAAAACCATGGGTTTTGATTGTAATTAGTACATAAGAGAAGGTGAATTGGGTTTGGTGGTAGGTGTATTCGATTTTTTTGTCAGGCAAGTTACCTAAACTCTGAGTTTTTGTTTCGTTATCTGTGAAATTATGATAAGAACACCTACCTCATAGGGTCATTGAAGAGGATTAAATAAGATAATATATTGATAGCTCTGGGCGCCATGCCTGAAACATTAGTCATTATAATAATGAATAAATGTGTAAGGAAGAGGCAGAAGAACAGTGGCAGTGGAAGAGCTTTCTCTCTGAGTTCCTTTGTAGTCTGGGAGTTGAGAGTCACATGAAAATCACAAAGCAAGTATAACTATGGTGCTGTCATGTTTTCTTTGGGAGAAGGATTTATATTTATTGTGTAGGCAAAAAATTTCTAATAATCCTTGCTCTTGGAAGGAGAAGGAATAGAAATCAAGACAGAAAAAGATAAATAGAAGGTGTGCTTATTTTTGTCTAAGGAGAAGAGGAGAGAAGGGCTGTTGAATTCACAGGGTGGAGAGAGAAGTTACTTTGGTCTTGGGAGATGCTGGAGGCAAGGGCTTCCAGAAGAACCTGTGGTTTCTCTGTAGTGACAATACTCTGCATATACACAGCTGGAGGTTTAGATGAAAGCAGGTGTATTTCTTTAGGGCTGGAGCTTTTGTCCACTTGTTTTGTTTTTAATCATGTAGAACAGCTTCCATATAGTAGTTACTGTGGTCAACAAGTATTTGTTGAATGAATGAATGAAGAGATGGATGTGCTTTTACCAAGCTTCGAAATTCTGGGCTCAGAATTTCTGCCTGAGGTCTAGGCACATGCCGGATTGAGTTCCCTCCATTTGCCACCTACAAAGCAGCCTTGTATTTTCTTACAGTCATTAGAGAAGCTAATTAGAGAAGCTAATCAATGGCTGATGAACTGATTCATGGAGATAGATTTCTGAAGCCAGAGTTTGAAAGAAAAGAACGGCTTCTTTCCTTGGGCTGCGTGAGCTGCTATTTTCAGTCTGCAGGTGTTGCAGCTTTTAAGAAGCGTTTGGCAGGGTTTCCGTCTACTTCGATTTTATCCAAAATATGTAACTTTCATCCCTTCCATTCCAGAAGCATGCTGCTTTGTGAGTGTTTTCTGAGTAGAAAAGGGGATTGTGGGAAAGAATAATCAAGAAAAAATATACAAAGTGCTTAGCATAGAACCTGGCCCTACAGTGAACGTGCAGTCAGTAAGAGAGAAGACAGAAATGCCCTTTGCAGAGGGCGGGCGGAGGAAGGAGATGGCAGGTGGGCACTGCTCCCTGCTGTACATGGAGGGAGTTTCTCTGCATCACTGGAGATATTGCGCTGCTTCCAGCTCCCGCAGTCTGAATCAATCCCTGTACCAAGAGCCTTGGCTTAGAATTTCAGATGTCAGTACATATTAGTTAGGGAAGGGCCAATCAGTATTCTCTGTGCATTGCTTAAAAACAAACAAATCCCCTCCAGATCAATTGGTGAAAACACAATGACTTAATGCTTTGAAAAATGGGTCCCTAGAAAACCGTACGCCACACGGTTCTGAGATGAGAACTGGGCCTCCGGAACAGTTATTTCCTAGGATAAATTTCCAGTCATACGTTAGATTTATGCCAGAGACGGGTAAAGTGGAAGCCACGGATATTAGCTCGTTCTATGTTCATATGTTCCACTGTGAGATGCCAGACTTAGGTCTTTGAGGAGGACAAGCCTGGAAATGTCTTGCTGCTTGGAGGACAGTTGTGGAAGTCAATTAAATATACTAGCAGCTTGCTTTCAGCTAACTGTACATCGTCTTGGTTATGGATCATGTTCTGACTGGTACCGCAAAGGGGTGGGGAACAGCTAGGCAAGTTGTGATGACTGTAACAGTCAGGGCTCTCCAGGGAAACAGAACCAATAGGAGATACATATATATTAAATAGATTTTTATCTATTTTATAAATAACTAAATATTGATTTTTGTATACTGAGAGAGAGGGAGAGAGAGATGCTTGTTTAAAGGAATCCACTCACACAGCTGTGAGGGTAGGCAAGTCCAAAATCTGTAGGGCAGGCCAGCAGGCTGGAAACTCAGGCAGGACTTCTATTACAGTCTTGAGGCAAAACTCTTTCTCCAGGAGACTTCAATTTTTGCTCCTAAGGCTTTCCCTTGATTGGATAATAATGAGACCCACCCTCCTTACTAAGGGTAATCTGCTTTACTTAAAGTCAACTGATTATACATGTCAATCACATCTGTAAATACCCTCATAGCAGCACCTAGACTAGTGTTTAACCGAATAAGTGGGCACCATAACCTAGCCAAGCTGACACATACAATTAACTGTCACACGGGTGGTGATGATGATGGGGACAGTGTTGTTTGTAGCCCTCAGATGTCCTAGAATCACCATGTATCAGTCACTGACCGAATAACTGGGCACCATAACCTAGCCAAGCTGACACATACAATTAACTGTCACACTGGTGGTGATGATGATGGGGACTGTGTTGTTTGTAGCCCTCAGATGTCCTAGAATCACCATGTATCATACACACCATGTATCAGTGCTTTACTGCATTATTCTGTTTACTCTTCTTAAACCTTCATCTCCATTTTAAAGAGGAAGTTATTGAGTCAGAGAGGTTGTTAAACGGCCCAGAGTCACACAGAGACTTTGTGGGTTGCTAGGGCTTAGTTCTAAAGCCCATGCTATAATGTAGCATTTTATACAGCAAAATTTTCTTTTTTTAGAAGCTAGTAAAAATTATTTATTATGTCATTATCTGGAGATAATGACTGTTAAATCCCAATACGTGTCCTTCACTTTTATATATGGGTATGTGAATAGCTATATGCATAGTTTTAAATTATGCTGTTTTCACTTTCTAATTATTATAAGCATTTTCCTTGTTACTAAATACCCTTCAAAATATGCTTTTCAGTGGCTGAATTTTTTTTTTTTACATCTTTATTGGAGTATAATTGCTTTACAATGGTGTGTTAGTTTCTGCTTTATAACAAAGTGAATCAGTTATACATATACATATGTTCCCATATCTCTTCCCTCTTGCGTCTCCCTCCCTCCCACCCTCCCTATCCCACCCGTCTAGGTGGTCACAAAGCACCAAGCTGATCTCCCTGTGCTATGTGGCTGCTTTCCACTAGCTATCTGTTTTACATTTGGTAGTGTATATATGTCCATGCCACTCTCTCACTTTGTCACAGCTTACCCTTCCCCCTCCCCATATCCTCATGTTCATTCTCTAGTAGGTCTCTGTCTTTATTCTTGTCTTACCCCTAGGTTCTTCAAGACATTTTTTTTTTCTTAGATTCCATATATATGTGTTAGCATACGGTATTTGTCTTTCTCTTTCTGACTTACTTCACTCTGTATGACAGACTCTAGGTCCATCCACCTCACTACAAATAACTCAATTTCGTTTCTTTTTAAGGCTGAGTAATATTCCATTGTATATATGTGCCACATCTTCTTTATCCATTCATCCGATGACGGGCACTTAGGTTGTTTCCATCTCCGGGCTATTGTAAATAGAGCTGCAATGAACATTTTGGTACATGACTCTTTTTGAATTCTGGTTTTCTCAGGGTATATGCCCAGTACTGGGATTGCTGGGTCATATGGTAGTTCTATTTGTAGTTTTTTAAGGAACCTCCATACAGTTCTCCATAGTGGCTGTATCAATTTACATTCCCACCAGCAGTGCAAGAGTGTTCCCTTTTCTCCACATCCTCTCCAGCATTTATTGTTTCTAGAATTTTTGATGATGGCCATTCTGACCTGTGTGAGATGATATCTCATTGTAGTTTTGATTTGCATTTCTCTAATGATTAATGATGTTGAGCATTCTTTCATGTGTTTGTTGGCAGTCTGTATATCTTCTTTGGAGAAATGTCTATTTAGGTCTTCTGCCCATTTTTGGATTGGGTTGTTTATTTTTTTGTTATTGAGCTGCATGAGCTGCCTGTAAATTTTAGAGATTAATCCTTTGTCAGTTGATTCATTTGCAAATATTTTCTCCCATTCTGAGGGCTGTCTTTTGGTCTTGTTTATGGTTTCCTTTGCTGTGCAAAAGCTTTGAAGTTTCATTAGGTCCCATTTGTTTATTTTTGTTTTTATCTCCATTACTCTAGGAGATGGGTCAAGAAGGATCTTGCTGTGATTTATGTCATAGAGTGTTCTGCCTATGTTTTCCTCTAAGAGTTTGATAGTTTCTGGCCTTACATTTAGGTCTTTAATCCATTTTGAGCTTATTTTTGTGTATGGTGTTAGGGAGTGATCTAATCTCATACTTTTACATGTACCTATCCAATTTTCCCAGCACCACTTATTGAAGAGGCTGTCCTTTCTCCACTGTATATTCCTGCCACCTTTATCAAAGATAAGGTGACCATATGTGCATGGGTTTATCTCTGGGCTTTCTATCCTATTCCATTGATCTATCTTTCTGTTTTTGTGCCAGTACCATACTGTCTTGATTACTGTAGCTTTGTAGTATAGTCTGAAGTCAGGCAGCCTGATTCCTCCAGCTCCATTTTTTGTTCTCAAGATTGCTTTGGCTATTCGGGGTCTTTTGTGTTTCCATACAAATTGTGAAATTTTTTGTTCTAGTTCTGTGAAAAATGCCAGTGGTAGTTTGATAGGGATTGCATTGAATCTGTAGATTGCTTTGGGTAGTAGAGTCATTTTCACAATGTTGATTCTTCCAATCCAAGAACATGGTATATCTCTCCATCTATTTGTATCATCTTTAATTTCTTTCATCAGTGTCTTATAATTTTCTGCATACAGGTCTTTTGTCTCCTTAGGTAGGTTTATTCCTAGATATTTTATTCTTTTTGTTGCAGTGGTAAGTGGGAGTGTTTTCTTGATTTCACTTTCAGATTTTTCATCATTAGTGTATAGGAATGCCAGAGGTTTCTGTGCATTAATTTTGTATCCTGATAGTTTACTAAATTCATTGATTAGCTCTAGTACTTTTCTGGTAGCATCTTTAGGATTCTCTATGTATAGTATCATGTAACCTCAAACAGTGACAGCTTTACTTCTTCTTTTCCAATTTGGATTCCTTTTATTTCTTTTCTTCTGTGATTGCTGTGGCTAAAACTTCCAAAACTATATTGAATAAGAGTGGTGAGAGTGGGCAACCTTGTCTTGTTCCTGATCTTAGTGGAAATGCTTTCAGTTTTTCACCATTCAGGACGATGTTGGCTGTGGGTTTGTCATATATGGCCTTTATTATGTTGAGGAAAGTTCCCTCTATGCCTACTTTCTGGAGGGTTTTTATCATAAATGGGTGTTGAATTTTGTCGAAAGCTTTCTCTGCAGCTTTTTTTTTTTTTTTTGCAGTACGCGCATCTCTCACTGTTGTGGCCTATCCCATTGCGGAGCACAGGCTCCGGATGCGCAGGCTCAGCTGCCACGGCTCACGGGCCTAGCTGCTCCGCGGCATGTGGGATCTTCCCGGACTGGGGCACGAACCCGCGTCCCCTGCATCGGCAGGCAGACTCTCAACCCCTGTGCCATGAGGGAAGCCCTCTCTGCATCTATTGATATGACCATATGGTTTTTCTCCTTCAATTTGTTAATATTGGTATATCACATTGATTGATTTGCGTATATTGAAGAGTCCTTGCATTCCTGGAATAAACCCCACTTGATCATGGTGTATGATCCTTTTACTGTGCTGTTGGATTCTGTTTCCTAGTATTTTGTTGTGGATTTTTGCATCTATGTTCATCAGTGATATTGGCCTGTTGTTTTCTTTTTTTGTGACATCCTTGTCTGGTTTTGGTGTCAGGGTGATGGTGGCGTTGTAGAATGAGTTTGGGAGTGTTCCTCCCTCTGCTATATTTTGGAAGAGTTTGAGAAGGATAGGTGTTAGCTCTTCTCTAAATGTTTGATAGAATTCACCTGTGAAGCCATCTGGTCCTGGGCTTTTGTTTGTTGCAAGATTTTTAATCACAGTTTCAATTTCAATGCTTGTGTTCATATTTTCTATTTCTTCCTGATTCAGTCGTGGCAGCTTGTGCATTTCTAAGAATTTGTCCATTTCTTCCAGGTTGTCCATTTTATTGGCATAGAGTTGCTTGTAGTAATCCCTCATGATTTTTTTTATTTCTGCAATGTCATTTGTTACTTCTCCTTTTTCATTTCTAATTCTATTGATTTGAGTCTTCTCCCTTTTTTTCTTGATGAGTCTGGCTAATGGTTTACAATTTTGTTTATCTTCTCAAAGAGCCAGCTTTTAGTTTTATTGATCTTTGCTATCGTTTCCTTCATTTCTTTTTCATTTATTTCTGCTCTGATCTTTATGATTTCTTTCCTTCTGCTAACTTTGGGGGTTTTTGTTCTTCTTTCTCTAATTGCTTTGGGTGCAAGTTTAGGTTGTTTATTCGAGATGTTTCCTGTTTCTTAAGGTAGGATTGTGTTGCTATAAACTTCCCACTTAGAAGTGCTTTTGTTTCATCCCATAGGTTTTGGGTCGTCGTGTATCCATTGTCATTTGTTTCTAGGTATTTTTTGATTTCCTCTTTGATTTTCTTCAGTGATCACTTCGTTATTAAGTAGTGTATTGTTTAGCCTCCATGTGTTTGTATTTTTTACAGATCTTTTCCTATAATTGATACCTAGCCTCATAGCTTTGTGGTTGGAAAAGATACTTGATACAATTTCAATTTTCTTAAATTTACCAAGGCTTGATTTGTGACCCAAGATATGATCTATCCTGAAGAATGTTCCATGAGCACTTGAGAAAAATGTGTATTCTGTTGTTTTTGGATGGAATGTCCTATAAATATAAATTAAGTCCATCTTGTTTAATGTATCATTTAAAGCTTGTGTTTCCTTATTTATTTTCATCTTGGATGATCTGTCCATTGGTGAAAGTGGGGTGTTGAAGTCCCCTACTATGAATGTGTTACTGTCGATTTCCCCTTTTATGGCTGCTAGTTTTTGCCTTATGTATTGAGGTGCTCCTATGTTGGGTGCATAAATATTTACAATTGTTATATCTTCTTCTTGGATCGATCCCTTAATCATTATGTAGTGTCCTTCTTTGTCTCTTCTGATAGTCCTTATTTTAAAGTCTATTTTGTCTGATATGAGAATTGCTACTCCAGCTTTCTTTTGGTTTCCATTTGCATGGAATATCTTTTTCCATCCCCTTACTTTCAGTCTGTATGTGTCTCTAGGTCTGAAGTGGGTCTCTTGTAGACAGCATATATATGGGTCTTGTTTTTGTATCCATTCAGCCAATCTGTGTCTTTTGGTGGGAGCATTTAGTCCATTTACATTTAAGGTAATTATCGATATGTATGTTCCTATTCCCATTTTCTAAATTGTTTTGGGTTCGTTATTATAGGACTTTTCCTTCTCTTGTGTTTTTGTCTAGAGAAGTTCCTTTAGCATTTGTTGTAAAGCTGGTTTGGTGGTGCTGAACTCTCTCAGCTTTTGCTTGTCTGTAAAGGTTTTAATTTCTCCATCAAATCTGAATGAGATCCTTGCTGGGTAGAGTAATCTTGGTTGCAGGTTTTTCTCCTTCATCACTTTCAGTATGTCCTGCCACTCCCTTCTGGCTTGTAGAGTTTCTGCTGAGAGATCAGCTGTTAACCTTATGGGGATTCCCTTGTGTGTTATTTGTTGTTTTTCCCTTGCTGCTTTTAATATGCTTTCTTTGTATTTAGTTTTTGACAGTTTGATTAATATGTGTCTTGGCGTATTTCTCCTTGAATTTATCCTGTATGGGACTCTCTGTGCTTCCTGGACTTGATTAACGATTTCCTTTCCCATATTAGGGAAGTTTTCAACTATAATCTCTTCAAATATTTTCTCAGTCCCTTTCTTTTTCTCTTCTTCTTCTGGAACCCCTATAATTCGAATGTTGGTGCGTTTAATGTTGTCCCAGAGGTCTCTGAGACTGTCCTCAGTTCTTTTCATTCTTTTTTCTTTATTCTGCTCTGCAGTAGTTATTTCCACTATTTTATCTTCCAGGTCACTTATCCGTTCTTCTGCCTCATTTATTCTGCTATTGATCCCATCTAGAGTATTTTTCATTTCATTTATTGTGTTGTTCATCATTGTCTGTTTCATCTTTATTTCTTCTAGGTCCTTGTTAACTGCTTCTTGCATTTTGTCCATTCTATTTCCAAGATTTTGGATCATCTTTACTATCATTATTCTGAACTCTTTTTCAGGTAGACTGCCTATTTCCTCTTCATTTGTTAGGTCTGGTGGGTTTTTATCCTGCTCCTTCATCTGCTGTGTGTTTTTCTGTCTTCTCATTTTGCTTATCTTACTGTGATTGGGTTCACCTTTTTGCAGGCTGCAAGTTCGTAGCTCCCGTTGTTTTTGATGTCTGTCTCCAGTGGCTAAGGTTGGTTCAGTGCGTTGTGTAGGCTTCCTGGTGGAGGGGACTAGTGGCTGTGTTGTGGTGTATGAGGCTAGATCTTGTCTCTCTAGTGGGCAGGTCCACGTCTGGTGGTGTGTTTTGGGGTGTCTGTGGACTTATTATGATTTTAGGCAGCCTCTCTGCTAGTGGGTGGGGTTGTGTTCCTGTTTTGCTATATGGTTGGCATAGGTTGTCCAGCACTGTAGCTTGCTGGTCGTTGAGCGAAGCTGGGTGCTGGTGTTGAGATGGAGATCTCTGGGAGATTTTCGCCGTTTGATATTATGTGGGGCTGGGAGGTCTCTTCTTGACGAGTGTTCTGAAGTTGGCTCTCCCACCTCAGAGGCAGAGTCCTGACTCCTGGCTGGAGCAGCAAGAGCCTTTCATCCACTCGGCTCAGAATAAAAGGGAGAGAAAGTAGAGAGAATTAGTATAAGTAGGAGGAAATAGGAAAGAAAGAAAGAAAGAAAGAAAGAGAGGAGGGAAGGAAGGAAGGAGGGAAGGAAGAAAGAAAGAAAGAAGAAAAGAAAGGAAGAAGGCAAGAAGGAAAGAAAGGAGGGAGGGAGGGAGGAGGGAAGGAAGGAAGGAATGAGGGAAGGAAGGAAAAAATACAGAAAGAAAGAAGATACAGTAAAATAAAATAAAGTATAATAAAGTTATTGAATTAAAAAAATAATTATTTAGAGGAAAAAAAAAAGGGAAGGATAGAACCTTAGGACAAATGGTGGAAGCAAAGTTATAGAGACAAAATCTTACATAGAAGCATACACATATACCCTCACAAAAAGAGGTAAAGTGGAAAAAATCATAAAACTTGCTCTCCAAGTCCACCTCCTCAATTTGGGACGATTCGTTGTCTCAAAAAGGGAAGGAAGGAAGGAAAGATAGAAAGAAGGTAAAGTATAACAGAGTTCTTTAAATTAAAATTAATTATTAAGAAAAAAATTAAAAAAAAAAATGGTCGGATAGAACGCTGGGACAAATGGTGGAAGCAAACCTATACAGACAAGATCTCACACAGAAGCATACACATACACATTCACAAAAAGAGGAAAAGGGGAAAAAATCATAGATCTTGCTCTAGAAGTCCGCCTCCTCAATTTGGGATGATTCGCTGTCTATTCATGTATTCCACAGAGGCAGGGTACATCAAATTGATTGTGTAGCTTTAATCCGCTGTTTCTGAGGCTGCTGGGAGAGATTTCCCTTTTTCTTCTTTGTTCTCACAGCTCACAGGGGCTCAGCTTTCGACTTGGCCCTGCCTCTGCGTGTAGGTCGCTGGAGGGCGTCTGCTTTTTGCTCAGACAGGACGGCGTTAAAGGAGCCGCTGACTCGGGGGCTCTGGCGCTCTCAGGCCGGGGGCAGGGAGGGGCACGGAGTGCGGAGCGGTCCTGCGGCGGCAGAAGTCGGCGTGACGTTGCCCCAGCCTGAGGCCCGCCGTGTGTTCTCCCTGAGAAATTGTCCCTGGATCCCGGGAACCTGGCAGTGGCGGGCTGCACAGGCTCCCCGGAAGAGGGGTGGGGGCAGTGACCTGTGCT
>NW_006781997.1:3934177-3978288 GCF_000442215.2 Lipotes vexillifer | reverse complement strand
GTGTGTTAGTTTCTGCTTTATAACAGAGTGAGTCAGTTATACATATATATATGTTCCCATATCTCTTCCCTCTTTGTCTCCCTCCCTCCCACCCTCCCTATCCCACCCCTCCAGACAGCCACAAAGAACCGAGCCGGTTTCCCTGTGCCATGCGGCTGCTTCCCACTGGCTATCTACCTTACGTTTGTTAGTATATATATGTCCATGTCTCTCTCTCGCCCTAACACACCTCACCCTTCCCCCTCCCCATATCCTCAAGTCTGTTCTCCAGTAGGTCTCTGTCTTTATTCCTGTTTTACCCCTAGGTTCTTCATAACATTTTTTTTTTCTTAAATTCCATATATATGTGTTAGCATACGGTATTTGTCCTTCTCTTTCTGACTTACTTCACTCTGTATGACAGACTCTAGATCTATCCACCTCATTACAAATAGCTCAATTTCGTTTCTTTTTATGGCTGAGTAATATTCCATTGTATATATGTGCCACATCTTCTTTATCCATTCATCCGACGACGGGCACTTAGGTTGTTTCCATCTCCGGGCTATTGTAAATAGAGCTGCAATGAACATTTTGGTACATGACTCTTTCTGAATTCTGGTTTCCTCAGGGTATATACCTAGTAGTGGGATTGCTGGGTCATATGGTAGTTCTATTTGTAGTTTTTTAAGGAACCTCCATACTGTTCTCCATAGTGGCTGAACCAATTCACATTCCCACCAGCAGTGCAAGAGTGTTCCCTTTTCTCCACACCCTCTCCAGCATTTATTGTTTCTAGATTTTTTGATGATGGCCATTCTGACTGGTGTGAGATGATATCTCATTGTAGTTTTGATTTGCATTTCTCTAATGATTAATGATGTTGAGCATTCTTTCATGTGTTTGTTGGCAGTCTGTATATCTTCTTTGGAGAAATGTCTATTTAGGTCTTCTGCCCATTTTTGGATTGGGTTGTTTATTTTTTTGTTATTGAGCTGCATGAGCTGCCTGTAAATTTTAGAGATTAATCCTTTGTCAGTTGATTCATTTGCAAATATTTTCTCCCATTCTGAGGGCTGTCTTTTGGTCTTGTTTATGGTTTCCTTTGCTGTGCAAAAGCTTTGAAGTTTCATTAGGTCCCATTTGTTTATTTTTGTTTTTATCTCCATTACTCTAGGAGATGGGTCAAGAAGGATCTTGCTGTGATTTATGTCATAGAGTGTTCTGCCTATGTTTTCCTCTAAGAGTTTGATAGTTTCTGGCCTTACATTTAGGTCTTTAATCCATTTTGAGCTTATTTTTGTGTATGGTGTTAGGGAGTGATCTAATCTCATACTTTTACATGTACCTGTCCAGTTTTCCCAGCACCACTTATTGAAGGGGCTGTCCTTTCTCCACTGTATATTCCTGCCACCTTTATCAAAGATAAGGTGACCATATGTGCATGGGTTTATCTCTGGGCTTTCTATCCTATTCCATTGATCTATCTTTCTGTTTTTGTGCCAGTACCATACTGTCTTGATTACTGTAGCTTTGTAGTATAGTCTGAAGTCAGGCAGCCTGATTCCTCCAGCTCCATTTTTTGTTCTCAAGATTGCTTTGGCTATTCGGGGTCTTTTGTGTTTCCATACAAATTGTGAAATTTTTTGTTCTAGTTCTGTGAAAAATGCCAGTGGTAGTTTGATAGGGATTGCATTGAATCTATAGATTGCTTTGGGGAGTAGAGTCATTTTCACAATGTTGATTCTTCCAATCCAAGAACATGGTATATCTCTCCATCTGTTTGTATCATCTTTAATTTCTTTCATCAGTGTCTTATAATTTTCTGCATACAGGTCTTTTGTCTCCTTAGGTAGGTTTATTCCTAGATATTTTATTCTTTTTGTTGCAATGGTAAATGGGAGTGTTTTCTTGATTTCACTTTCAGATTTTTCATCGTTAGTATATAGGAATGCCAGAGATTTCTGTGCATTAATTTTGTATCCTGCTACTTTACCAAATTCATTGATTAGCTCTAGTAGTTTTCTGGTAGCATCTTTAGGATTCTCTATGTATAGTATCATGTCATCTGCAAACAGTGACAGCTTTACTTCTTCTTTTCCGATTTGGATTCCTTTTATTTCCTTTTCTTCTCTGATTGCTGTGGCTAAAACTTCCAAAACTATGTTGAATAAGAGTGGTGAGAGTGGGCAACCTTGTCTTGTTCCTGACCTTAGTGGAAATGCTTTCAGTTTTTCGCCATTGAGGATGATGTTGGCTGTGGGCTTGTCATATACGGCCTTTATTATATTGAGGAAAGTTCCCTCTACACCTACTTTCTGCAGGGTTTTTATCATAAATGGGTGTTGAATTTTGTCAAAAGCTTTCTCTGCATCTATTGAGATGATCATATGGTTTTTCTCCTTCAATTTGTTAATATGGTTAATCACATTGATAGATTTGCGTATATTGAAGAATCCTTGCATTCCTGGAATAAACCCCACTTGATCATGGTGTATGATCCTTTTAATGTGCTGTTGGATTCTGTTTGCTAGTATTTTGTTGAGGATTTTTGCATCTATGTTCATCAGTGATATTGGCCTGTAGTTTTCTTTCTTTGTGACATCCTTGTCTGGTTTTGGTATCAAGGTGATGGTGGCCTCGTAGAATGAGTTTGGGAGTGTTCCTCCCTCTGCTATATTTTGGAAGAGTTTGAGAAGAATAGGTGTTAGCTCTTCTCTAAATGTTTGATAGAATTCGCCTGTGAAGCCATCTGGTCCTGGGCTTTTGTTTGTTGGAAGATTTTTAATCACAGTTTCAATTTCAGTGTTTGTGATTGGTCTGTTCATATTTTCTATTTCTTCCTGATTCAGTCTTGGCAGTTTGTGCATTTCTAAGAATTTGTCCATTTCTTCCAGATTGTCCATTTTATTGGCATAGAGTTGCTTGTAGTAATCCCTCATGATTTTTTGTATTTCTGCAGTGTCAGTTGTTACTTCTCCTTTTTCATTTCTGATTCTATTGATTTGAGTCTTCTCCCTTTTTTTCTTGATGAGTCTGGCTAATGGTTTATCTATTTTGTTTATCTTCTCAAAGAACCAGCTTTTAGTTTTATTGATCTTTGCTATTGTTTCCTTCATTTCTTTTTCATTTATTTCTGATCTGATTTTTATGATTTCTTTCCTTCTGCTAACTCTGGGGTTTTTTTGTTCTTCTTTCTCTAATTGCTTGAGGTGCAAGGTTAGGTTGTTTATTCGAGATGTTTCCTGCTTCTTAAGGTGGGCTTGTATTGCTATAAACTTCCCTCTTAGAACTGCTTTTGCTGCATCCCATAGGTTTTGGGTCGTTGTGTCTCCATTGTCGTTTGTTTCTAGGTATTTTTTAATTTCCTCTTTGATTTCTTCAGTGATCACTTCGTTATTAAGTAGTGTATTGTTTAGCCTCCATGTGTTTGTATTTTTTACAGATCTTTTCCTGTAATTGATACCTAGCCTCATAGCTTTGTGGTTGGAAAAGATACTTGATACAATTTCAATTTTCTTAAATTTATCAAGGCTTGATTTGTGACCCAAGATATGATCTATCCTGGAGAATGTTCCATGAGCACTTGAGAAAAATGTGTATTCTGTTGTTTTTGGATGGAGTGTCCTATAAATATCAATTAAGTCCATCTTGTTTAATGTATCATTTAAAGCTTGTGTTTCCTTATTTATTTTCATTTTGGATGGTCTGTCCATCGGTGAAAGTGGGGTGTTAAAGTCCCCTACTATGAATGTGTTACTGTTGATTTCCCCTTTATGGCTGGTAGTATTTGCCTTATGAATTGAGGTGCTCCTATGTTGGGTGCATAAATATTTACAATTGTTATATCTTCTTCTTGGATCGATCCCTTTATTATTATGTAGTGTCCTTCTTTGTCTCTTCTAATAGTCTTTATTTTAAAGTCTATTTTGTCTGATATGAGAATTGCTACTCCAGCTTTCTTTTTTTTTTTTTTGGTAGGCGGGCCTCTCACTGTTGTGGCCTCTCCCATTGCGGAGCACAGGCTCCGGACGCGCAGGCTCAGTGGCCATTGCTCACGGGCCCAGCCGCTCCGCGGCATGTGGGATCTTCCCAGACCGGGGCACAAACCCGTGGCCCCTGCATTGGCAGGTGGACTCTCAACCAGTGCACCACCAGGGAAGCCCTCCAGCTTTCTTTTGGTTTCCATTTGCATGGAATATCTTTCCATCCCCTCGCTTTCAGTCTGTATGTGTCTCTAGGTCTGAAGTGGGTCTCTTGTAGACAGCGTATATATGGGTCTTGTTTTTGTATCCATTCAGTCTGTGTCTTTTGGTGGGAGCATTTAATCCATTTATATTTAAGGCAATTATCAATATGTATGTTCCTATTCCCATTTTCTTAATTATTTTGGGTTTGTTATTGTAGGTATTTTCCTTCTCTTGTGTTTCTTGCCTAGAGCAGTTCCTTTAGCATTTGTTGTAAAGCTGGTTTGGTGGTGCTAAACTCTCTCAGCTTTTGCTTGTCTGTAAAGATTTTAATTTCTCCATCAAATCTTAATGAGATCCTTGCTGGGTAGAGTAATCTTGGTTGTAGGTTTTTCTCCTTCATCACTTTAAATATGTCCTGCCAGTCCCTTCTGGCTTGCAGAGTTTCTGCTGAAAGATCAGCTGTTAACCTTATGGGGATTCCCTTGTGTGTTATTTGTTGTTTTTCCCTTGCTGCTTTTAATATGTTTTGTTTGTATTTAATTTTTGACAGTTTGATTAATATGTGTCTTGGCGTGTTTCTCCTTGGATTTTTTTTTTTTGGGACTCTCTGTGCTTCCTGGACTTGATTAACTATTTCCTTTCCCATATTAGGGAAGTTTTCAACTATAATCTCTTCAAATATTTTCTCAGTCCCTTTCTTTTTCTTTTCTTCTTCTGGAACCCCTATAATTTGAATGTTGGTGCGTTTAATGTTGTCCCAGAGGTCTCTGAGACTGTCCTCAGTTCTTTTCATTATTTTTTCTTTATTCTGCTCTGCGGTAGTTATTTCCACTATTTTATCTTCCAGGTCACTTATCCGTTCCTCTGCCTCAGTTATTCTGCTATTGATCCCTTCTAGAGTATATTTAACTTCATTTATTGTGTTGTTCATCATTGCTTGTTTCATCTTTAGTTCTTCTAGGTCCTTGTTAAATGTATCTTGCGTTTATTTTATTTCCAAGGTTTTGGATCATCTTTACTATCATTATTCTGAATTCTTTTTCAGGTAGACTGCCTATTTCCTCTTCATTTGTTAGGTCTAGTGGGTTTTTATCTTGCTCCTTCATGTGCTGTGTGTTTTTCTGTCTTCTCATTTTGCTTATCTAACTGTGTTTGGGGTCTCCTTTTTGCAGGCTGCAGGTTCGTAGTTCCCGTTGTTTTTGGTGTCTGTTCCCAGTGGCTAAAGTTGGTTCAGTGGGTTGTGTAGGCTTCCTAGTGGAGGGGACTAGTGCCTGTGTTCTGGTGGATGAGGCTGGATCTTGTCTTCCTGGTGGGCAGGTCCACATCTGGTGGTGTGTTTTGGGCTGCCTGTGGACTTATTATGATTTTAGGCAGCCTCTCTGCTAATGGGTGGGATTGTGTTCCTGTCTTGCTAGTTGTTTGGCATAGGGTGTCCAGCACTGTACCTTGCTGGTCGTTGAGTGAAGCTGCGTCTTGGTGTTGAGATGGAGATCTCTGGGAGATTTTCGCTGTTTGATATTATGTGGAGCTGGGAGGTCTCTTGTGGACCAGTGTCCTGAAGTTGGCTCTCCCACCTCAGAGGCACAGCACTGACTCCTGGGTGCAGCACCAAGAGCCTTTCATCCATGCAGCTCAGAATAAAAGGGAGAAAAAGTAGAAAGAAAGAAGGAAAGAAAGAGGATAAAAGAAAATAAAGTAAGATAAAGTTATTAAAATAAAAATTATTAAGAAAAAAAAATTTTTTTAAAAGTAAAAAAAAAAATGGACGGATAAAACCCTAGGACAAAAGGTGGAAGCAAAGCTATACAGACAAAATCTCACACAGAAGCATACACATACACACTCACAAAAAGAGGAAAAGGGGAAAAAATAATAAATCTTGCTCTCAAAGTCCACCTTCTTAATTTGGGATGATTCGTTGTCTATTCAGGTATCCCACAGATGCAGGGTACATCAAGCTGATTGTGGAGATTTAATCCGCTGCTCCGGAGGCTGCTGGGAGAGTTTTCCCTTTCTCTTCTTTGTTCGCACAGCTCCCAGTGCTCAGCTTTGGATTTGGCCCCACCTCTGAGTGTAGGTTGCTGGAGGGTGTCTGTTCTTCACTCAGACAGGACGGGGTTAAAGGATCAGCTATACTGCAAATATTAATCGATACCTTTTTGTTTCGTCCTGGTAACAGAAGCCTAATTCGTGGATGCAATGTTTGTCTCTTGCCCTTGGGAAGTCTAAGGTGACTGGCTTTAGGCACACCTGGACCCAGGAGCTGAAAGGATGTTGTCAGGACTCTGCCTTTTTGCTCCATCTCTTGTCTCTACTTATTTCCTCTTAGCTTTATTCTGTTGACAGGCTCTCTCTATGCGGAAGGTAGGACTCATCCTCAGCAAGCACAGTAGAAAGGGGCTTTGCTCTATCATAGCTGTGTAACAATTCCAGGAAATAACTTTGGCCTTGCTTGGATTATGTGCCTGTTCCTGGTCTGCTTCCTAGGTCCCAAACATGCAGCTCTGTGGTTGGTACCACCTAGCTCTCGGGTCTAACTCTGGGCTGGTGGGCTTGGGGGTCCGGGAGCAGGGCATGATGCTGGAAAGCCGAACTAGAACAGGTGAAGTGTGAGAGGGTACTGCTACACTCAGGTCTCCCACCATCTACAGTTCCCTGTGGACACCTCCTTGGGAAGGAAACTCCCCAGTGGATACCTCTTAGGACTGGACTGGGTGTGAGAGTTTTCTATGTCCCTAGTGGCAGAAGTACCTTGAAGCCATTTGTGGGAGCACTCTTTTTAGTTCCTTGGCCTGTTTGAGAGGAAAGCCGGCCTTAAACTCTTTGGAATTTAAATGTGGAATTAAAAATTTTTTCCTCTGATTCAGAGCAAAGGACCTAGGCAAACTTCTTTTCAAGCTTTAATGCTAAATTAGCTTCCCAGTAGGTACCTAAACATCAAAGGCTGTCTTAGGAAAGGAGATGGTACAACCGAATGCTCATATCACCTCATCCTAACTGCAAATCGCAGACTACCCTGAAATATGATTGTTCGCATTCCTACTTTATCTTCCTGCAATCTTATCTTCCTTTCACTGTGAGCTATTAGGAGGCAGGGCCCAATCTTCTTTTAGTAACTCCCTACAGTTCTAGCACAGATTTCTGTCACAGTGGGCACTCAGTAAGTGCTTTCTAGCAAGTGAATGAATCTGAGTCATTACAGAGTAAAATAATCCATTGTGTGCTGCACTCAGAGAGTTCTCCA
Organism: Lipotes vexillifer; assembly: GCF_000442215.2. NCBI lineage: Eukaryota > Metazoa > Chordata > Mammalia > Artiodactyla > Lipotidae > Lipotes > Lipotes vexillifer. Next base: position 3,970,875 of record NW_006781997.1, on the reverse strand, counting down.
GGGTAAATTTTTAAAGGGGCAGAGCATAGAAGAGGGCTAAGGGCAGTGGTCTGGGTCATACTGCCTGGTTTGAGTCTTTTACCCTGACAGTTTCTAAAACTTCATATCCTCATCTGTCAAATGGAGATTATAACAGTATCTATCCCATAGAGATCTTATGAGGATATATCATAAGCTCCTGGCCCATGGTTAGTATTCAGTAAACATTAGCTATTGTAATTACAGTTAACCCTTGAAGAACATGGGGGCTGGGGTGCCAGCCCTCCTTGCAGTGGAAGATCCATGTACAGCCAGCCCTTTTTAGACTCGGTTCCTCCCAATTTGTGGGTTCACATTCTCAGATTCAACCAACAGTGGATTGTGTAGTACCATAGTATTTGCTATTGAAAAATATCCGTGTATAAGTGGACCTGTGCAGTTCAAACTGTGTTGTTCAAGGTTCCAACTGTACTGCTGTTATTTGATTGCTAGGTTACCAGGCCCTGTTTGAACCTGGCAAGCATTTGATTTAATTATACTCATTATTGTGCCTCTATCACATTTCACAACTTAAGTGTATTCTTAGTTGCATTGCAAAAGTAAAGAAATATCTTTCAAAAAAGTTTGTTCTTTTCCCTTTTATTCAAACAATACTAGTGTGTATCTCATAAAGCTGTTACAAAGACAAACAGACAAACAGAAGACAGTACTAGTGTACAGGTGGTTGTTCTCTAAAGATCCCAGTCTCAGGAATTCAGCATGATAAAGCTGCAGCTGCTCATCTTGATGATCCTCAAACGCGTTCTTCTTCAGGTCAAAAGATCTGCTTTCATGGTGAATGTGGCCCATTCTTTCTAAGCTAATGGTTGACCAATGACTTAAACCCTCCCACGTTCATTCTCATATGGTTCAGTCACTTCCTGGCACATTATTTAATAATCTTTACATCCCAAATGAGCCCAAGTCACCCAGGGGGATTTTTCACTTTGCAGGTAGATGTAATTAATTGTGAGAAGGAGGGGAAGGGAGAGTGGAGTTTGCCCAGGCTTCTCTGGAATTCTCTCTGCATTTCCACAGTGGGGAGGATGAGAATTGCCTGTAGAGGTCTTTAGCTTTGCTATGTTTTTGGGTTTTTTTTTGGTTTTTTTGCGGTACGCGGGCCTCTCACTGCCACGGCCTCTCCCGTTGCGGAGCACAGGCTCCGGACGCGCAGGCTCAGCGGCCATGGCTCACGGGCCCAGCCGCTCCACGGCACGTGGGATCCTCCCGGACCGGGGCACGAACCCGTGTCCCCTGCATCGGCAGGCGGACTCTCAACCACTGCGCCACCAGGGAAGCCCTAGCTTTGCTATGGATGGTGCAGACAAAGGAACTCTTGAGGCAGTTTTCTGCCTAATTGTTGCTGTTGGATCCTGAGAAACTATGGATAAAGAGGTGCCTCCAGATGAGGTGGGAAGTATCCTTATTGCTTTTTAACTATTGTTGCCTAATACATTTTCAATTATTATTATATTTTTTTCACAGAGAAGGAAACCAAGCTGTAAAAAGTTTAAGATAACAGAGCAAGTAGCCAAGCTGAGATGTGAATTCAGTTTGACTATAGAGTCAGTTATCTTAACCATCACACTGCACCTAGAAGGATGGCAAAAAAGGACACCTTTTTAAAGCCTCCTGTGGTCTCTGCCCAGATAAATTAACTTTCTGTACCCAAATCCAAGATGGAAAATGCTAGATGCTAGATGAACCAAATCTCAGACAAATCGAGGCTTTTCTTGTGGCAAAACCAATACATTCAAAGCCATTCATTTCTAAAAACTTTCTTTGTAGTGTAACGTTTCAAGGATGATGTGACGTTTGGGGGAAATGAGAAAACCACATGGGACTTCTAGAACTTGGAGTTACTGAGGTCGATCCAAGCTTTCCTTTGGAGGTGTCAGAAAATGTTAACTTTGGAGGCTCTTCTGATCCAAGAGACAGGACACCTACTTGACTGGGATTCCAGGGCTGGACAAGCTAGCAGTTTGTCCATGGCCCATGGCCCATCTGCTACACTTCGACATCCCTAGCTTCCCTGCTGGGCTTTCTCAGAAGGTGCCGCTCAGAGAACTAGTGGTAACAAAATCAATTTCTTATGTTGGTTTCACTAAAGCTCCAAGGAAGCTCAGAACTTGTTTGGCTTCTGCTTTTTGTGCTTCATAACTAGGAATTGCACAGAGACGTCTACTAATGCTTGTGAAATGAATCTGATGCATGTTGAGATATGTCACACAGGGGGATGCAGCACTTATTTCTTCATGATAACCAGTTCCTTTCTTCCCCCTTTCACTGCTTGTAATACCTCTTGGACATGCATACATTGTTAGGCACTGTAAACCTTGTGTATGTGTGTGTATGTGTTTATATATATACCTTAAATCATTTCTTAGTGCATACCATATTCAGTATTGAGACTCCTCTTCCTCTTGTTTTCTTCCTTCCAACAAAAGCAAGCCCCCGAAACACTCCAGATTGTATTGTTTTGGAGAAGCCAGTTGTCTTTAAAACAACATCACACTTAAGGAATTCCCAATTTCTTTTAAGCATGTATTTTTTTTAAAGAAGGTCTACTGAACTCACAGTGTTCTGAGTAAGCATAGATGTCTTGTGATGTAATGGTTGCCATAGAAATTAATCACCTCCCAAAAAGAATAGTAGAGAATATGAATTAGAATTCCCCCACCCCACCCCACCCCACCGTACCTTCGTTTATGAGGAATTTCAGGGAAAAAAAAAAAGGTTGTTTTTCTCTTTCACAGAAAGAGGGGTGGAGAAAGCTGCTTTTGTGCTCTGATTGCCCGGTCTTCTCCCTTCCCACTGGCTAGTGCCAGAAGGTTGCAGGGCAGGGAAGTAGTCACTCCAGCTGACAGAGAAGGCTCTTGTGATAACTAATTGCAAAATACACTTGGGAATGGCGGGGCCCATCGCGTTATGAATATTCTGCATTCAGATTCTGAATCGCCTGTGCACTTTCCAGGACCCCGCGAGAACTCGGAGCTCAGCGCCCTCACTGCTTTGGCAGACGCTCTTCTGTGTGTCCTGACCTAGGTCTTTCGAATTGAACTGGAATTTACCACTGATTTCTATTCCATAGAAATAACAAAAGTGGAAATTATTTTGAAGGTTGATTGCTGAGCAGGGGTCTGCTGAGACAGAGCAAAGCATTGTGAAGGGAAATTCATGAACTACAGAAAAAAAGGGCTCAAAAGGGAATGAGCAGCTCAAGGATGATTTCCAAAATTTAAACTATGTTGAGCAGTGCCATCTGGCACCTAGAATAGGGTTTGCCTTTTTGCCAGCTCCTTGTGGGTCAAGACTTGTAGCTTCCAATCCTTTTAAAGACAGTCTGTCCTTCCGAAGTGTGATGCATTCCGGTGTGGCTGGCACCCAGAGCCATTCCTGATTGAAAGGATTTCTTATAGAAGGGTTAATGGAAACAGGTTAATATATTGGAGGTGTTTTAAACTAGGACAATTCAAGGAATCATATTTAGAAGATAGTCTGTGACAGTATTGGGGATAAATTTTGATAAGGGAGTATCTGATAATTATTAAGGATATATATATATATATATATATATATTTTTGCTATTGAGTAAATACTATTTTGCTATTCATTATATCTACTGATTTTACAATTTCTACAATCATATTTATCTCCCAAGAATCTCAAATTATTTTTTCATACAGTCTAATATTATTCTTAGATGCAGTTGCCTTTCTAATTCATGTGAGGGTATTAACTGTACAATCAGTTTTCATTGTTCACAGTAGTTATGCTCTATAAAGTTGCTGTGAATTAGTGAATTAGCAAATACTGGATTAGTGAATATTGAACCATTGCTCCTACAGGAAATAAAGCATTAGGTGATGCCTGTGAGTTTCTGGTCATAACATTTTCTTCAACTGATCAACACATGACCTTTTTTAATGTCTGTTTTTGTTGAAGACACCTTATTTAATATACAGTTGGCTCTCTGTATCAGCAGATGCAGAACTGGAGGATACAGAGGGCCGACTATACTAAGTCATTTTATCGAAGGGACTTGAGCATCTTGAATTTTGGTATCCTGGGGGGTCCTGGAACCAATCCTCCATGGATACCAAGGGGCAGCTCTGTATTGTTGATTTATAAACATTTAGATTACAGCCAACAGCACCATAACTCATGCCTGAACGAAGCTTACGGGACACACATATGTTCTCTGTAAAGCACATCACAGCCTTCTTGTACTTAGGAACGCTAAACAGTACCTCACGGCCACGCTTGGGGGCCATTTTAAGCAGTGAAATCACCAATAAAAATTAAAAATGTGAAAACCATGGCACTAAATATGCCACAGAAAAGACAACTTGTTTACATTATGAGAGCTGAGACGAGAAGGCAGAGCGTTGCCTTGTTTTTCACTTGTTTGAATGTGCACATCAGGCATCACAAAAATTTCCCTGCTCTGTACATGTCTCTGATTGACCTTGAAAGCACGACAGGTATTGATTTGGGGTTACAAATTCATTTTATCAAGCAGGCGAATTCACAATTATGGAATCCACAAATAAGGAAGATCAACTCAACTTCGTTCAAAGTCACTTTCCGTTTGTGCTGTTAAAGTCTGTTTCTTTAGATGTTTGTGGTTTTCTCTACTGAATTTGGTGCCCTCTCTCATGGGGTTTGTTTTCTTGAAATATTTCGTAATTCTCGTGTGTGCTCATTTTTATATTTGAGCTTCTTTGCTTCTTTGTGAACACTGTTTCTATTACAAGAATTCATCTTCTCTGCTGGAGGTGGGGGAGCTGGGATGTGCTACCAAGGCGTGGTGGTCATGTGCTCCTCTTCTGCGTGTGAGGACTTCCTTTTCTTTCTGGCGATGACGATCCAAGTCCCTCTCCGGTGCACTGCCCTCACGTGGTGCCTAGGCCGAGGGGTGGGTGCAGCTCATCCTGCTGGTGGTGGTGCTGCGGGGGGAGAGCAGGGTATCCTGAACCACTTACCAGCTAGTTCCTGCGATGCTTTCCTCCGGACTCCTTCCTGCTGCCTCGTCTGTCATCTCGGGGTTCTGAGTGTCCCAGAGTTGCTCTCACCTTTGCGACTGACTATTCCTCCATGGGATCTGGGTGGTGGTTTTCCCCATCAATATGATTCTGTCACTCTTCCTTACTTCTGGAAGTCCTCAAAATTTCTGTCCATCAATTCCACCCATTCTTGTTTTCAAGCACTGCTGTGAATTTATTCCTTTTAAAGACAGATTTTCTGGTATTTTTAGGAATTTGAGGTGGGAGTAGATAGGCATAAAGGCTTAGTCTGTCATTTTGATCTAATTCCATAATATTTTAATTAGGAAAAAATACAGTTCTTTTAAAAAAAACAACTTTGTATTTTTCAAATGTTCAGACAAAAATGTCTCAATTATGGATTTCAAGGCAGGATTTGTATGGAATTCTTTATTGATGGCTTATGTAGGCATCTGTAAGAACACATTAGTAGATTCCAATTTATTATTGTTATGGTTGTGTTTATTATTGTATGGATTATCTTTATCTTCATAAATATTCAAATATACTTTATTAATTATATTATTATATGAGTACCTTCTGTGCTCTTAACACATTTGTAACAAAACAGTGATGCCATGTGCTTTATGGTTCATTATCACATTTAATTCTTACAGAGATCCTATAATGTAGTGGTTGTCATTTTCACTTGGAGGATAAGGAAACAGGTTCAGTGACTAACTTTCCAGGGCAAATAAGTACAGGTGCTGGATCTGACCTGTCAGCTCTCTGGCTCCAAGTTCATCCGTATATCACACGCTTAATAGAAGATTAGTGCTGGTTCCACGTTGCTGATTATTAGGTCTCTGCACATGTGCTCAGGCACAAAAAAATGAGGATGATAGGACAATTATGAGAAATTGCATCTACGTTGGAGGAACTGTGTGGTAAACATTTAGGCATATGCTACAGCCTCCTGTTACTCGATTCTTCTTGATGTTAGAACGAATAACTGTTTAAAAGTTCATCATTCTAAAAACAAATTAATGATCAATTTAGTGTCATTATCAACCACTAAAAAAATTCCATTCTGATTTAAGGCATAGCAATCAAAAATGTATTTAAGGAAAATAATTCTACTCTCTCCAGGGTTTTTCATTTGAATAAACAGATAATAAATCAGAAATACTGCACACAGCAGGCCTCTAGCTTGGAACAGCTCAAAAATGCTCCCAACATCTATATTGCAAAAACATAAAGGAGTTACTTAATGATTGGATTTAAGTCAGAAAAATACTACTGCTTTAATCTCTAGAGATATTGAGTACATTGGATAAAAGCAAGAAGATCCCAATTTCCAACTTCTCCATTTTGAGCTGTTTAAACTCAGAATGAACTCAAATTTAGGAGAAATTTCCTGAGAACATGGCCTGAATATGGGCTCATGTTACAGCCTCTACTGTCCCCACCCTACAGTTTCTGATGGAGCTGATTGGAAGAGTTAGATCTCACACACATACTTTGAAGATATAATTTCCTATCTGTGGGTCACATTTTAGAGACGAGTCCAGTTATCCATGACATAAAAATTAAGTATAAGTCTGTGGACATGAGGCCTTGGGCATCAGGCCTCAAAAAGTCTCTTTCCTGTCTCTCTAACTTTTTTTTTGTTTGTTTGTTTTTGGTGAGGTGAGGGGAGCAGGTGACTTGAAATCCAAAGGTTCTTATCTCTGCCAAATACTAGTTGCTAATCTGTTATTCTACGTCATCTGAGAAACATTATATAGAAATAAATCTCACTGACGTTAAGTTGGATGTTTGTTTTACAGGACCAGAAAAAAAAAAAAGTCAATTCTCATGATTTTGATTAATAATACCACACTAGAACATGTTGACATTAATAACTAAATCTCACTGTTCTAAATCTCAGCTTGTTCTGACGGAAGCTCCAATCTCTTCTGGTAAACTTTTTTTTTTTTGCGGTACGCTGAATATTCCATTGTATATATGTGCCACATCTTCTTTATCCATTCATCTGTTGATGGACATTTAGGTTGCTTCCATGTCTTGGCTGTAGTAAATAATGCTGCAATGAACATTGGGGTGCTTGTATCTTTTTGAATTATCTCCTGAGCAGATATATGCCCAGGAGTGGGATTGCTGGATCATATGTTAGCTCTATTTTTAGTTTTTTAAGGAACCTCCATACTGTTCTCCATAGTGGCTGTACCAATTTACGTTCCCACCAAGTGTATGACAGTTCCATTTTCTCCACACCCACTTCAGCATTTGTTATTTGTAGACTTTTCTTTCTTTTTTTTGCGGTACGCGGGCCTCTCACTTCTGTGGCCTCTCTCGTTGCGGAGCACAGGTTCCGGACGCGCAGGCTCAGCGGCCATGGCTCACGGGCCTAGCCGCTTCGCGGCATGTGGGGTCTTCCCGGACCAGGGCATGAACCCGTGTCCTCTGCATTGGCAGGCGGACTCTCAACCACTGCGCCACCAGGGAAGCCCTCTTCTGGTAAACTTTTGAGAGTTGCCTCGCATGCCTCACAGTCAGGACTCCCCTGCTCCCAGCCTCCTAGTCCATTCTGCACGGAGCCCCTCGGCCCACGGCCTGCCCTGCTGCCCTGACTGGCATTCGCACCCAGCTGAAGGAGCAGGTTCCTGCCAAGTCAGTAAGGCTCCTGACAAGTTCAACCTGCTCCGACAGCTTGGCCAACTCATGGAAAGTGGAAATGAGGATGTTTCCACCTCTTGGTAATACTCAGCTAAGAAGGTCCCAAAACATGGGTTCTTGGGCCAAAAATGTGGCAGAGTTGAGTGTGATGGCTTTGCCAGGTCACACGCAGTTCTTTTCCTGCCGGAGATTTGTCCATATCACCAGGTAGCTTTGCCTAAATGGATTTAAGTACCAAATTACTGAATACTGTGCTCATACTTGCCTCTCCTCTCCACCCTCAGGGCCTTTGGCTTACTATGTTAGACAGCTTTTGCCCTTAAAATGAATTTTCTTTTGCAGGCAGTCTCCACTGTCCTTTCTGCACCCTGGCGTCCATTCCTTTTACTTTCAGAATTCTGCCAGATGTGCCTGTACATGCCTGAACTCTGAATGGAGACATGATTCAAGTGTTTCCGCCCATGCCCCAAGAAGGCCTAATCTTAGCCCTAATGTAAATCAGTGGATGCAGATAGGAACTTTTAAGAACAAGTATCCCTCAGCTCTACATCTCAGACAGATCTGAGTCTCACATTAGCCTAGTCAAGTACTGCAAGTAATTTTTGCATTTGTTTCTTTTCCCCAGCAAGTTACGGTATAGTGAGATTATGTGGGTGTTCTGGACCTGGATTTTCCACAGTGCCCAATTCATCTTTGAAATTTTCTGACATTCATTGAAAGTTACTCAAAAATTTCAAAAACTGGAATACAAAGGACCTTCATCCCAATAAGGTTCCTGAGATGTGCCATAGTGTATAAACCTGGAAAAATAACAGATACCCTACTATGAAGTTTATGGAAGAGGAAAAGAAGTAGGGAGGAGGTGATTTTTTAAGTAACTGAAAGGTTACCCTATGTTCACATTATTTTCCTTTTCTACTTTTAAATGAGGAGAATTCTCCTTTTAAATCAGCTCAGAGAGGCAGGCCCAGGCAATCTGTGCGGATACAAGTCACTGTATCAGTGTTGTCTTGGTGGAGCAAAGGGGCAGAGGGACCTGACACATGGTCCCACAGCCCATGGTGCAGCCCAGCATGAAAGGGTGAATTAGTAAAGAGGAATGAGCATGTGCCTTCAGGCCAGACCAGGCCAGGGTGCTCTTTTAAGTCAGTCTTTTCCCTGTGTCTGCTGATTGAAGAGCCGTTCTAGCAATTAGCCATGGCAGTCTAACCAAGTGAGCAATGGCATGGAGGAAGTATGCAAGGGAATCATTTTTCGTTTCAAAGTGAGTGTGGTGGGGAGAGAAATACATAAGGGTCAGTAGCTCTTTCCTAGGCTCATTGCTTTTGATCTCTTATAAATCGATTTGCTGAATAGCCAGAGGGACAAAAAAAGGATGCAGCAGAGACTTCAACCATTGGAAGGCACTAGGCACTTTCTGTTGAAGTGTTGTGGAAGATGGAGTTTTATCTCTGAGGATCATCTGGGGCATTTCATCTATTCTAAGATGGTCTCTATTTATTGCCTTCGTGATTTTTTTTAGATTACGTCTCAGCATCTGAAACTTTTCCAAGAAATACAATAACGGCAACTTGCATTTATACCCATATGGTGCTCACTGACCTGAAATTCAGATTCGCTCCCTTGTCCCAGTTTCTCTCCTTCAGTGTTTTAAGACCTGGTGGTATTCATGTATTTTAAAATAATAATAAACCCATTAATGTCATACTGTATCATTATGTGTTATATAGCTATATTTTATATATTATATATTACATGTTATAAGGTACCTTCATACTGTTATAATATGGGTGGGGTTATACAAGAATAAAATGTACATATTTACTGAGCTCTATATTAAAAATGAGAATACAATGTTCTTTATATATGTTATACTTCAGAAGAGAAATTGAAAATATAAATACAAATAAATAATTGGAAAAAAATGGAGAAAAAAAAAAAAGACCTGGTGGTCACAGGTCGGCTATGCTGTTACTATTTGGTTTTAAGAATCTAGGGCTTCCCTGGTGGCGCAGTTGTTGAGAGTCCGCCTGCTGATGCAGGGGACACGGGTTCGTACCCTGGCCCGGGACGATCCCACATGCTGCGGAGAGGCTGGGCCCATGAGCCGTGGCTGCTGAGCCTGCGCGTCCGGAGCCTGTGCTCCGCAATAGGAGAGGCCACAGCAGTGAGAGACCCGCGTACTGCAAAAAAAAAAAAAAAAAAAAAGAATCTAGACATATCTTTCTGATTTATAAATTCCATATTAAAGAAGGTATTTTCTAAAGCAAAACGAAAGCTCCAGTACCTCTTGAGAGAAAATCTGTATTTAGATCAATTATTTTTAGGCTTTCATGCTGAAAATGTATTGAAAAGACTTTTTGCTGTTTTAAAACGTTTAGAAGCAAATTAGTTTCACCACATTGTTTACATTCAAGGTAAAGCTATAACTGTTTTCATTCCTCTTCTATTTCTATAATCAAGGCAAGAAGGTTCACAGAATAGGGGTAACATCCTTGATGAAATCCTAAAGTCAAAACCAGTGAATAACAATAGCAAAGCCAATAACACCTACTACAATAATGACTCTTCAAGTAAACCAAGAACCATAGGGATGTCAAGGGCAGCTCATCTGGTTGTGAAATGACTACATCTTTAAACCAGTGACTTTCTTTCTTTCGTGCAATATTCTGTTTGCCTTTGGAAATTATTGGTTTGATTGCCAGTAATGCAACAGATTAGCTTTCGATTCAGAAACAAATTCATTCCATGGAATGAATTGTTCAAGTACCACTGAAGATTTGAGCCTATATTTAAACAGCCATATATATATATTTAACCCTATTTCTTGTTTACTTGAGGCTTTTCTGAATGAAAACAGACTTCTTTTTTTTTTTTTAGACTTCTTTTTTTCATCTGGAATCCCCATCCATATCTGGAAAACACTCATAAAATAAACATGCCTCAGTAGTTATTGTTGATACTTTCGGAGTTAGCTAAGCAGATTTTCTTCTTCATTATCATCATCATCATTTGCATAATAGTTACCTTATATTTGAATTCCTACTGTGTGCCTAGCACACCTCTTTCACAAGATCGTAAACATTATCAAGGAGAAGGAAAAAGTAGCGGAAAAGCCACTGCAGGCGTATTTTATACAAATTATCACTTAATCTTCTCAACAACACTTTGAAGTATCATCCTTTTACTGACATTGGTACTTGCCAACAGAGCCTGGTCACTTGTTTAAGGTTACACAGCCATAGAGTGTACGGTAAGGACTTGAACTTGAAACTTGAAGTTTCACTGACAACAAAGCCCTTGCACTCATTATGGGATTTGGACCTAATTGCACTGTTGTTATGAATTGTGTAAATATTATGAGCTTAGATATTTTAAATATCCAGGAAAAAGGAAGAACAATTTTTTGTGTGTGTAGTCAAGAGATCAAAGCCAGTTTGATACAGAATGTTTTGACTCTGAGGGTGTTCATGACTTCATGTTTGTGAATTTCAATTTTTAATAACTAATGCCAATTAATTTTCATTTTTTCTAGAAGCAGCCTGTGTTCTACTCAGAACAGTTCATTTCATTTTTTAGTCTATTTTTATTTTACTGAAAATAATGTCATGGGGTCACTTGTTCTGTATAATTTTTAAAACAATGATTTAATATATTGTTCAACTTTCTGGCATATATTAAAATGTTAATGCTTATAGCATCTGTCATTGAAGTGGACGTCCAAGTTTCTTGGTCAAATATTGTCGTGATTGAAGTTTTACTAGGAAGGTTTAATTCTTCTATCAATGGTTAGCCATTGCCAGTTTCATGCTGGTTATTTCTGCTAAATCCGATTTCCCCAGATCATTGTCAGTAGCAAGATGACACGTGTGGTTTTAGCTATTGAAATTTTGTTTTAGGTCACTTATTCTTACCAGTAATGTATTCATTTAGAAATGAAGAAAAACCTGATGGTTTTTATTTCTTTCTTAGCTAGTCCATGAGAAAATTATGATTGGCTTATCTTATCACAAATTACCCTTTGTCAAAATATCATGCCAGTCTCAAATTCTTTCAATTTTAACACAATCAATAGTCAAGTACCTCTGAGACAACTTTTCCTGTCAAATGTATGGATCTTGTTATTGATCTATTTTTGGATTGAGTCTTGCAGATCCTGTTAGTGGATTTCTAAAATACAGGGTGCTTTACTTCAAATTGCATTTGAATGTGCTGTATGTATCTCTAACCAAATTATTTGGTAGATCATAACAGCTGATTGATATTTCATCTTGGGACCAGATCTGGGGAAGCAGCCCAAACCACATTTTTCTGAACCAATTTAAAAGTGGTTGTAGTTTTTCTAATATATTAATTTGCTAAGGTCTCGAATGAAGTCCTAACTTATAAATTGGAATTTAGGCAAGTGATGCAGTTATCTCCTCTGCATGAACAAAACACATGTTGTTATTAGATGCGCTGTTAACATTCTCAGCTCCAACTTTTACCGGATTAAAAAAAAACCTGAAAAATTTAATGTCATGGAAAATTGAACAGATTGAATTAATGCCACTTGGACTATGGACATTGATGTCAGTGTGAAATTTTGTGCAATGTCCTTTTTGGGTTTAAGCATACATCAGTGGTAGATCAGAGATCACTGAAATCATCTTGTAATGGAAATTACCGAAATCCTTGCCAAAAAAGTTGGCTCTATTTTGAATGTTCTATCAAGGAGAAATCTTTTCATTCGATTGTTGCAGTGAACCTGAAGACCATCGACCAGACTCAAACCAAATAAAAGCTTTCCGTATGTGTAGGTCTGAAAACGTTGTTAAACCTCAGTTTGTATCAGTCAAAGCATTGGTTTTGCTCGTACGGAAGAAGTTCCTTTAGATTCACTTTATGTCATCACATCTGCCTTTAGTTGGCCTCCCTCTCGTGTGGTCTGATGCACACAAATCTGAAATAAAGTTGGTATTTCCAACTTTATAAGCATTGGTCATGGAAGCAAACTCTGGCAACATCACCTCAGTGAGAATGTTCCTTCAGCATCCACAGATCCAGTCTCTTTGTGGAGATGTGAAGTCTAGCTTTGCAGGTGTGAGAAATGCACTAAAAATGGATGGTTTCATCATTATTTATTTTTGAAAATAAGTGGCCATCACAAGACAATTTTCTGCAATTATATTCCATAGTCTTGTTGTTCTATATTTGTGCTTCCTATTCAGAAACAAAACATGAACAATTATAGAGAATTTTTTCTATAATTGAACTTAGTCCAGTTTTCCTGTTTGTTATCCCTTTGCTTACTGTGTGCTGTCTGTATATATTATTGGCGATTCAAAGGCCATTAGTAAGGAAAAAATAAAGGATCTGGGTGAGGGAAGGAGCAAATCATCTCTGAGGACAAAGTTATGAGATTAGATATCCTACTTCCTTGTCAAATGTAGCATAAATTCTGTTGTTGGGCTCAGAGCCATGCTGCACGTGGAAAATGCTCTGAATAGCTGAAAAGTTCAAAATGTAGTGAAGAAAAATACTGAGTAAATTTAACATCCTGACAAACTAGTTATTATTTTTGTGTTATTTCCTGAAAAAAGTTTTCAACTTTGTTTTTTGAGATCCGCCTCTCCTAGCACACAGACACATCAACACACCCACACAGTGAGAATATATTCTAAGTGTAAGCACATGATAAGTATTTGTTGATTTGTTTTGACCTACTTTACTGCCATCTTTATGGATGCATCTGTTCTAGAGAGAGAATGCCTGCATACAAACAAGGCAAATTTAACTAAACTTACAGGATTCCAGTTTTAAAGAGTAATTTGTAAGCAGTTTTTGAGATGTGATTCTTATTTCTGTATGAAGCCATTCTTACTCTTAATTTCAATTATGCTGTCTAATCTGAGTGTTTTTACTATACTTCTGAATGGTCTGGATTCTTGCATAAGGGTAGCTAGAACTGTCTTTGAAGAGGTACAGCAGATTTGCAGGTTGGAAGGCAGAGCTGATAAATCTCTCTTGGCAGAGCGTGTGGGCAAGCTGCCGGGGCTCTGAGGGCCAGCGCTGTTCCCATCCATGGGTCATCTGGCACTTGCCCAGTCACCCCTTAATGCTGCCCAGTCTCAGTCAGGGTATAAAAGCGACTCTCCTTAAGTCATGCATAGATGCGGTTGGCCCTATTTGGAAAGATGTACTACAATAGAGGGTGTGTTTCTCCTTGTTTGAATTTTTTTTCACATACAGTCACAAATTTACTACTATTTCTTTAGTACTTGCTACATACATTATGTCAGTTATAACATCCTGCAAGGTGGGCAGTATTTATTACCCCATTTTACACTTGAGGAGACAGTTCTTTAGGGAGAGTAACTCATATTATATATGTTTATATATAGATAATATATTCTTCACAGCGTTTCTGAAAAATAAAAGCTAACTGCTCATGATGATTATTTTAGAGAGCGTTGCAAGTGGGTTTTTTTACAAAATAAATTTATTTATTTATTTATTTTTGGCTGTGTTGGGTCTTCGTTTCTGTGCGAGGGCTTTCTCTAGTTGCGGCGAGCGGGGGCCACTCTTCATCGCAGTGTGGGGGCCTCTCACTGTCGCGGCCTCTCCCGTTGTGGAGCACAGGCTCCAGACGCACAGGCTCAGTAGTTGTGGCTCATGGGCCTAGTTGCTCCGCGGCATGTGGGATCTTCCCAGACCAGGGCTCGAACCCGTGTCCCCTGCATTGGCAGGCAGATTCTCAACCACTGCGCCACCAGGGAAGCCCCTGCAAGTGGTTTTGATGATCACTTCTTAACACATAGAAGCATCATCCTTTTCCCCCTTCTCTAGTTTTTAAACCTCCAAGTAAAGACATGTTTCCAGTGATGCAGGCTTAAGGAGACTCTCCCCTGTCTTTTCACCATCAGTGCTATGCTTAAGTCGAGTTAAGCGTTTCCCATTACAATCCTGTCTTCACAGAGGGATTGTAATGGGAAATGCTTCTCTTCTGGATAGTAACAAGCTTTTCCTTTCGCATTGTAGAGATATTTTTAATTTTGGAAAAAGTATAAGTTGCTCAGTATAATGGTTCCTCAGAAATGAACTTTTAGAGATGGATCTCGTAAGAGCTGAAGACAGAAACATCACAAGGAGAGAGACCACAGTCCTAAGAGAAAATGATAGTTGTTAAAATGATGAGCATTTCCCATGAGTTGTAAAAAGTTTTGAAAGTAATTACAGTTAGTGTTGTTAGTTTAGAATCAAGGAACCCAAACTCTGACTCTTTCCTTGTGCCTCATTATTCTGACCAGACTTTGGTTCAAGAATTAAAGGAAATGAACTGGATGGTTTCCTCAGTAACACCCATTTCCCTCCATTCTCCTCACACCTAACTTCCAAGTCCTGACTCATTTCCAGACTTTTTGGAAAAGGTTGAGAGTGGAATAGGAGAAGAAGAGAGTCTAAACGGGTTTGCACCTAATCCAAAAATGTGGATTTAAAATTTATTCTCTCAATAACAATGACATAACCACAAATAAAATGATGTAAAAGCAGCCTGCAAAGTGCCATTCAAATATAACTCTCACATCCAGTCTAAGATGCCAGAAGGGCTGAGATTGTGTTTCTTAATTCAAATCTGAGTAAGCTGAGGTTTTGAGAGATTGATGCCTCTCCTTACAAAGTGCTGGAGGGGTGGGGCTTGGATAAGAACTCAGGCCGCATGACATTCAGTCCAGTCTTCAGTTCACCATGGCTTTCCCATTTTAAGCTGAGTTTTCTGTCATAAGTATGAAAGAGCATATAATACTTCCTTCTTAAAGGTGACTACATCATGGTCCTTGTTAACCTTTGTGTAAATTCTTCTAAGTGATTTGACTTAGAGGAAAACCATTAGTGGCTAAATGGAAATGTTGTGCTTTGTGACGTTACCAGAGAAGTAGGGACAAATGTCCTTAAAAATTATTGACTTTCTTGAACACTAAGAGTATTTAGGTTACCTGATACTGAATTTCAACCGTTGCAGACATTTTTAGCAGTTATAAAGTAATATTGTTTGTTTTAATTTTCAAAAACCAGGTCTGGAAGGCAGGGTAGCTGTTTATTGACCTGGCTCACTCATCCATTTAACAGGTATTTATTTGAGTGCCTACTCTGTGCCAAGTACATATTTCGGTTTTGGGGAAACAGCAGTGATCGAAGTAGACAGAAAGCTCTGCTGTCATGGAGTTTACATCCCTGTGGGGGAAGGCAGACAACAATAAGATAAATATATAAAATATATGGTATGTTGGATAAAAGTAATGGCTATAAAGAAAAACTCAAAGTGGAGGGGTGGTAAGAAGTATGGAAAGGGTAATGAAATTGAAATAAGGGGCTAGGGAAAGCCTGACTGAGAAGATGACTTTTGAGTAAAGGCCCGAAGGACATGAGGGAACAAGCTATTGGGATATCTGGGGAAGAGCTTTCCAGACAGAGGGAATGATCAGTGCAAATGCTGATGCTAGAGGTGCCTGGGATATTCAAGAAAAAGCAGGAGGCCAAGAAGGCTGGAGACGGTTGGGAGGAAAGTGGGAAAAGAAGTTCTAGAGATGAAAACAGGACTGATCCTTGGAGAAGGGCACTGCAGACCATTGTAAGGACTTTGGCTTTTCTCTGAGTGAAATGAGAGATTTTTTAGCAAAGGGAAGATGGGATCTGATTTACAAGAGCTCTCTAATAAAAGATCACTCTGGCTGCTGTGTTGAGAAGAGACAGTCATAGGTGGGCAAGAATAGAATGAGAGAGATCATTTAGAAGATGACAGCACTAATCCAGGTGCAAGTTGATGGCAGCTGTGTACATGATAAGAAGTGGTAGGATTCTGGATATATATATATATATATATATATTTTAATAAATTTATTTATTTATTTATTTATTTATTTATTTATTTATTTATTTATTTATATTTGGCTGCGCTAGGTCTTCATTGCTGCATGCAGGCTTTTTCTGGTTGCTGCGAGCGGGGGCTACTCTTCATTGCGGTGCACGGGCTTCTCATTGTGGTGGCTTCTCTTGTTGTGGAGCGTGGGCTCTAGGCACATGGGCTTCATTAGTTGTGGCATGCAGGCTTAGTAGTTGTGGCTCGCGGGCTCTAGAGCGCAGGCTCAGTAGTTGTGGCACACGGGCTTAGTTGCTCCGTGGGATGTGGGATCTTCCCGGACCAGGGCTCGAACCCGTGTCCACTGCATTGGCAGGTGGATTCTTAACCACTGCGCCACCAGGGAAGCCCAGGATTCTGGATATATTGTGAAGGGAGAGCCATCAGGAATTCTGGGCTGATTGGCTGTGGGGTATGGAAGAAGGAAGGGAGTTAAAGATGACATCAGGGCTTTTGGCCTGAGAAACTGGAAAGATAGAATTGCAGCCACCTGTGATAGGGAGGGTGTAGTGAGTGAGCAGGGTGAGGGAAAGATCAGCAGTTCAGTGTTGAATTTGGAATGTGTGTTAAGTATTCACTTCGATTGTTGAGGAGGCATTTGAGTCTGGGAGTCTGGAGCAGGGGAAGAGTCTGGCTGGGCATACACGTCTGGGAGTTATCACATAGTTGATATTTAAAACCATGGTACTGGGTGAAATCTCCAAGGAAGTGATATAGACGAAGGAGAAAAGAGGACCAAGGACTGAGCCCTGGGTCATTCCTACATTATGAGCTAAGGGGAAGGGGGAACCAGCAAAAGAGTCTAAGAAGCAGTTATCCATGAGGTATAAATAAACATTTTTTGTATTAGTAGATTAATTTGTTTCAGTATTTCTTCTTGTTATGAAGCAAATGGCAGTAAAGGCAACTGAGGAAAAGTGGCCAGTGGTGTAGGGGAAAACCAGGAAAATGTTCATAAGTGACAGGGTGTTAACTAAGACAAATCCTAACTGTTAAATGGCAGAACTAAGTCTGCATGGAGGCCGGGGATGAAGAAGGAGTTACACTCATTTTCCTCTCCAGCCTTTGCTCTTGAAAATGTATCAATTTTAATTACTTTGGATTTGACTTGGTATTGAAAGATAATTTAGGCTTTTCTATCCTGGATACTTGGTAAACAGCACCTACTCCTTTACTTGGAAGTTAGGTCCATTGCCCTCTAAATTGTTTTCGTATACTGGGGCGGGGGTTGGTTAAGTTTTCTGTCTGATTTGATTCTCAGTTACATTTCTTTTCATGCTTGAGGATAAGAGCATCCTTGGTTCTGGTGGAGGGTCTGGACTTGTCTTCATGGCCTTTATTTATTTGACAAATGTTTTTCAGAATCTATTGCATATCAAGCTTTGCAGTTAGTGTTGGGTTTACAAGTATCAAACAAGTTAACTCCCTTTCCTGAAAGGGTTCTCACTCTACTGTGCATGAGCAATTATGATGGAGTGTGATGTGTGCTGTAGTGGACATGAGTGTTGAGGGGAGATTTGTTAAAGAAACTCCAGGGAGAGAGCAACCAACTTTCTGGCAAGAATTGAAGAGTGCTTCTCGGAAGAGGTAATACTCAAGCTTAGTCTTGAACAATCAATAAGAGTTTTCCAGGGGACAAGAGGGCAAAGGATAGTCTAAGCAGGGATGCAATGTATGTCTGGGCAAAACAGCATGAAGGCAGAAGTGCAGAGTTTAGAAGGCATGTGGGGGAAAAGACAGAATGCTTAGCAGGAGCTGGATTATATAGGCCATTCTATGGCCTGGGCTGGGCACTGTTCTTAATGTCCTTTGTGTATTTACTCACTGAATTCTCACAACAACCCTCTGGGGTGATATAGTAAATCCATTAAATCCATTTTTGCTGATGTGTGTCCTAAGGCAGAGAGAGATTGAGTGATTTCTCAAAGCCATAGTACAGTTATAATATGTGCATCTTATGCTAAAAGTGTAAGTTGGTTAGTCCTAACACTTTTCCTCGTTATTTTCTTCTTGGAATTATTAGGAACCTCCTTCATTATGGCTTATCGTTTAGTCTCCATGACACACCTGCTATCCTCCCTCATATCATATTTGACAAAGGCCTTAATATTTTTTGATGATTTTTTCTCCTCTTTCCACAAATTTGAATTTAAAATCTCTTTATTAGGTTGGCAAGTCTCCTGCCAAGGCTCAGTTTATGTGAGATGCCATCTGACCCCTTCCAGGAGCCCTTGATCCTGACATTGTGAACCATGGCTCAGAAAAACTTCCATCCTTTAACACTATCCATGGAACCTACTGTTCTCACGTGTGCTCATTTCCCCCATGTAATTATCACCTTCAGGTTGGACAAGATTTGAAAATAGTGTCTGTTCACTTGTGTCGCTAGGGCTTTTGGTGTCCTAACCTATCACTGTAGGTCGCTACGGAAGGAGCTGTGAACGGTAGTGTGAGTGGCCTGGGTCCAGGAAGTGGTGCACCACCTGGTTAGCCATAGATTCACACGGTTCACCTTTGGTAACATACGTCTCTCTCTGGGGGATAATTGGGGTCCTTGAACTTGATAATGCATCTTCTTTACTGTTCTGTGGTATGAAGTGCTTCCTCATTTGCAGGTCTGGTGTCTTCCTCCTTGGGCAGAGTCTCACATTTTTTGAATAACTCTCTTGGCATAGCTTTTTCTTCTGTATATTACAGTCTCCCATTTGCAGCCCTTCAACTAGGTCTTCATTTTGTGCTACCCATTTTCTTCTTTTTCTTCTGAGTGTTGTTTCTGCTCAGGGATTATTCATCTTCTTTAATAAGCTAGTAGAGAGGTGTTCCTCAGGCCCTTTCACATTTTTCTCTAGCAAGGAGTTTGATCCTAGCCTGCACTACAGTAATTGGGGGCCACACATCTACTAGGGGCATGGCTGAACTGGCATTTCTTCTAGACTTTACTAACTTCTAGGTTTTGGATGCTTGGTGAGGTTATGTAATACCCCGGAGCATGTACTGCCATCTCAAGAGACTTGAGCCTTTGTCAACTGGACCCTGAAGGCAGAGCTCCTGGCTACAGTGTTCTGCTGCTGCTCCAGTTCTTAGCATTAAGGACTATTGGCTATGCTAGTTTTGTCCAAGAAACATTTATAGAGCAGCATTTATGGAATACTCTGTGCCAGATGCCATGTAAGATCCTTGGCATACAAAGGTCTCTCCTTTCAAGGTGACTCATTCTCCAGCGGAGTGACTCAAAGACCAATGTACGTGACTCTGGTCATTGACTTATTTTAAACATTCCTGGCACATGTAGCCGTACATTCAAATAAAATAGAGGATTTCCGTTATAAAACTAAGATGGTGGATATAGGGAAGTCATCTGATATAATTTTTAAAATTTAGGTGAACATTAAACATTAGCAATAAACATGCTCAGAGCATTTAATTTGAAAATGTGCAGTGTTGGAATTATAATGCCCTAAATTACAGTTAAGGCAGAGAAGGAAGCAGGTGTTGAAACAACATCAATGTTGATAAATAAGGTACTTCTAAATAGTCTAAGATATTTCTAAGAAATGGAAAGAATTTTTTCAAATTCTTTAACATATAGGGCTTCCCAGGTGGTACAGTGATTGAGAGCCCACCTGCCAATGCAGGGGACATTGGTCCGAGCCCTGGTCTGGGAAGATCCCACATGCCGCGGAGCAGCTGGGCCTGTGAGCCACAGCTGCTGAGCCTGTGCTCTGGAGCCCGTGAGCTGCAACTACTGAGCCTGTGAGCCACAGCTGCTGAGCCTGTGCTCTGGAGCCCGTGAGCTGCAACTACTGAAGCCCACACACTTAGAGCCTGTGCTCTACAACCAGAGAAGCCACCGCAATGAGAAGCCCGTGCACCACAGTGAAGAGTTGCCCCCGCTCGCTGCAACTTGAGAAAGCCCGCAAGCAGCAATGAAGACCCAGTGCAGCCAAAAATAAATAAATTAAATAAATAAATTTTAAAAAAGTATAGTCAAAGAATTCATTCTTAAATATGTCTAAACTAAAATAAAAATCACAGACATGCACAACTGAATGAATTACTTTCTTATTCACTTCTGTCTGGATGTTCTATTCTTAGTCCTGAACGGGAACATTTCTCTTCATAAGGAATTTATTTCAATCGCATGAATGTGATCTATGAAAAAGACGATATTCTGTAGGATTTGTGAAGAGTCCAGAATCTTTCCGGAATGAACTGAGGGAGCTTTGGAGCATGGCTGGAAAAGCCTAAGATTTAGGGATCAAATTCAGTGCCCAGAAGGAAGGGCTTAATTAATCTGCTCTTTCTCAGGAGAAAAAAAAACCAGCAACAAGAAAAGAAAGTCATATTAGAAGGAGTAAAGAGTTTTTTGCTAGGTTTGAGATTAAAAGCCTTAGTTATGTCTTGATAACAATCTGGACGTAAAACTGTTCTAGAGATGGAAAAAACTCTCATTTACTAGAAATTTAGCAATGTGATTTTATTTTATAAAGAAAAAATGAGCAAAATGAAATTCAGTGGAATTGAATGATCTAGCAAAAATCAGGAGTATGTATAAGATACAAAGTATTTCCTTTGTTTCCAAATAACAAAGGAAACACAAAAATAACAAAAGGAAAAAGTCAAAACACTTTTGCAAGTTGAAAGCATGATCTAATTTTTCTTTCTTCTAAATTTCTGGCTTCTTTGAAAGAATAGTTAACAGACTTGCTTCTTTGTGCTGTGTAGGTCAAGGAATATGCTAGAGATAAGAGACTGGGATAAGACCCCTGTTCAAACTGAGGCCAATGTTCAAAGACCCCACACTAATGCTCTTTTTGCCAGCAGCCTAACCCTTCCCAAAGAATGACAGTGGTGCAGGAGGGTGGGTGGAGGACAAGGCCAAAGGAGATGGAGAGGGATTCCGTCTGGATTGCCAATGGACTGTGCCTAAAGTTGTCCAGTAAGTCCAAGGGATTCCCTGCAAAGTGTCTGCCGGTGGAATGCAGAGCTTTTGAAAGGAACCTTTAGTGCAGCTGGGAGTGAACATTGCCTGTGCTGTGGATGCCAGCCGGTGGCCTGCCTCATGCTGTGCCCTTCTGCTGAGCAGCCATCTGCTGCAGCTTTAATGAATGAATCTCTCTTGGGTTTTTTTTTTTTTTTTTTTTTTTTTTTTTTTGACAGAACAATAGCTTCTGTGGTGTGATCTGCATTCCGATGGATGGACTGAATCCTTTGCTGGCACTCCTGTGTGCTTGTGTGTGGGTGTGTGTGAGGGGGGGCGGGTGAGGGGAGAGAGATGGTGTGTGTCTGAGTCTTCTCCGGTGGGAGATGGTGGATGTTGTCGGGGAGGTTAATGCGTTAGGTTGATTTTTAAATGGAATGCTCCATCACCTCTTCCTTTGGGGTCCTGCACAATTGGGCTGCTACTCGTACCTCTACATTTCCTTTCTGCAGCTTGTTTTTCTTTTCCCCTAAACACTGAAGGATGGAGTCATTCTTTCCAGAAATGCTAGTGAAGAACAGTCCTATGGAATAAAATATTTAAGCGGATTTTTTTCCTTTTTAAAAAAATCACCTGACATTAACTTGGATTGATTAATCTCCTCTGTCCCTCTTGCCTTGGCCGGTGTCTGTAAATGCACTGGGCTGCCATTGATGCAGTTCCCTGGAGGAAAGCTCTGTAACTCTCGTCAGTATCACTTTTTCCCTGTGGTGTTCATCAGACTACAGGCTGGTTCTTCTTAATAACAAAGGAGAGAAACACCCCAAAAGACAAATCAAAAACTTTACCAGGAGACGATTGATTTGGTCTTGGGTTTAATTGTCCTTAGAAAAAGAGAAAATCCTATTTTGCTTGTCAGTAATGGTCCTGTGGTTATAATTATTAGCCTAACAGAACTGAAGGAGAAAATCTGGGGGAAAACTTTTGAAGATGATTTTGAAGAATTGGGTTATGGGACTCACTGAGATCCCCTAGTTTCTGGTTTCAAGAAAAGAATTATTTCAAGTAAAATCTCAGAACCTTTACATGTAAACCAGACACAATTGTAGCTGCTCTTGTTGAAGTGGAGAGAGGTGGGCAGGATAGAGGCTCAATCTTACCTCACAGTGGTCTGCGTGTACAGGGATCTGTTGGGCAGAGTTTGTGAAGCTACTTATAGAGGGTATTTGTTTGGGGGTAGAGTTCTGCTAAACCATTGTAGAGAGTAATTGTTATTATTTTTGTATTTTTATTGTTATTCTGCCTTTTAACTGTTAGCAGTAATGTAATTTTATAACTTTCACTGGGATCTCTTCCACTCCTCAATTTGGGCTACATAGGCAGAGGATGGGATAAATGGGAACTGAAAATCCCTTCCATTCTAAAATTCAAAGGCAAATGGAAATGTTTTTACTTTTATTTTTTTGTGAAAATTTTCTTACATAGTTGTCACATGATAGCCTTACCATTAGGTATTTTATTACTGTAAGAACTGTGCTTTAATTTTTATTGAATTTATCTTTCTATGTATGGATTTATTTATAAACATACATACCTATACATGTATTTATTTATACACATGCACATATGTAAACTACATTCTGTGTAATTCTTGCATAGTTCATTTTGAGAATACACATATCTCCACTGGTAGATAGCAACATAGAGCATCCCTGAAATTCCTTTATACAATCCACTTACCAAACCCTAAGAAAATCCTTTTTATAGAGACATCAAGAAAGTCTCATCAAATATATAAGTTGTTGCTGTTTTCCACTTAAGGGTCAGCCAGGGGCTAAAAGAGCAGGCTAAGGGGGCAGGCATTTATAGTCACATCTGAATCTGTTTTATATGTGAATGTTTCAGAGTCCATGTGTGGTCCTGGGACGCCAGCCAATCTAGGGGGATAGAGATGCACATCTCCAATTAGGCCCTATATGAAGGTGTCTGAGTGAGTGGGTAACCTGCCGTTCTCATGGTGGGCATAAAGCAGATAATTTTTTGTAAAAACTGGGATCGTTCTGAGAGTGAAAGGCAGCACTAATTGAATGGAATGCTGTATCAACTGGGGTATGTGGGCTCCGTACTAGTACTTCTTGATATCTCTTTGGCCGCTGTGGTTGAAGAGGATCTTCAGCCCCACAGATTTCATAGTATAGCCTTAAGCATTTATGAAGAAATCTCAATAACTCAAGAAGACAAAAGTTATCTGAATTTTGTTAAATCAGCTTATAATAGTCTTAATAGGTTATAGTGGCTTTAACTTGGTCGTGGATTATGAAAGTGGTGCAGTGAGAAAGCCAGTTGAGCAACCATCAGTGATGAACGTGGTGACCAAGAAGACAAGGTTTTTTTTTAGGGAGTCAGTAAGATTATGTTGCTCAAGCTAGATCTGCAGAATTAAAAGACTGCAAGTGAAGAGGTAACGATGGAGATACGGCATGAAGATGGCAGGTAAGAATCATTCTCTCGACTGGATGTACACTCTACTGTATCTCAACATCTGAATATATAGGAATATGTAGATCCAAACTTTCATCTGATGGCTCCTCATTCAGACTTTGCATTCATATGGTCTGGGGGTGCCTTGCCACAGACTGTCTTTCTGTGCCTCAGTTTTCTCATCTATGCAAATGTTTAAATATGCAGGAAATATAGTGATGACCCCATGGTTTTCTTACTCACTGAGTATTAGTATTATACTCAGGATAAAATTCGGAATGTTAAGCATATTTTATTGTATTGTACCTCTTTGAAAATATTAACTCATCTGTAATTTATTTTGAACTTTCCATTAGCCTTAATATTAAATTAAGCTTCACAATCCAGTCCTAGACTATTTCAAACACCTAGGGGCTAATACTTAATTTTTTTAAAAATTAATTTATTTAATTTATTTATTTTTGGCTGTGTTAGGTCTTCGTTGCTGCACACAGGCTTTCTCTAGTTGCGTAGAGCAGGGGCTACTCTTCGTGGCTGTGCACAGGCTTCTCATTGCAGTGGCTTCTCTTGCTGTGGAGCACGGGCTCTAGGTGCGCAGTCTTCAGTAGTTGTGGCACACGGGCTCAGTAGTTGTGGCGCACAGGCTCTAGAGCGCAGGCTCAGTAGTTGTGGCACACGGGCTTAGTTTTCCATGGCATATGGGATCTTGCCAGACCAGGGCTCAAACCCGTGTCCCCTGCATTGGCAGGCGGATTCTTAACCACTGCACCACCAGGGAAGCCCCTCATACTTCATTTTTATAATTTATCACGAGAAGATTCTTTCTTATAGCTAGTATATTTTTTAGCATTAAGTTGACTAACATCCGAACATGATATTTATGCCACTTAATCTGTTGTAGAATCCCTGTGCTATTTTATATCTCAGGACTCATACCTCCTGATTTTTAAGTGATTTTTAAATTGCTGTTGCCAGAAGGAGCACTGTTTAGGAATTGTAAGCAAAATTAATACTTGAACTGCATTTCGTAATATTTATTCCCTCCCAAAACTAGAGACCTTATTTTCAAAGCTATACTTGGAACCGATTGTCCAAAGCATAGTGTGACAAGTAGTCTGAGAAATGGACTGCGTTTTGGAATTGGGACTCTCCCAGCCTATGGTTACCATACATGAAGCAGCCGACATAGGGTAGGAGCTTTGCATATGGTAGAGCTCTGTGAAACTTTCTCAAGTCCGGGATTATATTATCCCTGGCTTGAAGTTTTTTATTGCTTTTTTGGATCTTGAGGGGAGTCTTGATGCTCCAGAATCGACAATTATGGACAAGACTTCCAAGCTCCCAAAGGTCGTTGAAGAATTTTTCCCCGCCTCACCACTTCCCCAGAGACCCAAGGTAAAGGAAAGAGGTTAGAGTAATCAGGAACTAGAGAGGATGAGAGTGGGGCTGCGTGAGGCCTCAGCTCAGTGGAACCCTGGTCCAGGATTAATCACTTGCTCTCATTCATGCCTGTGGTGAATTACTGCCTTTGTTACCTTGCTCAACTCAAAGTGTCCTACCTGAACTCAAGTGCCCTGCTTGAGGATGGTCTAAGATAATAAAAAGCAGAAACAGTAGCATAGAATTAAGGACTGAAAAGCATTTTACAACTCTGGAATTTCATCTGCTAATGCAACCATGCTGGTTTAAACCAGCTGGTTGTGCTCTGGCTTGTGGAGAGAGCAGTGTTGTACCATTTGGGAGGTATGCATGAGGTGCTTTACAGGAGTGTCAGGAGCCTCCAGCCAAGCTGAATGCTGTCTCTGCTTCCAGGCCCACTCTTACGTGTCCTTTCTGCATCTGTGTTCCACGCCTCCGGGTAGTTCACCGATGTCTGTTCTTCAATTCATAAGCAGGGTGTCTTCCCGGAAGACAGAATGGAGCACCTCAAGCTTTGTCTCCAGTTGGTGACTGGTGTGAGTGCACTGCCCATCTGGACAGGAGAGAGTTGGGGTACTGTGGGTATCAGGCTATTCCAGAAGATGGGCAAGCCCGGGTCCTTTTGCCTTGCCCAGCCAGAGAGAACATGTATGGAACAGTGCAGAGCGATTGTGCTGTCTTTTGATGTGCTGTTGGGTTGCCTTGTGCAGTGAAGGATGCTGGCCCCTCCATTGTGGATGGGAAACTGTGATTAAACCTTCAATGAGCGCTTCTTTACTAGGCAACGCCGGGGGGACAGTGCCTGGAATCTAGTCAGTTCATTGATAAAATTCGAGGTTGAAAGCATGACTATTCCTTTGTGTAAGTGCATCCAGGCCTCATTAACGGGCTACTGCCCAACTCTGCCATCTGATCCAGCCGCTGAGTAATCGGAGGCATTGCAGAGGCCATTTTAAAGCGCCTACAAGTGAAGCTTTTAATTTCTCACTGGAAAATTTTGGGACTTGCCAGATGTCACCGAGGCCCTTGTTGATTGGTTAGGGTTTCAACAGATATTGAGGAGGCCAGGAAACCCCATCCTTCTTAGTGGACATCTTTTCAGTATTTTCTTTCAGCAAATATCTACCTTTAAAGCCAGGCATTTGTCATAACTCTTAGCATCAAAGTGGAAGCTGAAAAAGGAAACAAGATGAAGAGGGACCTGCCTTTTCCCCCGTTTTGTCCCTGGGGCAATATTCTAAGCCTGCAGTAATAACCTCCTTCTTGGCCTTGGTTGGGAGGTTTTTCTTCAGAGACATGCTTGGTGAGCATCTCTCCTCATGACTCAGGTACCCTGAATGATTTATGATTCTGCCTCTGCATCCAGCGTGTCATCTTTTTTTCTTCCATCTTCTCCAGCATATTTCTAGGTAAAACAAACATTTATCAAAAGAAAGAATGACCCCAATTGCCCATGTGAATATTTTAGTATTTCTTGACTCTAACTTCTTTTTTGACCGTTTTACACCCCTTATAGAAATACCTTCGTCACATTCAATTTTCAGAGGTTAGTGATTCTAGAACTTTATGATACTAGGACTCTGCTTTGGAGAAAGCCACAAGAAGTAAGGAAAAAAGAGAGCATCGAGTTGTAAAGCATTGTAGTGGCACTTAGTATGTATTAGAATTTTCAAAATAGGTTCTACCAATCATCCAAAAAAGCTTGAATTTTAGATGCGAGCTTTGATAGAAGCATCTGAAAAATAGTTTCGTTGTATAATCCATTATTCCTTTAGAATATATACTGAGAAATTTAAAAGATTTATATAGGGTTGAGAATTGTTGGTATTGGCTGTTAAAATGTCTCTCTCTATACTGTTTTAAAAATTAACAGTTTTTCTCTCATTTTATGGATAGTTCTTGGCAACAAAGAGTGCTTCAGTGAAAGACTGTGGTAAAATATGCATTCCTTTGGTAGACCTCTACATTTCTAGAATTTCTGATCCCTGACTAACTTGTCATTCATACCCTGGAGAGGTAGTTTAGTGGAATTAGAGCCTGGACTTCAGAGGCAGACTACTTGCTTCAGATTTTGACTTCTCTACTTGCTTGTTGCATGACCCTGGGTAAATCACTTAACCTCTCTGTGCATTCATTTCTTCATCCATAAAATGGGGATATTCATAGGGTTGTTCTGAGGCTTATCCAGCTGATCTAAATAATGCACGTAGAACAGTGTGACACGTGGTAACCACTCTGAATGTTCACTATTTCCTAGCATTCTAGGTCACGGATATGGGTACAGTAATGAGGTCTGAGCAGGATGGGAATTGCTAGCAGAGGAGACCGAGGCAGCCTCACAGTGCTTTTATCAGGGCTGTGTTTGGGAGCTGAGTACCCTGCTCCTTTAAGCACACTGTATCAAACGCTGTCTTCTGCATCCAGGACTTGTAAGTGAGACTTCCATATAACAAGGGCCTTTTGACATCTCAGTAACTAAATCTCTGTCTGTGGGGCCCGAGGCAAAGTTCCTCAGTGCTCAGGATTGTTCTGCAACAAAGAGTTTAACATTTAGTTTCCCGTGTGCCATATCTGAAGAGGGGAAAACAATTCTAGCACCTGGAAATAGATGTACCTTGCCATACCTGAGATATAGGAAAAATAAGTAAAATATATTCTTACATAAATACGTAGCTATAAAAATAGGATTCAGTAAACCAACTTTTTGGCTAAATAATGCATGGAATAAGAACAGAAAGCATGACAACATTTGAAATTCCTCTCTTCTATGTGCAGTTGAAAAATAGGTTGAAGAACCAAGAGGTTTTTCAGAGACATTATTAGGATAGATTTAAAGTACATATAATACTGGACATATTTAATAAACAATCATTATAAATTGAAACAGTTCTTTTTGATCACCTACTATATGCTACTTCCACAAGCTTCCTCAGTGTTCTCCAGAGATTATTTGTTACATGCTATCCGCTTCATTTTTAGAACGTCAAACTAGAGTTGTGAGAGATTTATTTGAGGTTATATATAGCTAAGAATTGACAGCAGCATTCCAATCCGGGAATTTCTGACTCCGAATCCACACACTTTCCACTGTAATCTTATTGTCTTTCAAGGATAATTTATTGGGCTGGCCAAAAAGTTCGTTCGGGTAAGATGTTACCGAAAAACCGAATGAACTTTTTTTTTTTTTCCGAATGAACTTTTTGTCCAGCCTGATAGTTCCGTCTGGTGGAAAACTAACCAGTAGAAGCTCCTATTGTGTGCAAGGCACCGAGGAAGTACTGGGGATCCAAGGCAAACCAGACAGGCATGCTCCCTGCCTTCAGGAAACTGACAGTCTAGATGGGATGACAGCTCTTAGCAGCTATCTATATATTTGCTTCTCTCTTTCTCTTACACATTCCTAGATGTCTGCCTTGAGTAGACACTGCCACTGCCTTGAGTATAGTTTAGACATTTGTTCTCTGGAAGATAATTTTTTTTTTTTTCCTTGCGGTACGCGGGCCTCTCACTGTTGCGGCCTCTGCCGCTGCGGAGCACAGGCTCCGGACGCGCAGGCTCAGCGGCCATGGCTCACGGGCCCAGCCGCTCCGCGGCATGTGGGATCCTCCCGGACCGGGGCACGAACCCGCATCCCCTGCATCGGCAGGCGGACTCTCAACCACTGCGCCACCAGGGAAGCCCTGGAAGATAATAATTTTAAATGTCCTTATTTGTGCCAAAATGTGTACATCTTAAATTCTCACCCCCATTACCTACCGTTGCCACCTGACATGGTATTTTACAGACTAGATTATGCACAACATAGGCTCATCATCAATTTGGTTACTTTGAAGGATCGGCGGGAGAATTATAAATTAGCAACTTAACAATGTATTTCATGTTCAACTAAGACATCTGATTCTATCAGCGTTCTGACTCCCTACATGATGCAAGTCAAGCTGAAGGAGATTTGTCCTGATATTGTGGAGCTCACATAGAAATGGCAAGGAGGAGCAGGAAAGCAATCCTTCTGGTGTATTTCCAGAGAAAGTGGATGCGATATAGATGAAGTATCTTTGCAGGAAAGAAAAGTTGTGTGACAACTGATGCTTGATGGAGAAGGAACGAATCATTAGTACAGGCACGAGAGAGGACAATTGTCAGGTGCCCAGAGACGCAGAGGGAAAATGAGGCTCGATGCCATGATTTAGAGCTTATTTAGGAAAATTTGCATCATTTGGTTGTTACTTCTTCATAGCTGTATGAAACTTGCATTCCTTCATTTAGCAGACTCTTTGCACTTAGGATTTGCTTTTTAGTTTCACTTAGGAGCTCAGGAAGAGAAAGACGTGCGCCCTATGACACCTTGTGTCCGGTCACTCATCTTTGCCTAATTTGGCGTCACCTAACAGAGCATTACGTCTGCTTCAGGTCTTCACATACATAATGGAAAGGGAATCAAAAGGAGGATCAGACTGTGTTACATTTGTCTCAGGAATTGTGCATTGCAAATTTCCTGTAGGCTTAGCGTGTTTTCTTTTTTTTCCTAATGAGCGGCTGCTCATTTATAATGGGAACTCCTATAAGGAACTCCATGAAACTCTTGGAAATGAGACAACACAATCTCAGTGAATGGATAAGGAAAGCATCTCTAGCAGATTCAATTCTTCTGACAACATTTCTCCTCCGCTTTATCACTGAGACTATTCAGAAAACCAGAACAATTGCAGGCAGGACACCAAGACTCTGGTCATCTCCACAGGATGAGAACATTTAATAAAACCAAATGGAAACCTTGTGATCTCTTCCTTCCCAGCTGACACTCAGGCTGCCTGGACAAAGGGCTGATTAATAGAAAAGAGCCCAGCATCAAGCTCCAGCATTGTCCGGTCAGGTCTAGAAGGGCAGTGATTTCCAGTGCTTCTCAATCCCGTGTCTGTGTCCGGCCTCTTCCTTCTCCGCTTCTCCTCTCGCTGCCCTTTGTGCTCAGTTCACAGGAGGCACAGATATGCAGAGCTTCCTGAGGGACATGGCTGTCATGTTTCTTGATTCCAGTGTTGGCTTCTTTAAATACTAGTCTGAAGTCTCAAGTTAGGTATGCAACCCAACATCTACAAATTTAATCCTTCCCAGTATTCTACTGTAAAATGAGAGATTTCTTTCCAGGATCGAACATACTACTGTGTGACATCTTCCATTTTCTGTAGTTCTAATTTGACACAACTAAATCAATAGCCCTTCTTTACATTTCTGTTTCTGCTATAATGCCTAGTCTTACCGATTACAGATAAAGGTATGTGAAGAAAAGTCTCGTCCAGCATAAGATAAAGCAGTGATGGCAGAACATTTGCAAATGGAATAAATGCCTGTAGTGACTGTTATTCCTCTGTGAGGACCTGTGCCTGATGATACTGTTGAGGATGTTGTAGTTATGTTTCTAACATTTTGGACATTTACTAACTCTTGTATTAAGAAGTGAATCCCTGTTTCCATTTGGAGGTTTGGGGTCCTTGGTATGTAACATTTCTTTCGAATTTAGGGCCAATCCATTGCCAAGCCAAGATGTAACCACATACAAGAGGCGAGACAGGCAGGTTTGCTTTCCCATCCAGTCTATGAATCTCCATTTTCACTACTGTATATGGGTGAGGAGACCACATAGCTCATGAAATATTCCCCCAAGATTTTAATACAGAAAAACCAAAATCCAGGTGTAGTGTTTTATAAGACAGTGAGATTATTTATTTTTTCCTTCACTTATTAAAAATTCCCATCGTTTCTGTAGCTCTTTCAGCATGTTTACATTTTGAAATGACTCCCCCTCCTTGCTTTTTGAAAATGCGGGACCTTGAACACCATCACACACACAAGCACACAAAAGGTTTTAAGATTCACTCTTCTGTGATGTAAAACCACGGGGTCTTGTATAATCATCTGCTCACCCAGAGAGCAGATGCTGCTCTCTTTCTAAGCAAACAAAGCTTGGATGAAAAGGGCAACAGTGCAGGGAAGATGTTCATGCCCACCACTCCTCTCCCACCGAAGGGCGCTGGACTTCCCCGCATGGCCTGCCAGCTCGTGTCAATTGCTCCTCACGGGGCCTTCCTGAGTGATCAAAGGAGAAAGTGTCTTCAGAGTATAATGTGCTAGAGAAGAAATATTGAAAAATGCAGAGATATGGGACTCTAGACGAGCCAGGGCGCTCTTTGATTATGATAGGCTGCTCTTGCCCACTTTTCAGAACATGGGAAAGCCCTGATGTATGCATGGACAGCACAGCATGTGGGAACCTGTGCCGGGGTACTCCGGACACCTGGGCTCAAAGTCTGGCTCCACCACTTCCTGGCTCTGTGATCTAGGCAAATATCTTAAATCTCTGCACCTCAGTGTCTCACATAGTGCTGTATTGGTAAACCGGCTCAGGGGCATGGGTAGGGGGAAGGGGAGGAGCTCTGATTTGTAGCGTTTGCCAATTTCCACTACTTCCACTATGGCGATTTCAAGCTATCAAGGGTTGTGGCTTGCAAAACTCCTGAATATTTAACAGTAGGCTCAGTAGCCGGCACAACCATATCATGACCAGTCTGTAAAATGGGCATAATAGAGTTTACTCATAGGGTTGTGGTCAGGATTAATGAGACAGTGTATGCAAAGCTCTTAGCACCATAAATTCTGGAATACAGTCAATACTTAATGAATAGTAACTGTTTTGTGTTTTTGGCTGCACTTTTATGAAGTCTTTGTGCTGGTAATTCTAATCCTGGGTTCAGAGTATCACAAAAAATGCTAAGATTTAATACACACATTTTAAGGATAAAATTAATCTTAACTTATTTTAATTCTTAAACTAATCATGTATACGGCACAACATTTTAGAGGGAAAAGAAGGATATTAAAAAATGTAAAAGTGTACATTACCAAAGAAACTGTTCATTGATGCTTTTTAACCTCCTAAAGTCTTTCTAAGCAATATTTTTTTCAGTTCTTGGGGTTCTTTTGCCAAGGCTTGGGTTATTTTCTGTGTTTTTAAATGATGGATCCTGGGCTCAGTTTTAATCAGGGAGCCTCACTAAGGAGGCTGCATGGAGGAGCCTCACCTTGGTTGGGTCTAAATAGGACTTGTGTTTGTTTTGTTTACCACATTCAGCTGTGCTCTCTCACCTCCTCCTTGCCCAGACATCCTTTCGTGACATCATGGGACATCCCTAACCTTTCTGGTTGCTTTTTCAATTCTTTTTATTTTTTATTATTTTAATTGAAGTATAGTAGATTTACAGTGTTGTGTTACTTTCAGGTGTACAGCCAAGTGATGCAGTGTTTTAGATATAAAAGTCTCTTTTTCAGATTCTTTTCCATTATAGGTTATTTATTACAAGATGCTGAAAGTAGTTCCCTGTGCTATACAGTACTGGTCGCTTTGACTCAGTACTAATTTAACCAGTCAGTTTAGAGTTTTACTCTCTCGTATCTGATTCAGAACTTCCTCCCTCCTCCAGTGCTATCTGTACATGTGACCTAAGGGGCTTGGAGGTGGGAAGGGGTGGATCCTAATCTTCTGTTTACACACACGTCCTTCTCTATTCTAGGTGTGCTTCTCCAGTGTAGAGCGCAGGAGGGGCATGGGGAGAGAGGTAATGTTTCATCAGGTAACCGAGGGAGGCCCAGGTCTCTGCTTTTGCCATTTCTTTGGCTGGTTGGCGGTTAGTGACCACGGTTGGCGTTCTCCCCACCTTTCCCTAGTGTGGAGGTTTAGGCGTTGGCTTGACCAGCTTGTCCCTACTCAGCTTGTCACCAGCTGCTCACCCCACAGACTCTGTGGTTGGCTGCCAGCAATATGTTGCAAGTCTGGCAGCCTCCAATGAAGTACACGCAACCCTGGACAGTTCATAAGGCCTTGTTTTGCCAAGTGGTAGGAGCGAACGTTAAGCCATTGGCAAGCCTTTTCTCAGTCCTACCGTCTCTCCTCAGTTCTCATGAGCTCTGCCCAGATAGGCAGGAACAGGCAAGGCTGCTACCGAAGCAGAAGTCCAACTGCAGAAAACCAGTATTTGGTTCCCCCTCCTGCGTGTACCCCAGTCGTTTTGCATGAATCTCCTGGAGGCCCTCACTTTTGTATTAGGGAGAGAGAGGTCCCCTCCCTCCCTCCCCCGTGGGGTCCTCTACCATGAGCACTGCTCTCCCCACAGAGCCCAGGACCCCTATTATTCCTTTCCCACTGGGGTGGTAGATTGTGGATGGGTTTATTTGTTTGCAGTGGCTGTCATAACAAAGTTCCACAGGTTAGGTGGCTTGAACAACAAAAACTTCTCTCACGATTCTGGAGGCTGGAAGTCTGAGATCAAGATGTCAGCAGGGTTGGTTTCTTCTGAAGCCTCTCTCTTTGGCTTGTTGATGGCCGTCTTCTCCCTGAGCCTTTCCATCATCCTCCCTCTGTATACGTCTGTGTCCAAATTTCCTCTTCTTATGAGGACACCAGTCATATTGGATTAGGGCTCACCCTAATGACTCATTTTAAATTAATTACCTCTTTAAAGACCCTATCTCCAAACACAGTTACATTCCCAGGTATTAAGACTTAGGACTTCAATGTGTGGATTTTGGGGGGACACACACAACCCATAACAGTAAGGTAGGGTTGTTTCTGCAGGCCCCAGGTATCACTGATGCTTTAGAAAATTTGATCTTTTTGGTTCGTTTCAGCTTTGGGCCTTACCTCCTGCTTCTGAGATGACAGGAAAAAACCCACTCAAAATTCTATTCACTAGAACTATAAATAGCTATTGCTCAATATTTTTGAGAACTGTACTTTGCCTGCCTCATCCAAATAGTTGAAAGCATGAAATGTACAAAATAAGAAATGACTAGAGTACATGGCAGAAGGACCTGAAAGGAAAAATTAACTATGAAGCGTAGGAAACAACTGGAAGAAGGGATGGACGATATCAGAGGAAAAATTGAAAACATCAAAAATCCATTTTGAGACCATAGAAGAAAACCTACACTATATTTCTATAAAATGTTCTATGGGAAGAAACAGGAGGCTGCAGTCAGAAAACTCCACCGAAGAGAATGCTTTATGAATTTAAGCAATCACTGTAAATGTTACTGTTATTGTTTATCAGTAACATGAAAATTAGTAGATTATTCCTATTGACACTTATGTTCTCATCCCCTTTTTGATTTACTTAGCTATTGCTTTGGCTTTTAAGGCAGGCTCTTAACACCTCAAGAGAATGTTTGTTCAGCTTGACAAATCGACACATTGTGCTACTGCTTACTCTTGTCTCCAAAACTAATTGTTGGCTTTTCAGCAACTTCTGAGTGCTAAGAACTACTCATGTTCATTTAAATAAACAAGCCATTGAGAGCAGAAAGATCAGCCAAGTGATCTTCTGTGATGAATGAGTTAATGAAAGTTAGCTCAGTAAATCTGCTCCTTGGTGGATGCTGGTATCAAAAGGTTAGTTGCCTTAAGCCCATGAAAAGAAAAGAGCTAAGAGTAGTATAGGGGAGCCCTTTCAATTCAATGTGAACAAAATAAAGAAATAAATATTTGTCTTTCTTTCAAAAAATCTTTTGTTTTTAGTTCTTTAATTCTTAGTTTAGTGAAAGATAGATGGATGTGTGCTTATGTGTGAGAGAGAAATCATGAAATGTTGTAAAGAATGAAAATGTTAACTACTTTCCCAGAGTCCTGTTTTCTTCTCTTTTCTGAAATAACTGAGAGATTAGCATAAATTCTGGCAATTATTCCAACGTCATGTGTTTATATGAATTGTATTTGGGTTCCCCACCCTAGTGGACCTCTCTTGTTTCTTTAGAGTATTACAGGCGTGCATTCCTGAGCGTTCTTCAGATGGGACCCATTCACTCTTTTATCTCTCTGTTGAATCATATCACTATTTTCCTAAGGAAAATGAGAACCTGATTTTAATTTGTAAAAATAGTAAGTCTCACCAAATTAGCTGATGTTGACTTTCTCATAGAAAACAACTTTCCATATTAGGGCTTCACTAACAGTGTATTTTGTCCATTCTTCATCTGGAAAAAAGTTACATTATTTGGTACAACCAGGAATCATAACATTTTAGGCAAATTCAAGTGAAAGAAGTTTCATCATTAAGATCTCTTTTGGATGGTGGGGAGCAGTAATGAGGGATAGAAAAGAAATTGGAGAGAGGTGAAAACTTCCTTGAAAGAAAATTTGAGGAATGCGAAATCTCTACCAATATTTTATTTCAACTATTTTTTAATGAAAATTGCAGGTTGAAATAACTAATGAAATGCATTTTGTTTATTTTTATAAATCTAGTGAGATTTGGGTTGACATGGTATACCTAGAAATCTAATACTCAACCCTTTGCATATTTTAAGGGCATTTGAACAATATGGCCCACAGTCTATCTGTATCAGAAACATCTTGGTTACTTGCTAAACCTATTTTTCATGGTCCCCTGAGATTCTGATTCCATATGGTGACATCCAAGGACCTGAATTTGTGGAGGACTCTCCAGATAGTTCTGATGCACATAGAAGTTTGAGAACTACTGTGTTGGGAAAAAATTGCTCATAGACAATTTATTCTGTCAGCACTGATTCCTGCTTCTCTATTAATCTATTTTTTTTTTTTTCTCCTCTCTGTTGTATAAGTTCACTAACTATCCATTTTGCTCTGGAGAAGGATTAATGATGAGATTTTTTTATGGGTAGCTTACATAGCTCAGGAAATGTTTTTTGGTTATTTTCTTTTAAGTGATTTTGTAGTTTTGGCACAAGAATATCTTTCTCATATAGCTCAGTCTCAGATGGATGTATTTCAGCTGACAGAAACAAACAGAGAGATGGCCCTTTCTGAAATGAGAAACGGGTACTTTTATTTTTAAAACGTCCACATTTTCACAATAAATTTCTCTATAATGTAGTTCAATATTACCTCCTGTAGGCTGAAACAACTTTGTGTGTTTAAACAAAAATATATTCTTTATTTGTGTCCTCATTTTCCAAAAGGACAAACTGAGACATGAAGATACCCTGGAGATTTTTCCCTAGAGAGTTTGTGATCAGAACTCCAGTGACATGGTTAATCTTGTAAAAACGAAAATATTAATTTTTTTCTTTAATTTGCTGATTTATAAAAGTAATATATGGCTATTGTTGAACTTTTGAAATGTAACAAAAAATATAAAAATAAAACCATGTTCAATTTCAAAACTCAGAGAAAAACATTTTTAACTTTTTGGTGTATTTTTTTTCCCTTTCCAAAATATAACAATGTAACTATTGTTAATATTATGTACGTTGGTCTCTAGGCATTCCT
>NW_006781997.1:3911994-3934131 GCF_000442215.2 Lipotes vexillifer | reverse complement strand
CATTCCTGATCATTCCTTCGGATAAATTCCTAGAAGCGTACATAACTCCTGCAAAAAGAGACGTTTTTAGGGGTTTTGATACATGTTGCTAAATATGCTTCCTAGAGAAGTTGAGCTAATTGGTATTCTAACAGTTCAGTGGATAGTCAGACTTTGCTGGTTCAGATTGGTTTCTTTTTTTTTTAACTTGTAAGGACAACATTTTTCATTAATAGGAAGTTCATAAAGCTTTAGTGATTTTCGTCTGAACTTTGTGACTTCTGCTTTACTGTTTGATGTTGAAGTTATTGTAATCAGTGGATTGAACAGGTCAGTGTATTGGACAATGTCTTCTGTCCTGCTGGTGATTCTGCTAGTTGCAATGTCTGAAGTTGAACACATGGTCTGCTGAGTGGACCTATCATGTCCTGTCTCTAAGGAACTCTCTCTCCTGATGGTAAAGATGGTCAAAACTACTCCCAGTGGCCCAGCACAGGACAGCTCCTTGAGCTGCCAGGTATGGCCTCATCATCTTTCACAACCATTCATAAAGTACCTTAGCTCACGATACCACCCTCTTATGACATTCTAGAATGTAACAGACATGCATGATCTTGAATTTATATATAAGCTTTTTCGGTACTGTTCTGTAGGTTAGTCTTTTTTCCTCCAGTTTTTCCCTGTCAGCTCCTTGAGGGCAAGAGAAGTTGACCACAGCCTGCAATTCTGCCTGGGGCCCACTGCAGAGCCACTACACTTAGATCTCTAGTGTGGAATCAGGGAGAGGTCACATTTTACTGAATTTACAAATGTTATGATGGATGTTAAAACTGTGGAATTTTTGAAAATGCAGTAGGTCGAGAGAGATGGGCTGACGTATTAGTCTGCTAGGGCCGCCATAGCAAAATACTACAGGCTGGGTGGCTTAAACAACAGAAATTTATTTTCTCACAGTTCTAGAGGTTGGAAATCCAAGATCAAGATGTTGACAAGTTTGGTGTCTTCTGAGGCCTGTCTACTTGTCTTGCAGAAGGCTGCCTTCTCTCTGTGTCCTCCCATGGTCTTTCCTCTGTGTGTGAACATCCGTGGTGTCTTTCTTCTTATCAGGCCACATTGGATTAGGGCCCACCCCTGTGATCTCATTTATCCTTAGCTCTTTAAAAGCCCTGTCTTCAAATACAGTCACATTCTGAGGTGTCCTGAGGGTTTGGACTTCAACTTATGAAATTTTCAGGGGGACACAATTTAGTCCCTAACATCTTATTAGATTGATTGATTTACTTATTTATTTATCGGAAAATGGATGTCACTGAATGTGTACAGATTATTTTACTGGGAGCTGGTTTGCTGACAGTATACTTTCTGGGCCTCACTCCCCATTTCAAGGTCAAGACTGCTTTATAGAAACTACAGTTTAGGATTATTGGTATATTAGGGCCATTTCTTCACAACTTTTATGGCTGTGAAAAAGTTAAGGATGACCAAAAGTTCCAGTCAGTCTAATATCTTAGTCTAATCTAAAGAATCCAGGAATAAGTGGTAAACTTGAAGTGATGGTTTCTTCCAGCTCTGCCAAGATAAACTAACTCCAGCAAATCTGAATGCTGCTTTGGACTTTGCTCTAAGTCATGTGCAGCTTAGTCCCAATATCCAGCTCCAAGACTCTATTGGATGGTGCCAGGAGGTTATGTGCAGAGATTCTGCTAGTTTAAATCCTGAGTATGCCACTTACCAGACTTTTAACTTGGGACAAATTGCTTAATCATTCTGTGTCTCAGCTTCCTGATCTATAAAAAAGGAATAATAATAATAATACATAGAATTCTTTCTAGGAGTAAATTAGTTATGCCGATAAGCACTTAGAATAGTATCTAGCCCATAGTATGTATTTAATAAATGTTAGGTCTTATTATTTAGAGGCAGCCACAGATTCTTTTGTTCAGGCTGAGATACCATTTTATTTTCCCAAACTGGCAATTTATCAAGCATAGTTGTATTTATATATGATAGGTACTCAGTAAATTTTTACTGAATGGGTACATGAGTGGTATTTGAAAATTCCTTACTAGTTAGTTCTCTACTTAAGTGGAATTTAATTTGGATTCTGAGCAGTATAAAATCAAACTCTGAGGCAAAGCAGAAGGTTGCTTTGATTGTGAAAATCCGGAAAGATCGTCTGGAGCCTTGGAGTTCAACATTAATATAACTTTTAAATGCTGAGGCAAAATAGAAGTCTCTGACAGCTGTTCTTAAGAATTTTGGTCTAGGACCCATTTACACGCTTTAAAATTATTGAGGGCCCAAAGGGCTTTGCTTATGTGGATTATATCAATTCATATTTACCATAGTAGAAGTTAAAACCGAGAAATTTAAAAATATTTATGTATTGACCAAAATAACAAAAATAAACCTATTGTGGGTTAGCATAAATAACATATTTTTATGGAAAATAACTAATTTTCCAAAGGAAAAAAAAAATTCAGTGAGTAGAGCGGCATTGTTTTACATTTTTGCAAATCTCTTTAATGTCTGGCTTCATAGAAGACAGGTGGATTCACATCTGCTTCTGTAACATCTGTTACAAAATTTGTAAGAGCATGAGAATGAAAAAGGCAAATAACATTTTAGTGTGATTGTAAAAATAGTTTTGGCTGTGTAGACCTCCTGTAAGGATCACAGGGACTCCTGAAACCCTCAGACCATACTTTGAGGGCCAGTGATCCAAACCAAGTCCTTTAGGAATCCACAACCTCAGAGTTTGCAGTTCTCTATCAGCAGTAATGAGCTCAACACTTGGAAATATTTCCTTCCTTCCATTGATATAGAAGAAAGTTGACGAAAGTATAGAAGAAAGTATAGAAGAAAGTTGACGAAAATGATTTTCCGATGTCATTCACACACCCTTCAGTGATAATGTCCATCCTCAAAATAAATGAGAACATTAAATAGCTAGAAAAAATTTTTGATAAGGTTACTTGAGACAAAAAGAAAATTTGATTAGAGTCAACTGCATTATAAATGCCTTTCTCAAATTTAAAGTCCTCTAACTGCAAATGCCAATTAAGCTTTGACCTGGGAGTAGCAGGCAGCATCCCAGGAAAAGTCTTCCAGTGTTGTTGAATTACAGACTTAGGATCTAGAGTCTTGAGAAATTCTTTTCATTTTAGTATGAGCTTCCCACTTTGGTGTGTTAGGATTAATTGCATATCTCAGCCTGTTGGTCAGATGTGATAGTATCATAGCAAGGTGCAATAAATAATCCCTAGATTAGAGGGATGGGAAATGTGATTCTCTATTTTTGGTTGATGGTAACATTTCAATGTAAAGGGAAATTTATTCTGTCCTACACGTGCTGTGTACTGTGCTGAAGATGTCGTAGTCTCTATTCTAAATGATCTCTTAATTTGATTTTATTCTCAGCCTACTTAGTTGTTTTTATCATGTTTATTTATTGATTATTGTTTTTTTGCGGCACGCGGGCCTCTCACTGTTGTGGCCCCTCCCGTTGCGGAGCAGAGGCTCCGGACGCGCAGGCT
The DNA here is from genome assembly GCF_000442215.2 of Lipotes vexillifer. NCBI lineage: Eukaryota > Metazoa > Chordata > Mammalia > Artiodactyla > Lipotidae > Lipotes > Lipotes vexillifer. The sequence goes on along the minus strand of NW_006781997.1, from coordinate 3,930,616 downwards.
CAGCGGTCATAGCTCACGGACCCAGCTGCTCCGCGACATGTGGGATCTTCCCGGACCGGGACACGAACCCGCGTCCCCTGCATCGCAGGCGGACTCTCAACCACTTCGCCACCAGGGAAGCCCCATGTTTATTTTTAAAGTAATGATTTATGCCTCTTTACATTAAGAATTTACAAAAGTGACTCATCTTCTCTCATGTCAGAAAAGCTTGACTCCATTTTGGGACATTCTGACCCTTACATTTGAACACAGTAGAGAGTATTTGCCCCAGAGGAGATTCTCACCCCCTCCACTGTGATAACCCTAACAAGCAGTGGCGATAGTACCAGAGAACATTTAAGTTGCCTCTCACGAATTTTCAGACAAGCTAACTCTCTATTTAATGTCAGGCACTTTCCTATACACATGCACTGTATGTTGCAAACCTAAATAATCAGGAATTCTGGGATGATTTTGCTTCAAGGAGAATGGTCTCTGTCTAGTGAGCACAGTTGTGTGTTTTCTCCCATGGTGGGTAATACACAAGTCTCTTTCAGCTCTAAATATTTTGTAAAAATTTCGTCCCTTGCTCACAAGAGGGCGCTGATTCATATTCATGCCTGAAGTGGCAAAAGAATAAATTTACTCAAACTGGAGACACCTTGGCCACAAGAGAACTAAGACTTGGCTTCTTTTTCTTTTAGCGAATAATCTCAAATTTTACAAACCTTAGGTTGTAAAAAAACAGAACATATTACATACTTGTCAGATATGTGAAAAACTCAGCTTTGAGGGGAAAATTAATTTGGGAAATAAAGGTTTTGTTTGTTTTTTTGTTCGATTTAATTCTTGTTCATTTTTATTGTGCTGTTGAGATGATAATAAAGAGTTGTAGGACATGAGGACATCTATAAATATAAATCTATAAATGCCAAGTATTTAAATACCAGGATATATGAGTCTAAGCCTTGTGCGTATTCTTAGGTTAATCCGTATTTATGTTTACCTTGTTATTATAAATCAAAGCTTTTTAGGTAAAGCTAGTTGTTATTTTTCCCCTGTTTGCCTAAGAAGTACACATTTATTGTAGAAACCCCAGAAAATATTTTAAAAATGTTAAAAGAAAACAATAATTACTCATAATCCCACAACTTGATTAATCACAGTTGACATATTGTTATATTTTCTTCCATGCTTTTCATATATAATTGTGATTATGCTATATTTAGATTTAAAAGTATAGTTTTGTATGCTGCTTGGAAAAACGTAATGTTATATCAGTTTTTTTCAAGGGTCATTTACACTGTTTTAAATGCAATTTTAATGACTGTTCAAGATTCCATTTTAATTATTTTATTAATGAACATTTATATGCTTTCCTTTTATCTACTATAAATAATAGTGTGATATTTTTGGTTATAAATCTTTGACAAAACGTCTGATGGCTTTCTTAAGACAGATTCCTAGATGTGGAATTCTTACATGGAAGAATATGATCATTTCTAAGGCTTTTGACGTATACTGCTAAATTACTTTCTAGAAAAGTTTTTACCAATTTATACAATAGGAGAGTGCCTGATGTTCTCCAAATACCCTCATTAATATTGCATATTTTAATTGAAAAAATAGCTAATTTGATAGGTGAAAGTGTTAATTAATGATTGATGTAATTAGGACTTACTTGATTGCTAGAGAAGTTAACTGTTCTCTACATTCATTAGCCATTTTTGTTTTTTTCTGTAAATTATCTTTTCATGGCTTTTGTCCATTTTTCTACCTGGTGTGGACGATTTTCTTATCTTTTCAAATGAGTTCTTAATAGTGTAAAGGTAATTAATATATATTCATCTGCTATATTTGGAGTATTCCCCAGTTTGTACTTCACCATTTAATTGCTTGTGATTTTAAGAAAAATATTTGAACAGTTTTCAGTTTTTATGTGTTTAAATCTATTGCATACCTGTGTAGTTTCTGTCATTGATTTTTCTTTTAATGCATAGAATATTTAGATAATTCTTTATTGAAATATTTTTATGATGGGAAAAGGTTTTCAGAGGCTGGGGCTTAAATTTTAGCTTCATTTAGTAAAAGATTTTCAGGAGTTTATTCTGTTTCCTGGAGTATAAATTCATTTTCATTTGGTATAATAAATATTGAGGGGAAAAAAAGCCCTAATTTATCGTTATGTTAATTTGGGAGTAGATTAGAATTTTGCTTGGATTTTAGGAAGATTTTGCTCCATAGTGCATCAAAGCTTCTTCTGGTAGGCTAATACAAGCATTTATTACAGTCTTTTCTATTTCCCTAGAATTATATGAGGATGATTGCACCTCAAGGCACTTTTAAATTTCACAACTTATTTGTGAACTGTTGGTTATGTTTTCTAAAGGTGCCTGAGTCACCAGTGGCTCTAGTGAGTTACTTGACTATAAGCTGTTTTTGTTTGTTTGTTTTCTGATGCACAGTGCCTGGAACATAGTAAGTGCTCAGAGGTGTTTGTTGAGTGAGTGAGTAACTGAATGACTTAGAATTTTTATTTTTTCAGAATAAATTATTTGACTTATCTCTTTAGGTGTGTTTATCTAGACTGAACTTGATTTCCTATTCCTATTGGACCCATCTTCTCCAAAGTACTAAAGAGGCACCTCATTTTTTTATGCTTTAGAAATCCCAGATAGCAGAAATAAGGGCCTATTTCCTCTTTGGTTCCACTTCCAGAGAATGTTCCTGTGGAAAAAGAGTCTCTTTCTTTCTCTTTGTCTCTCTCTTGCTCCAGTTTGCCAAGACAATCACTCTTGCCAGATGACCAGATGCTGTGGGGTCTGCCACAAGTCTAGGTCTGCCTTACCTTGTCACTTAGCCTTTCTCTTCAGGCTGGGTTCATTGTCTCCATCCATCATTATCACAGTGAACAACGATCTATGTAGCCTTCGTGTCTTTTATCTACAGGACATACTTGCTTATGGCAAAAATCTTACTTCTTTTCCTTCCACAATATTTTGTTTCCAGGCACCTTCCTCTGGCTCCCAGCTTGGTTCAGTCCTACGTCATCTTTCCTTGGCTAAAACCCGTGGTTCTCTCCTGCCAGGTTCCATACCTTTAACAGAGTTCCTCTCCTATGACAGCTTAATACTGTTCTCTGTGCTAAGAAACCCACTTCATTAGGGTGTTATGAATCAGGTTGTCAATTCTCATTCTCTCATTTAAGGCCCCATTTCCCATTAAGGCCTCATTTCCCTCATTTAGGGTTGCCAGATTTAGCAAATAAAAATACAAGATGCCCTGTTAAATTTGAATTTCAAATAAACAAGAGAATAATTTTCTGTATAAATATGTCCCATGCAATATTTGAGACATACTAATACTCCAAAATTATTCTTTTTTATAATAATTCTTTTTAAAAAGTAATTCTTTTTAAAAATAATTGTTTATAATAATAATTTTGGAGCTTAAGGACTGGTTTTGCCTCACAGTGTTTTCCCCTTTTCTAACAGAAGTAGATTTCAGATGCTTTCATTACACCTTACTCGCATCTGGAAAGTATTAATAGTTCTTTTTCTTTCACTAACGCAGCTTGTTCTCTAGCAATCAGCACACTGGTGTGTTCCCAATCCTGCTGTGCCCTGCCTTTACATCGAAAGGAGAAACTCTTGCTTAAATCACTCTTTTTGAAGCGCAGAGGCATTAACATTCTATTATTATTTCTTTTCTTCTCTTAGGCTCTTAGCCCAAGGTCGTGTAAGAGGTTGTGTGGTAAGAGAACCGAAGAAAATCCAGTTTTTTTTCCTCTAGGATGCGCTGCGTGATCATCGTTATTGCGGTCCTTTAACTTGTGTCCAATAGATCCAGCTGATGCAGTTTCCAACACTGGAGGCTTTTGTTTCCCGGCGTGATGGCACACGGGGCTTTTCGTACATCTTGGCAGAAATGTTTGATGTATGTTTCTCTTAGCTCTGCCAGTAAAAATTGCTTATCAGGTTGTTTTTTCCCTTTACAGTGGTAACAAGTTGCTGTTAGCACCGTTATGAAATTCCTTCTACCCCTGTGCTGAGATTGGGGCTTCAGATTCTTTCACACTCCCCGGATGGGTTTCCCTTGTGCGTGTGTGTGACAGCTGCAGGGCCAGTTGCCCTGCGCAGTTGTCCGAAGCCTCAGCTGTGTGATTGCAGCGGCAAGGCAGTGTCTGTTTACCATGCACTCTCGGCATCTCTGTTGATTGTGAAACAACGTGTTAGGGAAGCTTCAGAATCCTACATGACTAAACCTCTCCACCAAGGTGCAAATGATCAGACGGGCTAGGTGACTTTCAAGCCCCCTACAAAGTCTGGGATTCTTGGAGGTACATCATGAAAGAAATATGGGGATGGCGGGTACTCCCGACATCTTTGAACACCCTTGGGAAGAGCCTAATTATTCCCATTTCATGAGAGCTTAATGACATTTTGGAATTACAAGAATTAGGTTGAACATCCGGTACTGATGTTGTATTTGTTGAGGTGTCCAGTTCAACAGTTATACATCTCAGTGGAGGATATTAACATTTTCTAGAAATATCACAAATGAGATTCAGGAAAAAACAAAAGTGGAACAGAAAGGAGTTTCCATTTTCATTCATTTACTTATCAGACAATTGTTGAGGACCCCGGCTGCAAAGCACTGTGTTGGTGGGTGTCCCTCCAGGTTTAGGGAGCTCAAGGTTTAAAAAAGAGATACACATGGAAAGTGTAATAAGAGTATCTTGTAGTGAGTGCTGGCTAGACATATTTACAGAGTATCTGGACAGTCTGTGTAAGAGAAATCAATCAATGATGCTTAGAGACCAGGAGAAAACGTGAGAGAAATGGAGTTCAGCAGTTGTCCTAGAGACCATTTAGGTAATGGGAGGGATGTGAATGAAGACACAGGGATGGGAGAGGTGTTGAGTTATCCTGCAGCAACAGGGAAGCCTGGATGATTTTAAGCAATAAAGTGATATCATCAATTCTGAATTTTAGAAAGAAAGCTCAGAAAGTAGGAAGACCAGTTATGGCTATGATAAAAGCATGCAGTAGAGGCGGAGGCAGTGGAAAAGGAGAGGAAGGGGTGAGTTCAAGACAGCTTTCATTGTAGAGGAGCAGACGAAGGGCCCCTGTTCCAATGTAACCAAGTGTTTTGAGTTACTATTAAGTAATACAGGAAACCAAGGTTGGGAAGGAGGTTTGGGAGAGGGGGGAAGAAGTATATTAATTATATTTTGGCTGCATTGGGTTAGAGGTGGAAAATCTAGATAAAGATATTAGAAATACCCACCTGCAGTGCAGGAGAGAGATGGTGGTACAGATACAGATGTGGTCATTACACAAACATAGGTGCCAGTTAAAACTGTGCTCCTGGAAGAGCTCACCCACGAAAAATGAAATGTGTAAACCCAAGAGCAGAATCTTTTGAACATTTAAGGTGGGGGAGTAAGAGAAAGACTACAGGGAGGCAGTCTGAAGGGGCTTCCATCTGGGATGGTGATGGAGCATGAAGGGGAGCATGAAGGAGGGCTGAGAGTTGACAGCTAGAGTCAAAAGTCAGGAGGAAACTCATCAGCCTCTTTGTTCTTATTGGAACATTAGCGTTAAACATTTAGATGCCTCTAGCTTGTCTATTCACAGGTGTCACCAGAGGGCTTCTAGGTGTATATAGGGGTGCTGAACTGTGCGGACTACTGGCTTTACTTAGCAGTGATGAAAAGGAAAATAGGCCGCATGAAGTGGATTAATGTAAAATGGCTGTGTTTTTTTTTGTTTTGTTTTGCGGTACACGGGCCTCTCACTGTTGTGGCCTCTCCCGTTGCGGAGCACAGGGTCCGGACGCGCAGGCTCAGTGGCCATGGCTCACGGGCCCAGCCGCTCCGCGGCATGTGGGATCTTCCCGGACCGGGGCATGATCCCGCGTCCCCTGCATCGCCAGGTGGACTCTCAACCACTGCGCCACCAGGAAGCCCCTGTGTTTGTTTTTATAGTCTACTTTAAGCTCTAAATTTTCTAACCTCTGCTAAAGAATATGACAGTGGTTGAATAAATGTTTGTCTATTCACACCACTACCTACACTATTCTCTTATAGCTCCAACCTGTAGAGTAATTGTCAGTATTGTTTTTACTTTGCTCTTTTTGTTTCATCTTTTTTGCGAAGAGATCATTTTAGGGTAGGGAGAGCTTTGGTAACTCTGTGACCTGATGGGTGTAAAGGATACTGATGTGTGTCTGATAAGCTATGTACTGAATTATCTGCACTTTTCAGGATCGCAGCTCTGTGCTTATTCTTTTAAGGATATAACAAAATATCACACTTAACCTGTGCTCTATTACAATCCCTAAATCTATTTTGTCAAACTTATATTTAAATATATATTTATTTAAGATTTCTGTTTTTCTTTCTAAATGAATTAGCCTTTTCTGACTTCTTTTCACAATGATGTGCTCTGTCTCTTAAAAATCAGTTATAGGGAAGGAAGTTATTTTCACTCTAACTTGACTCTGTATGTGTCTGACGTATATTTCTTGTTAGCTTTACCTTCTGAGATGGCAGCGAGTATCTTTGAAAGCTACTGAAGTGCAAAATATAGGAGAGGAGACCAAGAAGTCAATACTTAATGAGGATCTGGATTAGCAGTGAAACCTTCATCTTCAAGAAATAAAACCACCTATGATTTCAGAGAACGGCAGGTTCTTTCCTTCTGGCCCTCACTCTCCATTTCCTTACACATAAAACATTATGAAAATCAGAAGGGCAGAAACGATTTCAATTTTCCCTGACAACGGCAGCCAAAACATTAGCTGTGCTGAATAATGTGGGATGATGAATTGACATTTAATTGGAACAGAATTCACAAACGGATGGGCAAAGGGAACCTCTGAGGAGCTGACTTCAGAATAGGTTCCTCCCTGACTGGAAGGCGCTTCCAGCTGGCAGAACTGTATGAACATTATCAACAAGAACTTCTCAGAAGGGAAAGCGATCAAGACATGGTCTAGTGCTTGGGGTACTTCTGTTCAAAGAGAATGAACATGGAACTGAAACAAAAACTGATGTATTTTTTTTTCCTTCAAATTTTCTGTATATCATCACTCCTTTAAAAAAAAAATCAGCAAAGTAGCCTTTCTGACTTTGAGATATTACCTGGGAGACACTCTACAAATACATTCACTAACTTTTCTATATCTTCAGGTTCTCAACTGTATGATTTTATTTAGCCAGTCTTACCCCCTAATACCTTATAGAGGTGGTGGCATTTAAATTTTGCATGCTTCTCCATCTATCTACCCTTCTTGATTCCATTCATTAAACTGGAGAGACGTGGACTGGGACACTTAGTTTAGAAGAAGAGAAAAATGTAAATTTGCTCCTATTGCACTTCTGTCAGCAAACTTGTATTTTCTTGGTCTCAAAGGAGAGTCAGCAATGGAGTGGTAGTAGATGAGCTTAAGGACTTGGCAACCAACCCCAAGCACATGCCTTTGCACAGATGGCTGGTGAACTCTTATGGATGAAGAACTGTCCGTTCTTAATTGCTTATTCTCACCCAACCTGGGAAAGATCTTTTTAAAGTGGATTCCCTCAAGTCCCAATGGGTTACTGTGTTCACCTGCCCTAGAAAATTCAGAAGCAGTTATGAATCCATGCTGTGCTTTTAGACAGGCAAGCAACTTCTGTCTGGCCCACAAAACTTTCCTCATTCTGACCCCACTGGTGAGCTAGAAAGGTCTTTAAAGATAAAGTAGTAAAGCCCACTTATTGTGTAAATGAGAAAGTGAAACCGAATTGGTCATTTCTCTCTATTTAATTTAATTAAAAATCCACATTGATACTTTGTTTCTGTTATGACTGGTCTGATATTTTTGAATATTATCTATGTAGGGTCATTTAAGTGCCATGTCTAGGTTGCCATATAAAATTAGACCAAATTGGAAGTTCTAGTGGGAAGATTGGGCTTCTCTGCTCCTTCTTGAACTCTGTGAGAGATATATTCTATCATCTCATGGGCATCCATCCAGAAATTCCTGTTATAGTCTGCCCTCCAATTGCAGTTTAAACTGTAGGAAAAAGTAACACATTTACTCAAAAAATATCTCTTTATCTATTTGACAGTAACACAATCCTTCTATTTTCAGTTATTGTTATTGGCAGTAATCATAATATTTTTCAGCGTTTGCTGTGGGGCAGGCTTGCTGCCTATTCTGGAATACAAGCTAAGACTCGTTTTTGCATTTGACATGTGAAAATTACATGAAATTCAAATTTTAGTGTCCAGAGATAAAGTTTTGGAGGACAGCCATGCCCATTTATTTACATATTGTCTAAGGCTGCTTTTGTGCTACAACAGCAGAGATGAGTAGTTGCTGTAAAATGCAACAGTTAAAAAGTTGTTATGTTATACATTTCAAATTGGAATATCTCAAGATGTTCATTAGACAGCACAAAGGAGCATCTGAAGCCATTGAATACCTGTAGCTGAGTGGTATAAATATCTCTATATACATACTTTTAAGCCATATGCGCAGTCTATTGTTGAAATATCGTCAAAGAAACTGAGTAGTACCTCTATCCATTTACTCATTTCCTTTTGACTTTCAAGCCTTTCAATTAGTGAAGAATGAAAATGGTTCATAAAACTACTGCAATTTTTTTCTCTTAAAGTACATTTGTAGAAAAACTAAAGTAAATATGCCTGCACTTAAATTGGGTATCTGACATAAAGTTAGGCCTCCTTTGTTTGTGGGGAGCAGTTGCAGACAGTATCATTAGCTTGAGTGAAAGGGGGAAATTGTAAACATAGAAGTGATCTAGGGGTATCTCATGGAATCCAAAGGCAGTTGGTGTGATGGGGCATCACAGAGAACTAGGCAGGGTTCAAAGGTAAGCAGCTATGTTTCAGTCTCTTTCTCACTGGGTCAGGCCATATGGTCTCTTGATTCTCATTCTTCCTAGTGTCTGCTTTAGGCTTTTCGTCCTGCAGACCAGTCTTCTGTGCTTCTCCATTTACATTTTGGAACATGACCTTCTCACAACTCACCAGAGACTAATCAATGTCTCAGTTCCCAATTTCTGGGAGACAGTCTGTTTGGCTTACCTTGGATTCGGGACCAATAAGCTGTGACCAAGGATATAGGTCCCATAGTTTAAGTGTGGCCATTAGTGTGTTCGGTTAAGGAAAAATTTCAGGAAAGCAAAGTGGCAGGGTGGGCAGAGTCTCAGAAATGTATCTACTACCTATCCTCATCGCCCATGTCAGACCAAAAATGAATGGACTACTTATTTATTAGCTTTACTTTTTCTTGCTTAACTCAGGAAAACTTGCTGAGACTATGTGTGTATATGTTTTTGTATGTTCTGTTTTTTTCTACACGTGCTTGAGTCCCTTGGGGTTATTGGGATGCTTGTGGCTGAATGTTGGGAAAGCTCACCCATCGGCCTAGGTCCAAGCTCCATTCCTGATCACATCTGCCACTGGCTTCTGAGGGCAATTTACCTCTGCATGGCTGACCCCACTCTGCATAGCATGTTTGATTTTCCACCTTCACTAGTTGGAAATCTTTAGTCTATCCCTTCACCCTGGAGACTTTGCAAGATAAAGAATCTCCATATTTACCCCATTTGTTATAGATGACAGAAAGGGTCAAATATTTCTGAGGTGCCATTTCTTTCCAGCAGCTCTAAAGAGCTTTTGTTCTTGACGGGAATGGCAGCTCCTACTATTGGAGATGATTTCCAGCAGCTTGTATTGGACCTCTTATGCTGAGTTCAGTTTCTTACCTATTATGTGCCAGGCAACATGTTGGGTGCTGGAGATACAGGCCGTAAGGAATTGATTCCCACAGTTAGATAGGTATATTGATTTTAAAATGTACAGAATACTAAGGAGCACAGAGGAAGGTCATTCAGATGAACTGCTGGGAAGAAAGTGATGCTCCTTACAAAAGTCATGTTAAAAGAGCAAGCCTGTGCCTCACACCTAACTGCTTTCTCAGTTTTACTTTCCCCTGTCCTGTGGGAGCACCACTGTCAAAAATCCGAGAACTTATATATGTGCGAATCTGAATCTGGGTCCTGTCCATTCATCTGTCTGTGCTTGTGTCAATTCCATCCTGTTTTAAGATTGTAATTTTATAACAAATTTGCAGTCAAGTAATGTAAGTCTTCCAGCTTTCTTCTTCCTCATCCCCCTTTTCCTCCCCCTTCCCCCCTTCCCCCTCCTCCTGCATCATCAAGATTGCCTTGGCTCTTCATTTGCATATCAATTTTAGAATCAGCCTTTCAGTTTCTACCAAGAATTCTAGTGGGATTTTGATTGGGATTGCTTTGAATCTGTAATTCAATTTTGTAAGAACTGATGTCTTTATAACATTGAGTCTTCCAATCCATGAACAAGGTATTTAGATCTTTTAAAAAGGCTTTCAATAAAGGTATATAGTTTTCAGCAGTAAGGTCTTAGACATCTTTCATTAGATTTATTCTAGGGTATTTAACGGGTTTTAATATTATTATAAACAGTATTTTTGTTAAACTTTATTTTTTGTCTGCTACCAGTATAGAAACAAAACTCATTATTTTGCATTTCTGTGTACCTGTAGTGACTTTGATACATTCACTCGTTAATTCTGTTTCTAAGTAGATTCTTTTGAATTTTCTGCATAAGCAGGAGATGTTCAGGAGATGTTCTCTCTCTTCCAGCCCAACCCAGGACACCAGCCCAATCTCTGCATGGATTTAGGGTTTTACCACAGCATTTGAATTTGAGCTTGTTCCTCTTTCCAGTCGCCCAGCAAAGGCATCACAAAGCTTGCTGAGAAATGGGGTAGGAGTAGGGTAGAAGAGAGAGGGAATGAATCTAGGAAGAGCTTCAGTAATTATTGTGCCTGCAGATAGAAGGTCCTTGGAGAGTAAAGTGCTGTCCTCTCCCAGACGTATAGATTAAGCTTGTGACTCATTTTATGCCAGGGCATTTCTCCAAAACACATTATTTTCCGCCTTTAAATGACTGACAGTTTTCATTGGCAATACAAAATTATAACTTTTTCAGTCCAGGCAGTGCTCTTTCTAAAGCTGAAAAAACAGCTTTTCTTTCAGGAAGCTTGAAGCTTGGGGTGTACAGAGTCAGAACCCACCAGTGGTAGGACGTTCAGAAAGGAATGAACAGGATTTCCAGCTCCACAGAGGGGAGAGCCCTGCGAGGCTCCATCCCTCCATTCAGGACAGTCGGGAGGACACACGTCACTCTCCGACAGCTCCATGAAGCCAGGGATCACGTGGGCTTGATCACTGCTTAGTTCCCAGACTCTAACAAGGTGTAAGGCACAGCAGGTACCCCAGCAGTGTTTATTAAGTGAATGAACACAGTGTAGGACAGTGAATATCTCGTGTGTGAATCCCTCAGTGCTACAATATTATTTTATCCCCAGGTGGGAGGCAAGATGGTGAATTTTTTGTTCATAGTCAGTTCACATCTATCCTAGAGCAGTAAGCCCATCTAGAATGATATAATCTAATAATCCTCTCTATATTTCTTACTTTAGTTCAAATCAGAAATTTAAGGATTTCTCTGAGCCATAGAAGACCTGTCTTAAGAGAAGACCAAAGGGAAACCTATAGAATATAGTGAAATTCTCAAATCTCCCAGCTCTATTTGTGTCTGTGCAGAGTTAAACAGAGTCCCAAGCCCCAACGCCTCAACCGAGATGATGCTTCTTTGGAGAGAAGCCCGCAGTGTGAAAGTTGTTTCAGTGATAATATTTGAATATCAGAGATAGATGTGCCTATTATTAATATTGACCAACCTCCCCATAAACTCTGTTTGACTTCTTTTATGATACTGAGTAATGTGCCAGCACAAAAGGTTTCCCTTGAAGAAGATAAATGTTATAGCTTCATAATGTTGGTTTCTTAATATTTATTATCAATGTCTGACTTAGGGCTGAGAGGAGGAGGAAATGGGGAGTTATTATTTAATGGGTAGAGTTTCGCTTTGGAATGATGAAAAAGTTCAGATGGTGGTGACGGTTGCACAACAATTGTGAGTGTACTTAATGTCACTGTACTTAGAAATCTCTACAGCAAAATGGTAAAATGGTAGAGAGGAAGTTCTTCATACCCCGGGAGCCGACATGGGCTCAAGTTCCAGATGATTCATGGCCAGTGACCCCTTACAGGTCATCTCTGTAAGGGTCACTGAACTCAGGGACCCTCACCCTCCACCCACTCCCCAACCCCAGTACCTCCAGCATTGCACTGTGGTACATAACAGGTCTCTGTCTCTAGGACCCAACAGTTACAGGAACTGCATCCTTGTACCATTTTTAGCTGAACACACTTTATTCCTTTTTCTGCCCCCAAATGGGAGACCTTCTCTTACTCTCAGATTGTGCACTGTGCTTTCTGAAAGACTGTCAGTAGTAGGGGACAGGCTTCCCACTTGTAGTCTGTCAGATTGTTTGGAATTCTTCTGCATGTAAAGTAGCATGTCTAGGAGAAAAAGGCCTCCCGCTCAAAGTAAATTTTGGTCTGATTTTCACTTGCAGTTTTTATTTTGAGGATATTTTATCTCAGGTATTTAATTGTGGGACATTCTGAAGCCCTTTTAATTTACTGAAGAAGTTTGAAAAATGGAACTTGGATTGTAATTTTGGACCATATAAATAATTTATTTTTTATTAATTAAAAAAATTTAAACCTATAAGTATGGTTCTTAAAGTTAAGTATACTAAAATCGGGACCAATCACTAAACTAGTGTTGGCTTTATTTCATTTCTTCAGTGTATATGGATACAGATTTGTAGTTCTGGTTCATAGGTAGAATGAAGTAAAGTGATAAATATTAACAACACTAATAGAGCTTTGCTTCATGAAAAGGAAAAAACGGTGAAGATTACTAGAACAAAGCCACTAACTTGATTTTCTTGCAAAACATTCGTAGAAACATTAACTTCATTTGGACTGACAAACAACAATGGTTTTTCTGTTTTGCAAGCTGTTTTCTTTAACTTGCTTTTCGTTTGTTTTTTTGCTTTGGTTTTGGTAGCAGAGTTGAGTCCAATTTAGCCTATGGTCGTGACAGCAAAGCACTTAAATTCAGAATGTACTTTCTGCCTGAATATCTGATTCAGACTGGCAGTTGGCATTTCTCATTTCCTTTGCTTAAAAGTGGTTAAGTGAATAGCTTCCATTTTAAGGGCACTTGAATTATTAAAAAAAAAAAAAAAAGCCAACAGGTGAGATTCTTCATCCCGTTGTACTTCTATGATTTTCAGTGCAGAATTCTGAATCCTGAGCTTTGGAGTCTAAAGAAATTAACTAGATATAGATACTAAGGAACTTCTGTCTTGTTCTGGAGGCCAGTGGGAAGTGTGAGTAGCCTTAGAAGAGAGTCTCACATATGCTGTTTATGCCATATGCTTCTCCTTCTCTCCTCCAGATGGAGTGTCTTCTCCGGTTTAACCAGTGGTAAATTTCCAGTAGAAGACACTAGATAGTTTCCTTTGCTGTGCAAAAGCTTTTAAGTGTAATTAGGTCTCATTTGTTTATTTTTGTTTTTATTTTCATTAGGAGGTGGATCCAAAAAGATCTTGCTGTGATTTATGTCAAAGTGTGTTCTGCCTATGTTTTCCTCTAAGAGTTTTATAATATCTGGTCTTACATTTAGGTCTTTAATCCATTTTGAGTTTACTTTTGTGTATGGTGTTAGAGAGTGTTCTAATTTAATTCTGTTACATGTAGCTGTCCAGTTTTCCCAGCTACATTTATGGAACAGACTGTCTTTTCTTCATTGTATATTCTTGCCTCCTTTGTCATAGATTAGGTGACCATAGGTGTGTGGGTTCATTTCTGGGCTTTCTATCCTGTTCCGTTGATCTATGTTTCTGTTTTTGGGCCAGTACCATACTGTTTTGATTACTGTAGCTTTGAGTATTGTCTGAAGTCAGGGAACCTGATTCCTCCAGCTCTGTTTTTCTTTCTCAAGATTGCTTTGGCTATTCGGGGTCTTTTGTGTTTCTATACAAATTAAACTTTTTTTGTTCTAGTCCTGTGAAGAATGCCATTGGTAATTTGATAGGGATTGCATTGAATCTGTAGGTTGCCTTGGGTAGTATAGTCATTTTGACAATATTGATTCTTCCAATCCAAGAACATGGTATATCTTTCCATCTGTTTGTGTCTGTCATCTTCAATTTCTTTCATCAGCATCTTATAGTTTTCAGAGTACAGGTCTTTTGTCTCCTTGGGTAGGTTTACTCCTAGGTATTTTATTCTTTTTGATGCTATGGTAAATGGGATTATTTCTTTAGTTTCTTTTTCTCATCTTTCATTGTTATTATATAGAAATGCAACAGATTTCTGTGTGTTAATTTTGTATCCTGCAACTTTACAAATTCATTGATGAGCTCTGGTAGTTTTCTGGTAGCATCTTTAGGATTTTCTATGTATAGTATCATGTCATCTGCAAATAGTGACAGTTTTACTTCTTTTCCAGTTTGGATTCCTTTTATTTCTTTTTCTTCTCTGATTGCCATGGGTAGCACTTCCAAAACTATGTTGAATAAATGTGGCAAGAGTGTAAACCATAAACAAAAAGAGAACCCACAGAATGGGAGAAAATATTTGCAAATGATGCAACCGACAGGGGATTACTCTCCAAAATATAAAAACAGCTCATGCAGCTCAATGTCAAAAAACAAAAACAAAAACAACCCAATCAAAAATGGGCAGAAGATCTAAGTAGACATTTCGCCAAAGAAGATATACAGATGACCAAAAAGCACATGAAAAGATGCTCAACATCACTAATTGTTGGAGAAATGCAAATCAAAACTACAATGAGGAAGCACCTCACACTGGTCAGAATGGCCATCATCAAAAAGTCTACAAATAATAAATGCTGGAGAGGGTGTGGAGAAAAGGAACCCTCCTACACTGTTGGTGGGAATGTAAATTGGTACAGCTACTATGGAGGACAGTATGGAAGTTTCTTAAAAAACTAAAAATAGAGCTACCATATTATCCAGCAATCCCACTCTTGGGCACATATCTGGAGAAAACCATAATTCGATACGATACCCCAACATTCATTGCAGCACTGTTTACAATAGCCAAGACATGGAAGCAACCTAAATGTCTATCAACAGATGATTGAATAAAGAAGATGTGGTACATATATGCAATGGAATATTACTCAGCCATTAAAAAGAATGAAATAGTGCCATTTGCAGCAACATGGATGGACCTAGGGGTTATCAACTGAGTGATGTAAGTCAGACAGAGAAAGACAAGTATCATATGATATCACTTATATGTAGAATCTAAAAAAAATGATACAAATGAACTTATTTACAAGACAGAAACAGACTGGCAGACTTAGAAAGACTTATGGTTACCAAAGGGGAAAGGTAGAGGGGAGGGATAAATTAGGAGTTTGGGATTAACAAATACACACTACTATATATAAAATAGATAATCAATAAGGACCTACTGTATAGCACAGGGAACTCTACTTAATATTCTGTAATAATCTATGTGGGAAAAGAATCTGAAAAAGAATATATATATATATATATATATATATATATGTACAACTGAATCACTTTGCCATATACCTGAAACTAACAACATTGTAAGTCAACTATACTCCAATATGAAACAAATATTTTTTAAAAAATTAAAAAAGAAAAGTACCCTAGAACATTCTGATTCAGGGGTCCTGGACAAGGCCTAGAAACCTGCATTTTAAATAAGCATCTCAGAGATTTTTAAGAAAATGATGTATAGATGTTAGTGTTTAATTTTGAACATTATGATAATTTATATTAGTGTAATTATTTTTTCCTAAATTCTTTAGTTTTCATTAGATTTGTCTCTGTTGAGAAAACTCTTACTTATTCTGTGATGTAGCTATGCCCAGAATCAGAAATTACATCTATGTGAAAAGATAATTTAAAATAATTTAAGAAATGTATTCATTTTTGCTGGAGGATGGAGGGAATGAAAAGTGCCCACCTAACTGAGAAGGTATCTTGAGATCGAAAAATGAGGCAGGCAGCTGCATATAATCAGTGGATCAATTTATTATAGGGTGATTTACTCACAGGATGGGGTTGGGATCTGGTGGATAACCATCCAGAAGTATTCGCGGCTGCACTCTGCACCGCTGAGGGACCACTGGGACAATTTTATAGTTAACCCAGGATGTAGGGGTTTGTGCTAAGAAACAGGATGTGCATTCCTAAGTCAAGATTTATGAATGGGTACCTAGTCTGTGGGCACTATGAATACTGTCTTCTTCATTGTTTTGGGACTAACAGGGCATAGAAGCCACCTGGTCCTGATAAGTATTAAAAATATCTATTAACTACAAAGCTCCTGATGACAGAGAAGTGATTTACCACACAGTACAGTCCTGGGTAGGGTCAGCCAAAGGACAGAGGAACTGTAGGGGCCCAAGATGGCATCAGTTATGCGAACAGTCATACAATTTTAACCACATTTCAAAGGAAATTATCTAATATAGGAAAAATGAATTCCTTATGCTCACATTCTGCAATGAGCACTCTAAATGGGAAACTATTCAACCCAGTAGCGTAATGAAGGAATGGTGCCTTAAAAAAGTCACTAGATAACTGTTAGATAACTGAAGAAGTATATTAGCTCAGTAATTTTCAAGTTTGCAAAAGAAACAGGGCATTATGTTGTATGAAATAGTGCAACTCAAGGAACTCATCAATTATTAGTTGCGTTCACATCTGCAGTTTGCAGTTTGTGGAGTGACTGCATGCGCACCAGCTTACTGGTTCTTGAAATGACCTTGTTTGCAAGTGCCTACTGTGTGCTGAGCCCTGCTAGGCATATAAAACAAGATGAAGAGATGGCTTTTGTGCTTTTAACATCTGTTCTTGATTTTCATGAAGTGTTAGAAATCTGTGCTATTAATAGAAGGGCGGTTGTATGGAGGGGTAGGAGGAGGCCCAGATCAGGCTCGGGTAGCTGTTGTCTCTGTATTAGCTGCAGTTGAGGTGTGGTCCCATCCACCCAGTCTGCTGCTTGTTCTGCTGTATATCTTCATAAAAAACCAGGACTTGGTGAGATTTGGCCAGCTTGTGGGGATTAATGATATTGTCTCCCAAATACCAAAAATAGGGTATAAATTTATAAAGTGAATGGTTTGGTGACTCTTAATTTTTTTCTGATTAGAAAATTGAGTGGACATTCTAATTGCTGAAATTCTTGAAAATGTCAGAAAATATAAAGAAGAAAATAAAAATCATTTGTAACTAGGACCAGGTCAAGACATTTAAAGGCATTAAGCAAAGAATAGAAAAATACAGCACCCTTAACCCACATTTGTATTTCAAAATAAAAACAATACTAAACTGTGCAATAAATGTAAAGAAGTCCAACTATGTTATGACTTTTTGCATGATTACTAATGCACTGCTTTTTCTTATCTAATCATGAAGTTCTTTCAGAAAAAAACCTTTTTTATTACTTCTGCTCTGCAGGTGTCTTAGCCACCTGATGTGTGACCCAGTGCTACCTGTCTCTCCTACAACCCAGAGACAATCATTCTTCCTCTTTTGGTGTATACTCTTCTAGAGTTTTCCTATACAGATAAAAACAAATTTTATAATTAAGTTTGGATACTGAACATGTAGTTTTTTAATCTTGCTTTTTTCGCTCACCATATCATGAAGATATTCTCATGCCATTAAGAAATCTTTGAAAACGGTTTCAGTGTCTGAGTCATGGCTATATTTAAGCAGCCTCTGATTGTTTCTGGTTTTATAAGGTTGCTTAAATAAGGTTCAATGAACAGCCTGTTGTATATGTCATTTAATCCATTTCAGATTTTTATTTGTGTTCAACCTAGATCTGGTCTATATGCCTGCCGGCAAGTCTGTCTCTTGGTACCTTTGACAATCCAGAGTAGTATTATTTTAAAAAGGAATAATAAATGACTTTTTTCGCTTGAAAAAAGAGTATCTTGTTTTACTTTACACTTATTTAATTAGTAGTGGAATAAGTTTTTGCATATATTTATTGGCCAATTTTTCACTTCTGCCTATGTCCATTGAAAAATTTTCTCTCATGATTATCAAAATTTTTTAAGTGCTATCTCTATATTAAGGATGTCAAACCTTTTTTCATATTTGTCAGAAATAATTTATCTCTGTTTTTCTTGCCTTTTAGTTTATGGCATATTTGATTTCAGATTTAAGTTAGTATAGCTAATTTTATCAATATATATTTCTGAATTTATTCATTACTTAGAGAGTCCTTCCCATCCTGAGATCTGAAATCCAAGTAGGTTTTCTTCTAGGCATAAATAAATAGTTTTTCCTTTTCCTTCCTTTTTTAACTTCTTATACCTCCTCTGACTAATGTTTTCTCTTTCACACAACATATTGTTTATTTCCACTTACCAGTTATTTGATATAATTGTATTTGAAGTGTTCAGTTCTTGATGACCTAAAAAGTCAACTAAAAGGATCATCTTTTCACGTTCTCTTTTTGATCTTCTGACATTGTCTCCTGTACATTAGAGCAGGTGTGAACTTTCCATCTACTTCTCATAACATTTCCTCTTTCTTTTCCCTTTCTTTGCATCTATGTTCCTCTTTATCTCTCATCTTT
>NW_006781997.1:3911579-3911850 GCF_000442215.2 Lipotes vexillifer | reverse complement strand
CTTTGTTCCTCTTTATCTCTCATCTATCCCTAATTATCATTTGAAAAATACAAAATCTGTCTTTTGTCTTCTCAGCCAGGCAGGTATGAAGACCCTCGTCACAGAGAGGTCAAATTGGGAAATTTGATTACTTTGCACATAACATGCCTTTCTGGCTGATAGAAATTTCTGACTTTTGTAGATATTAGAAATATTTCCTATTCAGCTCCATGTATTTTTCTGTGAGAGCAATTTTTTTTTTTTTTTTTTTTTTTTTTTCCGCTCTGGGGGC
>NW_006781997.1:3907820-3911404 GCF_000442215.2 Lipotes vexillifer | reverse complement strand
TTTTGCGGTATGTGGGCCTCTCACTGCCGTGGCCTCTCCCATTGCGGAGCACAGGCTCCGGACGAGCAGGCCCAGCGGCCACGGCCCACGGGCCCAGCCGCCCCACGGCACGCGGGATCCTCCCAGACCGGGACACGAACCCGCATCCCCTGCATCGGCAGGCGGACTCCCAACCACTGCACCACCAGGGAAGCCCAAGGTTGTTTTTTGAATGCAATGAAGAGATAATCAGAAGTGAAAGATGTTTTTTCTCTTCATATATATCAGGTATTATTTTATTTTGTTTTAACATCTTTACTGGAGTATAATTGCTTTACATTGTTGTGTTAGTTGCTGCTGTATAACAAACTGAATCAGCTATACATATACATATATCCCCATATCCCCTCCCTCTTGCATTTCCCTCCCACCCTCCCTATCCCACCCCTCTAGATGGTCACAAAGCACCAAGCCGATCTCCTTGTGCTATGCAGCTGCATGCCACTAGCTATTTGTTTTACATTTGGTAGTGTATATATGTCAATGCCACTCTCTCACTTCATCCCAGCTTACCCTTCCCCCTCCCCACGTCCTCAGGTCCATTCTCTATATGTGCGTCTTTATTCCTGTCCTGCCCCTAGGTTCATCGGAACCATTTTCTTTTTTAGATTCCATATATATGTGTTAGCATATGGTATTTGTTTTTCTCTCTCTGACTTACTTCACTCTGTATGACAGACTCTAGGTCCATCCACCTCACTACAAATAACTCAATTTTTTTATGGCTGAGTAATATTCCATTGTATATATGTGCCACATATGTGTATATATATCTTCTTTATCCATTCATCTGTTGATGGACACTTAGGTTGCTTCCATGTCCTGACTACTGTAAATAGAGCTGCAATGAATATTGTGGTACATGACTCTTTTTGAATTATGGTTTTCTCAGGGTATATGCCAAATAGTGGGATTGCTGGGTCATATAGTAGTTCTAGTTTTAGTTTTTTAAGGAACCTCCATACTGTTCTCCATAGTGGCTGTATCAATTTACATTCCTACCAACAGTGCAAGAGGGTTCCCTTTTCTCCACACCCTCTCCAGCATTTACTCTTTGTAGATTTTTTGATGATGGCCATTCTGACTGGTGTGAGGTGATACCTCATTGTAGTTTTGATTTGCATTTCTCTAATGATTAGTGATGTTGAGAATCCTGTCACGTGTTTGTTGTCAATCTGTATATCTTCTTTGGAGAAATGTCTATTTAGGTCTTCTGCCTATTTTTGGATTGGGTTGTTTGTTTTTTTGATATTGAGCTGCATGAGCTACTTGTATATTTTGGAGATTAATCCTTTGTCATTTGCTTGGTTTGGGATTTAATGAAACTTAAAAGCTTTTGCACAGCAAAGGCAACCATAAACAAGACGAAAAGACAACCCTCAGAATGGCAGAAGTGAAAGATTTTTAAAGCTAGAATGGTACAGAGAGAAATTCAATTTCTTACTTTGAGATTAATCGATAGTCTTTCCAGGAGTCATCAGTATTTCTGAAGACTATTTTAGTTTCGTTAGCTTCATCCCTCTACAATCTGTATGCGAATGATAGGACTTTTGCAGATGGCATTGGGCCTTCCTTCATTTCTGGTCAGATCACATCATAATGGTGCCACTTACTCACCCATAAAAGCTTGTGAAAGTGCACTGAACATCTGCACATAAAGCAGCCATTCATGCAAAAAAAGCCTAAGACCCTGTTTATCACAAGGCATCTGTGAGCTCTCTCTTCCTGCTCAGTCTGCCTCAGGAGTTTCAACTGTCCTGAGAGAGAAGTGCCAACAGCCCATTAGCCTGATGAGCCAATCCATAGAAACATACTCTCTGCTCTCCCACATGCCTGGCCCGAGCTGGGGTGCAGCCAACATGCATTTAGCTCTTCTGGAGCCCATCAGCATCATCTTCGTTCCTTGTTCCTCCATCCCCAAAACACTGCTTGGACATATGGCTCCCCATGGTAATCTTTGCCCTTAATCAAGTGTTCTGCATAAGCTTTAGCCAAAGCAAATTTAAATTTTTTGAAATCAGAGTAATTCCTTCATCGGACATTGTTACAGAAGTACTAGTTCAATGAAAAACAAAAAAATATTTCTCTGTTTTCAGTCAATTTAAAATATGCTTTCATTGGTCCAGTTAATAGATTTTTTATTGCACAGCTACTGTGTGCCAGGTAATATGGATATATTAGTGAACGAGGAAGAAGTCGTTTTATATCCTTCAGCTTAATTCAAGTGCAACAAGTGACTTTGGACTAATCTGCTGAGAACTTTTCTTTATTATTTTTCCAGAGAACAATTCAGCTTTCACCTGTTCATAATTATAATTTAGATCAGAGTCTGAAGAAAAACCTAGAAATCTTGGCAGCCTCATTTTTGACAGCTGTCCTCACTTTGTTCAACTTTAAATACCTTTCTTGTTACCTTAACTGGTATGTGTTTTATGTTTACCTATAATGCATTCCTCGATCCATGTTTGCTAAAATAATGGTGGTAAATGGGTAGGTAGTCCCAGTCCTAGGATGAGTCCAAATGCAAGTGAACTAGTTTTCTATTGCTGCCATAACAAAATACCACAAACTTAGTGGCTTAAAGCAACACAGATGTATTATCTCAGTTTTGTAGGACAGAAGTCTGAAGGGACTTAGCTAGTTTCTCTGCACAGAGTCTCATGAGGCAGAATCAGGGTGTCAGCTGCCCTGACCTCTTGTCTGGAGGCTCTAAGTTCACTCAGGTTGTTGGCAGAATTCGGTTCCTTGTGGTTGCAGGACTGAGATACCTGTTTCTTTTCTGGCTGTCAGCTAGGAGCCTCTCCCAGCTCTCAAAGGCTACCTGAATTCCTGGTCATGTTGTTTCCTTTATCTTCAAACCAGCAATATCAGCGCATCTCTTGGAACTTTTTACTTTGAATCTCTCTGACTTTCCTTTCTGCCACGTCTCTGTCTGACTCAGGTCAGAGGAATTTCTCTTAAGGGATCATGTGGTTAGATTGGGTCCACCTGGATAATGCAAGATACTCTGTCAATTTTAAGATCTTAAACTTAATTCCATTTGTGAAGACTTTTTGCCATGTGACATAACATTTTCAAGGTTCCAGGGTTTAGGATCTTGACATATTTGTGTAGCCGTTTTGGTTCTGTCTGCTTTCAAGGACCTCCTCACAAGAGCTCTTTCTGACTCTTCAGATCCTGGCCACAAACCTGTGAGATGGATACTATGTAGCCCAATTTTATAGGTGAGGAAACTGAAGCTCAGAGAGGGGAGGGTACTTGCTCAAAGACGTGCAGCTAATAATACTGGCATTGGAATTTGAACTCTGTCTCCAAAGCTACTGTGTTTCACCTGTGGGGGGAAAAAAAAGTAGTATAAAATATTGTTGACTGACTGGATGCCTGTCCATTGACATCATTAAATAATTTGGAAAAGTTAAACTTCATTAGAATGTTTGAGGCTCTCTGAAAAACTAAGACAGTTGATGGGCTTCCCTGGTGGCACAGTGGTTGAGAGTCCACCTGCCGATGCCGGGGACACGGGTTCGCGCCCCGGTCCGGGAAGA
>NW_006781997.1:3903249-3907793 GCF_000442215.2 Lipotes vexillifer | reverse complement strand
GTACAAAAAAAAAAAAAAAAAAAAACCAAACTAAGACGGTTGAGAGCACATATGCCTCTCCTCAAATAATTTCTGCACCAGAAATGTACATTCCTTGTTTTCTTTCAATTTTCAGGCAGACCAATTAATACAACTTAAACCTTTATTAAGAAATGAATACCAAGGGCTCGTTATTGGTATATTTGGCATTTCAGTAGATATTCTAGTCTGTAAGTCAAATTTGATAACATCAGGACGCTGCATTAGAATACATCTTAGGGGTCATCTGTCCTGACGTCTCACCTAATATAGGCATCTGTTGTGCAATTTTATGACCCTCCTGCCTCATCCAGCTTGAGTTTTTTCTCACTACTGGAATACTAACAGTGTCACAGAGTTTACTATTTTACAAGGTAATTACTTTCACTACTACTAAAGAATAGCTTTAATATGCATTTCCTCTTTCGTTAAATAAAAATCTTGGTTCTGCCATTTTCTACTAGTGATATTTATTCTAAAGTTTAGGAAAAACTCCAAATGTATTTTCCCATTAGGAAGGAAATTTGGGCAGATATATCCAAATGTTTTGCTCAGTACAGTGAAGGCCTTTGAGAATTCCACTCAAATTTAAGTTCTGTGAAGGCAAGTCGTCTTGTACACTGAGTGCCTAGGACCTGACGCATGGTTAGTGCTAAATAAATATTTACTGAATGAATGAAACAATAGATGGGTGATGAATTTACATTTTTCACGTACAGCAAAGGAAACATATTTAATTTCTGTTTTAGAAATCGCCAGATACATTTTATTTGGACATCTTGATGGATTGGATAGATTTTATTGTATAGAAAAGAGAGTACATATTTTTTATTTCCCACAGAAGGAGACAAATTACCATTAAATAAATTTTAAATGAAATAAAACATCACTGTGGGAGATTTCATCAATGCCATTTCCCATTTTGGAGAAACAAGTATTCTCCATGGCTGAGAGAGTATACAAAGACTATCCAAACACCATACAAAGAATATAAATCATACACATTTTTTTCTTTATATTTTTAGTGTGTATGTAATTGTCTGTTCAACAAGATTTTTTTCTGAAATCCTCACGTTTAAGATAAGAATATGAAAACTTCATGTTTATATTTTTTAATGAAAAGTTCAAAGGTAACATTTCAGTGTTGAATCTGCAGTGATTATAGCAGAAATTTTTACAGTGCCAGGGTGTTAGATTAGTGTCAATGCAAAAACTTGCACAGTTGTACTATATAAGAATTTCTTTCCAGTTTAAATAATGGTTTTCCAAGATCTTATTAGACCTTATCTCAGGTGACTATTTACTGTAAGAGACATATGTGAAAATATAACCTTTTTCATGACGTGAGAATTTCAAAACTGTGTGGAAGAAAAGTCATAAGAGATAAAAAAGTGACATCAGAAGGAAGAAACTCAAAATTATTTTTGAGAACTTAAGATTTGGCAGCCGTTCCTACAACTTCAAAGATGCTGTTATTAAATCCGTTTTATATTATTCCAGTTATTTGTGCTTTCTCAACATTGCTTCATCTCTTTACACTTCCCCATGGCTCTGAAGCCAGGCTTACACAATGCTGACACCTCTGCATACAATATCCACATTCTGCCCAGTAAATCAACCAGCATACATACAGCACACTAATTCATTTGGAAGGACACAGAACCATGTGTGAACTGCAATGAGACCATCTTAAATACGTCCAGAGAGGTTAAGTTCTATCAGTTGAAACTCAGTGTAAAATAGTTTAGGATGATCTTTCAAGGCTCTGCCACATCAGAATTTCCTTTGTTGTGGGATAACTGAGTCCCTGTGTGTGTGTAGACTTAGGCCTGTCTGAAGAGGTTAAGATACCTCTTCCAGCAAACCCAGAACAATGAAAAACCCAAAGAATAATGAAAAGAGGATTATTTCTGAGATTCTATCACTATAGACATAGTAAACTCGATAGTCATCACGATAACATCATGGAATGCAGTGGCGCAGGTACAGGAGGTTTTGGTTGCTTTTGGGCTGACCACAGGCTCTGGGCAACATCCTAGAGCCTGTGGTCTCTGGATGGGTCCATCCAGGAAGCTGGGGGAGCCAGATGGGTTGTGCTTCATGCAGTGCTGCTCTGGTTAGAGGTCCTGGCACTTGTAGGCCCCTTTATTCTGGATATAAGCTAAGGGCATTATGTCCAGATGTTGAGAGAGAATCAGAGAGAGAAAACCTAAATCATAACTCAGTTTTCTCATCTGTAAAATGGAGATAATCATAGGGCCTATTACACGGCGTCACTATGAAGATTAAGTGAGTTCAGACATGTAAAACCCTAACGTTACTATTCACACCTAACTTTATATTAATGATTTTGCATTCTTTTCCTTAAAGAAGGCATTCCAAGTTGTATAAACCTTCAGATGCCACAGAACCTGGATCTGCCCTGCCTGGCAGACAGAAGTGAGAAGAGCAAAGTCACTGCTCCCATATGGGAGCTGAGGTAGGAGGAGAGGCTCAGGGCTTGTTCAGCCTCAGCATCTTCATTCATGGAATGTGGAGGGTGATGTCTTGGCCACCTCACAGGGATGGTGTGAGGCTCAGATGAAGAATGCCTGTGAAAGTAACTTAAAAAAGTAAATCGCCAAGTTATTATCATTATTATTATTACTATTAAGCTGTCTTTGTATGCAGGTCTCTGTAGTTTGCAAATACAGTAAGCAATCTGGATAAATGTGCACCGGGTCACCTTTAATTCATTGTATTTTTGCTAAGCATTTATTTCTTCTTGAAAGATGGTGCTTGCACAGGTGTCTAGAGAGTACTCTTGAGGTTTTTATTGTCGTTCATTTCAAATCATGAAATTGAGTAATCCTTCTGGATGTTCTTGTGGAGATAATATCAGCAGAAACTTTTGGGGTTCTGTCTAGCATCCAGAGTTTCTGTTTTATCACAGAGAGTTTTAGTTGAAGGTGCTTATCAAATTGTGGGTATTTTGCTTATTGTCTGAAACGTAAATCCTTATAAAATATGCTAACCATTCATTTGGAAAACAGAGTTCTAATTGTACTAGCTCTGTCCTACCATCACCTGAAATTCAAGGAAACTCAATTCAAAACTCATTCAACAAATACGAGTGTCTGCTAGTTCTAGTTGCCGGGCATAGGAATCAAATAAGATACAGCCCTTGCTCACTGGGAGCTTACAGTCTAGGGTGGTGAAACAGACACACATGGGACAGTTAAGCAACTTGATGGACGTCAGGACAGAGGTGTTTATTCACAGGGTCAGAGCATGGCAAGAAAAGTGTCATCTATATTAGGATGGTGGGTGTGAGAGGAATTTCCAGAGGAGGTGACACAGAGAGATGATGGATGTAAAGTGTGACTAGAAGATAGTGAGACAGAGAAGGGGAGGAAAGGCACAGAGGAGTGGAACAGCCTGCGGTGTTCAGGGGCCTGCCGGTAGCGTGGTCCTGGTGCGTGTGTCTGCCCACATGCTGGGTTGTGGAGCGGAGCCAGAACAGGGGCCAGGCCCCAGGGAAGCCTTCAGTGTGACACTCAGGAGCTTGAGTGATCTTCTAGAAATCGTGGGAGCCACTGAAAGGTGTTTTCCTTGCTCTTGTCAGTGAAACCATTTTTCTCCTAGTCATATAGATTAAAGCCACAGTGTCAAATTCTTTACTTTTTCTCTCTGCGGTTCTCCAAACTGTTTGCTAATTCTCCCTTTAGTCTGTCCTTCATGGCGTCTCTAGACATTCTCTAGACTCGCTGTTTTGCCCTATTTTAGGCTCATCTTCCCTGTGTGGGGTCCACTGTGGGGTCCCCCTGAACGCCCTCCCTGCCTCCCCTCTCCTCCAGCCTGTTCAGCATCTTAACCTTGACAAGTTCATCTACTTCAATCACTTTGGCTTTAGCTTTAGCAGCTTTCTGTGACTCATGGTATTCTGCCAAACACGATAAAGAAATCTTGACTTGGGTTGGAGTGAACTAAAAACCTCCTCCCGGGGCTCCCCAAGCCCGTGATGCAGCACCAACCAAGCGGTCATCCACCCCTGGCTCCCCTTCTGCCCGAACCCACCCTCTCACCCAGCCAGGTTGGCCCCTGTGTTCCTCACAGCTCTGCCACCAAGCCTCCCGTGTCCCCTCTGTAGGGGTTACTTCTTCCTATCAATTTCACTTGCTGCTTCTGCTATACACATGCCTGGCCCACCTTGACCCATATATGCTGCCTAGAAGTGTTAATTATTAATTTATTTTACAATTGTATTTGATTTCTTCAGATTTCAAGCTCCTTGAGGGGAAAATTTGTGAGAGGATCCATCAAGCGCTCAGCACAATGCATAGCACATAGTAGGCTCAATAAATTATAATTGTTGTTGTTATTATTATTTTTTTGGTTTGTTTTTAGGATATGGCTTCTCTGCATCCCTAGAGCATGTATAAATAGTAAAAGAGGGCCACAGGGCTTCCCTGGTGGCGCAGTGGTTGGGAGTCCGCCTGCCGACGCGGGGGACGCGGGTTCGTGCCCCGGTCCGGGAGGGTCCCGCG
>NW_006781997.1:3884214-3902881 GCF_000442215.2 Lipotes vexillifer | reverse complement strand
CCTGCGCGTCCGGAGCCTGTGCTCTGCAGCGGGAGAGGCCACAGGAGTGAGAGGCCCGCATACCGAAAAAAAAAAAAAAAAAAAAAAAAGAGGGCCACAAAAGGATGTGCCATCTAGACTGAGCGGCTGGCTCATCATCACTATAAATGTCTGGCCAAATGTTGAGAGTTATATGAAAAGGTTTGCTTCTTGCAATTTTAAATCTTAAAAAGTGTTTGATTCCAGGCGTGCTCTTAGATAGAACTTTTTTTTTTTTAATTAATTAATTTATTTAGTTTTGGCTGTGTTGGGTCTTTGTTTCTGTGCGAGGGCTTTCTCTAGTTGCTGTGAGCGGGGGCCACTCTTCATCACGGTGCGCAGGCCTCTCACTGTCACGGCCTTTCTTGTTGCGGAGCACAGGCTCCAGACGTGCAGGCTCAGTAGTTGTGGCTCACGGGCCTAGTTGCTCCATGGCATGTGGGATCTTCCCAGACCAGGGCTCGAACCCGTGTCCCCTGCATTAGCAGGCAGATTCTCAACCACCGTGCCACCAGGGAAACCCCCAGAACTTTTTTATTGTTAAAGTATATCTTTTATTATTAAAAATTTGACACTTCTTGCAAAAACTTCCAAGATGTGAAGTACACACAATAAAAAGTAAATGTTCTTCCATACCCACCCCCCTGAATTCATCCCCAGAAGTAACTCCTAAGATGAGTGGTTCTTTAACCACTCTGTTACATGTATGGTAAATGGTAATAACTTTAAGACACTGCAGATTTATGAAGTATATACTGAGTCATCAAAGAGACATGTTCACTCTTCTCTTAATTCTTCAGACATTTTATTTGTTAATAAAGTTATTTCTTCAACACTTATTAATTCAACAACACATGTTCATTGACCACCTACTATGGGCTGGACCTTGTGCTAGGCCAGCCACCCAGCTATGACCCCCATGGTTGTAGTGACTTTAGGGTAGCACCGTCCATTACTGGATGGCTTGTGTTAAAGGCCACTTCAACCATTGTAAACTGGAGCCCATCCTCTCTCATAATGTACACTGAATTTAACTCCCCCATCACTTCACCCATTCTCATGACTTTATAATGTGCTCAGGATTCTTTACCCATTGTATTCGATTGCTGTTGGTATATAACACATGACCCACAAACAGCACCTGTCTGTTAGCTCACATTTCTGTGGGTCAGGAGTCCAGGTATGGGTTAACTGGGTCCTCTGCTCAAGGTTTCACTAGGTCAGGCTGCAGTTCTCATCTACAGAGTCCTCTTCTCAGTGTATATTGGAGAATTCAGTTCTAGCAGGACAGGATTGATGTCCTTGTTTATTGATAGCTGCTGACCAGGGGCCACTTGCAGCAGCTAGAGGCAGACTCCAGTTCCTATGGTCTCCATAGGCCTTTTCACAGCACGGATATTTGCTTTCTCCTAAGACAGCTGGAGTGCATGTCTCTGACTTCTAATCCCTTCTGTTCTGCTACAACAGACATATAACCTTAACCTAGTAAGGGAGCGACTGTCCCATCATAGTTACCTGCACTCGTGGGAAGAGGATTATACAAGGTGTACATGCTAGGGAGCTGGTATTTGGGTGGTGTTTTAATATTTTGCCTGCAACACCCATGCATGACATTGATACGTTAGGGTCAATATTTAATTTAGTTACAAGTTAGACATGTAAAAACAAAGCAGAGGCTGGACCATGAAGTGGTTCACTACACGTGGTAGAAGGTGTGACTGTTATCCTTACTTGGCATTCACAGGAGGTTGGGCTAGATGGGCCATCACCTTGACCATACAGGAGCATTTTAATGTTCTTGCTGAAATAGTGCAAGGATAAAAATTTAGCTCACAATTCAGAAAAGGATAAGAGAACCTTTTCTGGAATTTACTTAAGAGGAGCAGACTTTAAACGTATTTAATGCTAGTGACGGACCAGATTAGACCTAAGCAGATGGCCAGTAACAACTACAGATGGTAACAGCCTAAGTTTAAAAAGTCTGCCCATTGCTGCGAGGAATAACAATCTTTAATATTTTGCTTCCACTGTCCAAATTCTCTCTGGAGTTGGTTTCTTTGTACTTTTCCTCAGAATCTGGCTCTTCTGCTCATGTTTTCATTTCTGTTAGTAGGAGCCAAAGACCTGTATGAAGAATTTCAGATGGCATTATGATAACTGTTGAACATGCCACATTGGAAAACTTAAAATACTGATAGCCCTTAAGAATATGTGCTGTCATGGCTCTTACGTGCTGCCCTGGAGTGCCATTTATCATTTCTTATAAGTATAGTCACTTACCAACTAACGAATCAAGTGAAAGATATATTGTGTTGGATCTGAAGCACAGAATTACTCATTTATTCTACAAATATTTTCTGAGTGCCTGTTGTGTTCCAGGCACTGTGCTCATGCTCAGAATACAACAGAGAACAGGACAGACTGGCTCCTGCCCTCAAGGGTAGGGGATTGAGGGATTAGACAGGCTGAAGAGATCCTAAAGATCATTTTGTTCTTTTATTTTCTAAAATTAGACCTTATGTTTATTTTACGGACAGTGAAATGATAGCGCATCAAGGCATAAAAGATACCTGAGGTTAGGCTATGGGCAGAGTTGCGTTAGTAATGAAATTCCAGAGTGCCGACTGGTCCAGCCTTGTCGCACATCTCCCTCTGTTTAAATCTAAAGAAAACTGATTGGAACTGTTATGAAAAAATAAAATAGGCGTGAAGAAACTCAGAATAACTTGTCTGCTCTTCTTCCAGCTTCTGTGCCCCACACTAATGCAACTGGGCAATTTTGCCCAGGGTCACAGAGCTAATTACAGGCGAGACAGCGATTTGAATCTTCCAAATCCAATCATCTTTTGACTACAGCTCCATAAAATACTTTAACACCCTCTACCCTTTGGTCCTTTGTTGCTATATTCTTGTGTGCTTATAATTATTCATTCAGTAAAACTACTTTCAAAATGACAACCTCAGTTCCTCAGTATAAATTGTATTCTCATTTTCTTTAAAGATTTTTTTGGTCCAAATCTCTCCAACCGTATTTTCAGGTATTTTCTCTTAGATTTATATTCCTCCTATGCCTCCATAAGAGTAAATTTTCCTAGTCTCAGGCTTCTGGCTTCCAGACAAAGGAATTTTGTTGTTTTATTTAGAAGGAAATTTGCATGCTAGGAAAGTTTACCACCTGGAAATTTATTGACTGCCTATTTTACAGTTGACCCCTGAATAGAGAAACCACATGCGTATGTGATGCTTATATTGTTACTTGAGATTCTTTTAAAAATAAGATACATTTTTAAAGGTGGGAATTGACTAGAAAAAATCCTCCCTAACTAAATTTAATTTTGATAGCACATAGAGGAAGTTTAGTATTCAGTGTGCTAAAATTCCAGAATCTGACATGGCATACCTAAATATGAATCCAGGATTTACTGATGTCTTGACACAAATCTCTTCAAGAGCCTCTTATTAGTTTGTATCATTTCAGAACAGTAATGCCACTTGTTTTCACATCTGCCTCCTCAGTAAGAGATGACACCGATTCCTTCAATATTAGTGTACTGCAAGGATTAATTAGGTGTTTACAAAATGTTCTTGAATATATTTCCAGAGCTGACGAATACAGCCTTGTGATAAAGATAAAGGAAAATAAAAGTGGTTTATGATATTTCAAGAATGTATTCATTCTCAATTTTTTTCACCATTTTATTAGGCCATATCAATAAGTAGATGCCAAAAAATGTTGGCTTATTAACACATACAAAAGGTATAGGATGCATATGGTTCTGTTAGACTCAGTCCACTCATAAGATGGACTTGGGTAGAACCTATGTTACTCCTCAGTGCTTTTATTATTTTATTTTTCCTCCAAGAAACTCAAAATTCTGTAACCAATCTTGTGGTGTTCACAGCAATTCTCTCAAGACCAATGTGAGGTGAGTAGGCATTATTAAAAAAATAATCTCTCACCTTACTGATCTCCAGCTTCATACATCCATACCTGTGACACGCACAAAACTCAAAATAACCTCCTTCCCTCTCCAACTCATACAAACACACAGACAACCAGGCAGTATCATCTAGACAAGTGCTTCTCCACTGAGGTTGATTCCACCCCCCAGGGGGTATGAGGCACTGGAGACATTTTTGGTTGTTGCAACCTGGGGGGTAGGGGTTGCTGTTGGCACCTAGTGGGTAGTAGCCAGGGATGATACAAAACGTCCTACAATGCACAGGACGGCCTGTACAGCACAGAATTATGTGGCCCAAAATGTCAGTAGTGCTGTGGTTGAGAAACTCTTTATAGAGGCAAAAGCACTGGGTGGAGGGACAAGAGATATCAGACATCTTTATTTGCCCCTGCTTCTTATAGGCCCATTAGAAAGAGAAAAAAAAAGTACTGGACTTTTCAGAATGAAAACCTTATACATATCATAATGCTTTAAAAAAAGATAATATTTTTAATGTTAACAACAGGGTTAATAGCATGCATAGACTTTTACGAAAAGGAGAGAAATTCGGAAGGAAAGGATTGAAACATCTTTTTTTAATGTCAATATTATCAAAAATGATATACTATTACTTGTAGCATTAGTGACCAAGATGAAGAGGAAGAAGCAGGAGGCAAAAGAAAAGGAGAGGAAAAAGGGAAATGTGTGCCGATTTATTTAATGAGACTTGTGATACTTTTTGCTTTTTAATAAACTTTGCAACTGGCATTTCGTTGATCTTCCTCTGAACTTGGAGCTTTCACAGGAGACAGTATGTGGAGATAATAAATGACTGAAAGAAAACAAAGTAAACTAAATGGAAGAACAAGACCCTTTGGATACATGACTGTAAGAGTTCCTGGTGAAGGCACAGGAAGGATTAGCAAACTGTTGCCAGTTTAGTCCAGATTGGGAAACCTGGGCTGAGACACCAAGCTTGGTGTGTGAACCCTGCGGTATTGAAGGATCCTGCTGCTCCTGTCCTTATTTTTACTTTTGCCAACTTGCTAAGCGGTTCCTGGCAAGTCACTTAATCTCCCTGACGTGAGATTATGTTTCACTTTTATTTGCTTTCTGTAATTCAGTGAGAATGGGGAGATACGGCAAGAGGTCTCAATCCAGAGACCTGTGCTGTTTTACAGGTGTTATTACTTAACATCATTCTTCATTAACAACATGTTCAACTGCCCAAATGGAAGCGAATGCTACTACTACAAACCATTAAGCACTCTGCTAAGATCTGAAATCTTTTATGTTATCCTCAGTAGTTGCTGGAAGTTTTGCAAGCAACATCTTTTGCCAAAACTAACCTCTGGTGGTTACTTGAAATTTGGATGGTTGTGATTTTTTTCCCCCTCTTTGAGCAGTTAGTTTATTAGTGCAGCAGTAATCATGAAAATAGGTCAGAGCCTTCTTAGAGTTGGGCTCTTATGCGTTCCCCCCGCAATCCCCTGGAGAACAGCACTTAAATATTAATAACATCACTGGGAAAACACGGCAGCTATTTCCTTGTTTTCTGCAGCTCAATGAAGAGTTGTTCAGCGTGGACCCCAGTGCTCTCCCCTCATGAATGGATGTGATTGTGAGGAAGCCATCTCCTACTAAGGCAAGATGTGACACAGTGAACAAAGGCTGGTTTTTAGCCTGATGTGATGAGCTCACCCCAGTTCCCATGTGGGGACTTTGAAGCTTATCCAGGTGCCAGCTTTCTGTGTGTGTGACATTCTTGGGGGAGCTTTGGACACTGGGCAGCAGACCTTTAAATATTGATCTGCAGTGTATGAATTACAAGGTCAGCTGGGGTGAGATGTCATAACTTCTATTTAGCCTGAATTTCCCCAGAGGAGGCATATCTCCTTTACCCTGAGTAAAGGAAAAGCTTAATATTTTTAAGTCAGCCAAATCAATAAAGGCGTTTTAAAAGTAAATTTGTGTAATTATTTTCTGGGTGGATATGTCTGTAAATAAGAAAGTGTGTTTCTCCTTTTCACTACCTACCATACCTTCTGTGAGGCTATGCTAATGCTCAGGAGAAATGCAATTTCTCCTGAATGAAACCAGGTTCATTGAAGGCAGCTGAGATGAGAAAATCTTACAGAATCATATTTTTTTTTTGAACTGAAGTATAGCTGACCTATAATATTATATTAGTTTCAGGTGTACAACATAGTGGTTTGATATTTTTATAGATTATACAGTATACAAAGTTATTATAATATTATTGACTATATTCTCTGTTCTGTGCATTACATCCCAATGACTTATTTATTTTATAATTGGAAGTGTGTACCTCTTAATCCCCTTCACCTCCCTCCCCTCTGGCAACTATTAGTTCGTACTCTATATCCGTGAGTCTGTTTCTGTTATGTACAACTCAATGTCAAAAGGAAAACAAAACAACAGCAACAACAACAGATAATCCAGTTGAAAAATGGGCAGAGGACCTGGATAGGGATTTTTCCAAAGAAGACATACAGGTGGCCAACTGACACATGAAAAGATTCTCAACATCACTAATCATCAGGGAAATGCAAATCAGACTGCAATGAGATATCACTTCACACCTGTCAGAATGACTATCGTTGAAAAGATAAGAAATAACAAGCGTTGACAAGGATGCGGAGAAAAGGGAACCCTCGTGCACTGTTGGTGGCAATGTAAATTGGTGCGGCCGCTATGGAAAACAGAATGGGGGTTCCTCAAAAGACTAAAAATAGAAGTACCATACAATCTAGCAATTCCACTCCTGGGTATATATGTGAAGAAAGTGAGAACACTAATTCAAAGAGATGCATGCACCCCAGTTTTCATAGCAGCATTATTTACAGTAGCTAAGATATGGAAGCAACCTAACTGTTCATCAGCAGATGAATGGATAAAGAAGATGTGGTACATATACACACACAATGGAATCTTAGCCATGAAACAATGAAATCTTGCTGTTTGCAACAACATGGATGAACCTGGAGGGTATTATACTAAGTGAAATAAGACAGAGACAGACAAATACTGTGTTTTCATTTACATGTAGAATCTAAAAACCAAAACAAATGAACAAATATTACAAAACAGGATCAGTCTTTGATTCATGTGATGTCTTAGAACCCCTTTGCTGCTTTTTCTCATTGAATTGACTGATTCTATCGTTTCATCATCTGGTAGTCATAGTTTATTATATTGGCTGTATGCAAATCCACCCAGCTGTTTGTAGATCAAAGTGAAATGTAATCGTATTAGTTTTCTGCTTATGTAGAGATTTTCCAGTCACACTATATATTGTGTATACAGATAATTAGGCACCCATAGTACACCTAACACTGTGTTGGGTGTTACATGAATTCAGAACAAGAGCCATTTACAGTCTAGACTTATAAGACAAAAAAATTACTACAGAATGAGACTGCTATTGCTACTTAGTAAAAAAGTGACAGCCTTTGAATCAATGTTTATTAGCTAAGATATCTTAGGTAAGTTAGTTGAGCTCTGAGTTTCATTTTCTTCACTTGTGAATGGTTCTAATACTACTAACATTGTAGGTACATAACGAGGATAAAATAAGGCATTGTATACAACACACTAGCACAGAGTGGACGCTCAGTAAATGTTACCCACTATTTGAAGACTCCCCAAAACATGCACTGCGGTTTGAGGGCTCTCAAGTTTCAGGGAAGGATGTACTCTTTGCGGGTTGGAGTAGTTTAGGAGGAATTCATGGAAGTTCATCTTAATTTGAGCTCTTGATGGTTTGTGAGAAATGATGGGCCCTAAATAAACAAGAAAGCCACAAAAGGTGCCAGGATGCATTAACCATGGTAACATTTTGAAAAGGAGAATTGGTAAACACTGAAATTATATATTGTATAATTGTAATATGCAGATTTTGACACTCAGACTCACACTTTTCACTTTTGTAATCTCCTTAAAACCCAGGTGTGATTGGATATCTTGGGGTGGGTACGGTCAAAACAGATAGCAGTGTTGGCTTTCTCCTGGGGCTGAGGCTGCAGAGGGCGTTGGGAGCAGAGTTCAGAGGTAAACCAAAAGCTGAAGGAGAGAGCCACTGCCTCCCTCTCAGGGAGAGTCATAGAGATGCCGAATTTGAAGGAAACGGAAGTGGAGATGTAGATACATGTCACAGCACAAGTATTCAGAGTCACAGACACAATAAAAAGGGACCAAGAACAAGCAAGAGGGCATCTTAAGTGCCTTAAGCACCAGCCACCCTCTGAGGCTCACCTGTATCAGTTGGCAGGTGTATGATAATTAGGTAGATCCGACTGGCTTAGACCACATAGGAATTCCTGCTCAAAAACGGGAGTTTTCCATGTCCTGGTTGATCCACGGGCTGACTTTCCACTTTTAACTCTCCTTACTTTTCACCCATCCACCCTAGCTGAGCTTGTGGTCTCAATGTTCTTTTTACACATAGTTTCCTGAATTGAAGGTTGTTTCTTTATATCCAACCTCAATTCCCAAGGACCAGCTTAAATGAAAAGTCCCTGTCTTTTCAACAGGGAAAACAGAATGGGGGATATATCCGCATCACACCTCTCCCCACCTTCCCCCCACACTTCTCTCTTTAGACTAAAAACTCCTTAAGGGCAAAGGCTGTATTAGTACATCTTTGTATGTAGCACCATTTTCCAGATATAGCCTATGCCTCTCGGAGAGCCCTGAACAGCTAAGAAAACCAGTTATTTGCTAAATAAATCTGTACATATTCTGTTGGAAGACGATTTACTAAATTAATCTAATTCCCTGAGGATACTTTTCTCAAGGAAACTTTACCACCTATGAATGATCACACCTGCTTGTTGAGGTGTACTGACTGAGGTGTACTGACTTCCAAAACATACACCCATTGTCCAGTGTTTTTTGTGTTTTTTTGGCTGTGTTGTCTTCGTTGCTGTGCGTGGGCGTTTTTCTACTTGGGGCAAGTTGGGGGGGGCTACTCAACGTTGCGGTACACGGGCTTCTCATTGCGGTGGCTTCTCGTTGCAGAGCACGGGCTGTAGGCGTGCAGGCTTCAGTAGTTGCAGCAGGCAGGCCCTAGAGTTTGTGGGCTTCAGTAGTTGCTGTGCATGGGCTCTAGAGCGCAGGCTCAGTAGTTGTGGCGCACGGGCTTAGTTGCTCCACAGCATGTGGGATCTTCCCGGACCAGGGATCAAACCCGTGTTCCCTGCATTGGCAGGTGGATTCCTAACCACTGCGCCACCAGGGAAGTCCCCCATTGTCCAGTTTTATAGTCGGTGAGTTCTGCTGCTCAAGAATTCAGTTCTTCCCTTGTTCTTTCCCACACCTTAATCTTAGAATCAGTTTGCTGTATGTTGTAGGAGTCTTTCTGTAACCCCAACATTAAGTTTTCCCCTGTGGAATGTTTCTAAGTCAGCCTCAAGGATCAGACATCCAGTCCCCTGGGTTTTGAGTGTTTTTATAGCTACAACCATCACCACTCATGCTGCTTTTGTGTCATTTCAATCCTTGGGGTAAACGGCATGCCTAATATTTACTATTTCATGCTGAATATAGGAAAAAAACATTCATTATGTAATATTGTTTCCCACAGAAATATTAATTTAAAGAAAGGCTAAGAAATCTGAATTCTGTAAGCTTTTTATATATTTAAAAACATTATTTTGTCCAGCCTCGTTCATCAGCAAATGTGGGAGAGAAAGTGGAATGATTTATGTCCTATTCCTTTTAAAGTGAATAGCATTCATTTCTTAAATCAACATTTTAGGGTTAAACTGCAAACATTCTTTGTTCAAGAACTTGTATTTTTATAGAAGTTCCAAGCTATTGTGTGAAAATGATTCAGTGGAATCAGTGTCTGCACCATGTCGGGTAGTTAATATTTGCTTAATGCTTGAATTAATCAGCACTGGGTTCTTTGCTGGTGTCCTGGGTTCTTCTCATCCAAGAGATTTTTTTTAGACTCACATGCTGCTTTCAAGGTTAAAAGACATGCCTTCTAATGAATATTTTCTAAAGGGACGGCTCCAAGCCGTCCCACCCCTTCCCCACAATCCCCCTTCAAAATTTCTACCACCACTGTTGTTAACAACCAATAAAAACCATCCTAAACTCCAGACTGCCCTTGCAGTGAAATTGCAAGGTCGTTTTTCTTTAATGTGAAGCTGGCTCAAGATATTGAGGGAATTGTGGCCGACTGGGTCTCCTCACCTCTATGCTAAACCCAGAGGCACATAGGCTTGCCTGCAGAATAGGATCTGTGGAATCTCCCTGTCTTTTACTCCTTGGACTATTTCTGGAAAATTTAAGTAGCTGTGAGATCTGGTCTAGGAGAGGGAAAATAGACTTAATGTCTTTGCTTAGTTTGGCTCCCTCTAGAACTGACATAAACTGGTGGTGTCTGAATGTTGTCTCACGTGGACACAGGCCACATCCAGTGGGCACCACGGGATGAATCCCTGGGGCCCTCCCTCCCTGATCCTGGAGCAGAACTGCAGGCAGGATGTGATCTAGAGTATGGACAAACAGGGCTAGCCAGTCCCTACCTGACTGGGTGTCTTTGCATTTGTGTTAAATTTCCCAAGAAAGAAACAACTGTACTTTTTTGTCTTTTTTTTTTGGTCACATTGCAGGAGTCATAGGCAAGCCAGTGTAGGAATGTGGCTTCTCATTAGAGACCTCTTAGCAATGCTCCCCCAGAATTCACAGCAGGATCCTCTGTTCTTGGGCTACCATTCTTCACTTTCCAGTGACTGGTAGCAAAAGCTCAACTTGTAGAGAGGGCTCTTCTAAATAATAGCAACTTGGTAACTGTATGAACTTGTACTAATTATGTTTCTGTCACTCATCTGTGGTAGATCTTCTGTGGCTCTTGTATAAAGTAGCTCCAGGGTATTATTTCTGCACACTTATGTAAGCTCTGCTCATTAAATAAAGTGCTCGAAGTTAAGTTCCCTTTTAATTTTGTTTTCTAAGATCATCGTAATAAGTGAGGGACCGCACTGTAGTGAGCCCTTTTTGTAGAATAGTTAATGGAGTCTTGATATAAGATCAATTTTTTAAGACGCACAAAGAAGTCAAGGGGCCTTATCATTACTTTACACTTTGCTTTTTAAAGTTCTCCAGCTCTAGCCCAAAGTGTCACAGTCACAGTTTATACGGTGTCTCCTAAGCAGTCATTATCAGAATCTGGATTCTTTAAGTGGAAGGAGTATTAAACTTGTAATCAAAGGATGAACTTTGTCACTTAGCAGCTACATAAATCCCTCAATTTCTCTGAGCATCCCTTTATCATTTGCAACTGGGCATAATAAATTTTACCTTACAGGGTTATTATGAGAGTAAATGATTCCTTTATATGTGTGATTCCTTTATACAAAGTCCAAAGCACTTTGTAGATTCACAAGTTATACATGTCTTTGTTGTTGTTGTTATTATTGTTGTTAATACCAAACTGCTTTAAAACAGGATATTTTAAATATGCCTTTCTATGTAAGCGAAGGGTTTTATGTTTGGGATTTGGACACAAGGCTTTACAGGAACCTTTGACTATTTCTCTTAAGAATAACGATAATGAGCGATATTGTGTAGACAAATCTCATCTGAAAAATCGCATGCTCTGCTGTTGACCCATGGATCTAGCTGGTGATGTGTGGCTAATGGGACTGGTCGAAGCTGCATGGTGTCCAAATTTATATTGTTAGGCCATGCTACACACATCCTAGTTTGACTGACCTTTACTGACTCTTGCTTAACTTGGGCAGTTTTGAGGACATTCCAATTCACATGTCATGCAGAGAATTCCAACTTGCTTTGTGACAGTAGCACTTGATGAGGACTGTCACAGTAGACAAAATCATTTGAAACGATTTCAGGTCTTTAAGTTGAATGCATTGGGTCAAACAAGACCAATGGAGTTGCTGCTTCCACATAACTTTTCTTCTTTCTTTCTTTTCTTTTTTTTTTCTTTTTTTTTTGCTGTACGCGGGCCTCTCACTGTTGTGGCCTCTCCCGTTGCGGAGCACAGGCTCCGGACCCGCAGGCTCAGCGGACATGGCTCACGGGCCCAGCCACTCCGCGGCATGTGGGATCTTCCCAGACCAGGGCATGAACCTGTGTCCCCTGCATTGGCAGGCGGACTCTCAACCACTGCACCACCATGGAAGCGCCCACATAACTTTTCTTTTATCCTGAAGGACAATGGTTTTAATGTTCTGCCTGTATAAATTTGTAACATGGTTTCCATAATGTAAAATTGACCAAGCTTTAGTATTCCCTCGGACTGGATTTGAACACATATAGCTTTGATATTAGAATAAATATATTGAAACATATGTTCTATTTGGTATTTTACAATGTAAAATACATCATTTTATCTATATGTACATACATATTTTATATGATAAACAAATCTTTATGTGATATTTTCAGTGACAAATAATGAACATGTTTGTGGTGTGATCATTTGAATGCATCTTCTGTATAAAGGTAAACAAAGATTAATAAAATATTAATATAGAAATTGATAGTTGAAGCTAGTTAAAAGATTTCTTTTTACCCTGGATAGTTGTATTCAATTAAATTATCAGAAGATAATTAACACCTACTATGTGATGAAACATTTTTGTGGATATATTATGGATTGGAGAAGACGGAGAAGAGAGAGAAACTTCTAACAATTTAATACCGTTTTTTAGTTTTCAGGCACAAATTACCCTTATATATATATACATCTTTCTAATACCTCCACAGTCCTTGTTTCATATTATGTAATGCATAGAATAATATCTTATCCTCAGTGACTCTAATCTCATCCATTTTAACTCCCTTACTACGGATTAAACCCCTTGGGCAACACTAGTGGGAAAAATATAGGTCTATTTTTATGTAATAGTTAGTCAGTGGTGATACTGTTCAATTCAGTCGCTATTTGTCTTCGGTGAAGAGTCGTTTTAACAAAACACTTGTTCATTTTGTGTTGTACTCTTTATCATGATGGATCTAATTCACCATAATTTTTTTTCAGTGAGGAGTGTTTTTAAAAGTGTTAGACAAATGTCACAGCATCTGAAACAAAATCAGAGGCTGGCCTCTGGCACATCTGAAGATTCAATGAAAATAGATACGATATTTTTTCTTTTAAACTAGCCATAATGAGTCCTTCATGGTGCCTCTATTTCTGCTCTCTTTCTCAGAGACATCATTATTAGGACTTATTATGCTGCACTTATTATACTGAACTAAAACTGAACACCAGTCGCCTCCTATAGGCTGCAAAGTCTGTGTGGTATCAGCTCATAGCTTCTAGTCTGACTGCGAATTATGTGCCAAGTG
The DNA here is from genome assembly GCF_000442215.2 of Lipotes vexillifer. NCBI lineage: Eukaryota > Metazoa > Chordata > Mammalia > Artiodactyla > Lipotidae > Lipotes > Lipotes vexillifer. The sequence goes on along the minus strand of NW_006781997.1, from coordinate 3,889,577 downwards.
TCACAGGGTTACCTGATCAGGATATGACATGGTGTCCAGCCGTCAGAAGTGTACTAGATGATTGGAAAGTGAAGGAAAATGATTACAAAGGAAGCATTTAGAACACAAGTGTTTGACCAGGGTGGAGGAGGGCAGGCCCAGGGAGAATGGGCTGCATCTGGATTAGAGTCTTGGAAGAATTAGTGAATTTCAAATGTTCCAGCTGGAAGGTTCAGTCCCCTAAGGGTACAGATGTGGAAACAGAAGTCGTTCATCTGGCTTCAAACAACTACTTTGGGCAGAGCAAGGATTAGCATCGTGTCTTTGATTTAGGGTCCAGGGAGTTGAAGGAGGTAGAACTTGAGTTGGTTCCAGAAGAACGGATTAATAGAGAACAAAGCATAGATGAATGAGTATCTATGACTGTCTAAGGGCAGGGGCGTACTACTGAGCACTTTCTATGTGGCTGAGAAAATTGAACTGTATGATGAAGAGGATACACACAAAGGCATACTTACTAGGAAATAAATTTGGATAAACTTGGGGGGAGGAATTAGGGAGAGCCCTTGAAAGTGACATAAAATGTATTGACTTGATGAAATGGGAAATAGGGAATTATTATGGACTTTTGTGTGTGTGAGAAATAAAAGGAAGCTTGTTAAGAAAATCAGTCTGGTTGCTGTACTTAAAATGCTTGGAAGGCAGAAGACTAGCCAAGGAATTGCTCTATAATTCAGTTAAGGGGAGGGCATGACACTGGGGACTGAGGTGAAAGGACAAATCGGGGACCTTTTGAAACAAGCAGTGATGAGATTTTAGAGAAATTGACTATAGAGGGTAAAGTGGAGAAAAGGGTCAAAGATAACTCCTAAGATCCTAGTCTAGGATACTGTGTATGGGATAGTGAAGAGGGAGAACTATTTTAGGAATTGGTGAACAAGTAAACCTTTTCATGTAGCACTACAGTTGTGCAGGGGAGATTTCTCCAGCAACCAGTACAGAGCGTTCTGAGTGACATCAGGAACGTGCATGCCTCTCTGGTCTCTGGAGGCCTGAGTTCAGAACTCCCACAATATCACACTTCTTCCACATTCTGTGGGTCAAAGCAAGTCACAAGGCTGGCCCAGAATCCAGGGGGAAAAGAGATAGATTCTACTTTTGAGAAGAGGGATTGTCAAAACTGCATTGCCAAAGGGTATGCAGACAGGAATGGGAAGAATTTGTGGCAGTTTTTTTCAGTGTATCACAGAATGTGATCAGATTTTTATTATAAAATCTTTAAGAGTATAGCATGAAAATGCATTTAGTGACCAGGAGGAAAATTTAGACTGGATGTTATGGTAAACCAGGAGAATAGTTATGGGTGTGTTAATTAAAGCAATGGAAAAAGGAATAGACAAATGTGAACAGATTAAAAAAATATTAAGATGGCAAAACTTGGAAATGATTTTGATGTGGAAAAGAGTCAAGAATGACTCCCAAGGTTCTTGTCTGGACAATGGAGAGGAAAGCCATGACAGTCACTGAAACAGGAACAGGCTTAGATGGGAAGGTGGAGGCTGCTGTTTGGGTAATGTTGCATCTGAGAGGTTTATAGGACATCCATGAAGAAAAAGGAAAAGCTCTCACCTGAGAATGAGAGAGTTGATAGGGTTTTAAGGAAACTGGTAAAATAGTAGTGGTTGAGAATGGAGGGAACAGAAGACTGGGAAATATGGGGTTATGGACAATGTTGGGTAGAGAATGGGAACCATGAATGTGGGTGGCTTAGGAAATTTTTTCTAGTAATGTTAAGCCATAATGTATACAGGTATGCTCTGCTTTTCAAAAGTTCACTTTATGCCACTTTGCTATCACGAAAGACCTACATTAGTACCTGTTTTCGCTAACTGAAAGAGATCTGAGAGGATTTTATGAAAAAAGGCAAAATTTGCGTTCAGCGTTTGTTTGGCAGCAAGCTGTTATAGAGGCAGCGCATACCCGAGCAGGGAGGGTGGCACCACCAAGCTCCTTCCCTGGGAACTACGCTCAGCATCTCAGCATCCAGGTGCCATAGCTTTGAAATGTGTCTGTGAGCATCTGGGCTTCACATCGATTAATTTTGTGCATCCATTAGCAAGGTGTGTCCTAAGGTAATTGCATGTTCGCTTTATGCCGTTTTGGTGTACTAAGGTTTTCATGGGAATCTTCTGCTTTTGGATAGTGGGGGAAACCTGTATAGGCATAGAGAATTCCATGGCTCAGCTCTGACATTCAGTAGGTTTTCGGTAAAATGTCTTTGCTCAAGGTAAGGAAAAGAAGTGTAGGTAGAGATTTCTGAAGATCAAAATAAGGTATTTTAAAAGGCAATGGTCAGGACCAGCTACATATTTTGCTGGACACAATGCAAAATGAAAATGTTGAGCCTCTTCTTCAAAAATTATGAAGTTCAAGATGGTGGCGAGAAAGCATCAAGCCAACCCGGGGGCCCTTCTGAGTGTGCAGCCCTGTGTGACTGCATGTCACATGCTCAGGATGCTGGCCCGGAAATGGGGAAGCTATCTAGAGACTGAGGAGAACACAGTCACTGTGAAAATTTGGATATTTTTCTTTGAACATCTTTTCCCTTCCTCTCCTTTTTTGTCAAACGTATAAATAACTAAGGTCATAAATGTGATGGATGCTAAGGAAGTTGTGGGCATGGAAGGAATTTGGTGGCATGATATATTTTGGGGCTGACCCTCCCAATTCATCTCTGCCTATTTAAATGGAAAAGCTGATCTCTCTGGCCTCAAGTCCTATATCACAGTGTCTGCTCTGTGACAGCCCTGGTGAGTTCTCAAGCAATATTAATATTGAGGTTATCATCTTAAGCACAGTTTTCCCAAAGTACTCTGTTTTCATACGAACATATGAAGCTTTCCTCTTCATCCTTTTCCTTCTCTTCAAATCTACCTGAATGCTGGCTTCTTTGTGCTGAGGAAAGAGAGGCTACTCTCTAGCTTATTGAAGACTATTCTCAGGGAACAAGAAACCAATTTTGGGAGGCGAGAATTCTACCACTGAACCACCAATGCATGTAACAAATTTTGGAATCAAAGTTGAGTTAGGTATGCTGGTCCCAGTGAGTCATATCTTCTGCAGCACAATTTCTATTTCAGAGACAAAAACTCTTTACTCTTTGTGAATCCCAGAGTTATTGAAATTTTACAGTGTAAATTTTTACTCCTATTTTGTTTGCCACAGGAAAGTTTTAGACCCAGTCTGAACCTTGTTTTTGCTCTTCAAGATTTAAAGGTGTGTCATTAAGCTGATACTGAGAAACATTTTCAGTATGAAGATGGTTGGAGACAGAAGTTAACAAGGAGGTTGGGATAAGAAAAATAAAATATTTGCCTTCTCTTTTCTGTTTTTTTTTTTTTTTAGCTCTTGCTCAATCACTTTAAAAGTGTCTCTTTTTTTGCGGTACATGGGCCTCTCACTGTTGTGGCCTCTCCCGTTGCAGAGCACAGGCTCCAGATGCGCAGGCTCAGTGGCCATGGCTCCCGGCCCCAGCCGCTCCGCGGCATGTGGGATTCTCCCGGACTGGGGCACGACCCCGCGTCCCATGCATCGGCAGGTTGGGCTTCCCTGGTGGCGCAGTGGTTGAGAGTCTGCCTGCCGACTCAGGGGACACGGGTTCGTGTCCCGCTCCGGGAGGATCCCACGTGCCGCGGAGTGGCTGGGCTGATGAGCCATGGCCGCTGAGCCTGCGCGTCCTGAGCCTGTGCTCCGCAACTGGAGAGGCCACAGCAGTGAGAGAGAGGCCCACGTACCGCATAAAAAAAAAAAGAAGGAGGTGAGGAAGAAAACCATGCTTCCCTCTGGGGGAGTCACATTCCAAGTGCAACGCTGCAGAGGCTAGGGCAGCCTAATATGTGCAGAACGACAAGGAGGACAGTAAAGCTAGAAGGGGAGAGTAGTCGAACATGTGGTCAGAGATGTATGTCTGAAATTGGTTTAGGCAATGCTTTGACAGTGTGCAATTCCTGGGCCTGGGACAATGACGTGGGACAGTCTAGAGTGGGTTTCTCGTCCTGTGTTTCCCATCAGTGTCAGCAGGTGGGTATCTTTCCTTGCTCCTTCTCATTTTGGCCAGTGGCTCATGGCTACAGGAGGAACCTTGGCCAGAATGCATTCTGCTCTGACCCATTCTAGGAGAGCAGGGCATGATTGTGCCACTTTGGAGAAACAAGTAGAAGTCAAGTAGAGCATACCTCAGTTTGGCTAAGGATGTCCTCAAAAAGGAGAGAATTGTTGAGGTACATATGTGCAGATCCCTTGTGATAAACAATCTTTTATGTATGTCAGACACTGTGCTGGGGGCTGGACCCATGAGGGTGTTACAATCTCTGGCCTCAGTGAAGTGGAGTACAAATAGATGCCTCAGCTTCAAACATCTCTCTCTTACTCTTTCCATCCCTCCCTCTGCCTTTTTCTCTTCCCCTCTTTGGCTGTAAAGTAATAACAGGTATCAGACCTTAAGCAATTTATATACAGTGTAGGTTGTTTCTCTCCCAGCCTGACTTAACTGTTACAAGTGACTCCAGTGTAATAAAAATGATTGTTAAGAACATTATGGTTGGTATTTTAAAAAACTCTTTATTTTAAAAAACTCTGTCAACTTCTTTTCCCTAGGCTATGATTTGTCATCATGCTCTCCTATAACATAGAAAAGCTATTGGCTTTAAAGGACTTTACTTATTAAATACCTTTCATTAGCGACTTAGTTTCTTAACCTTGACTCCTTCCATCTATATTTTACGTAGTTTAAAATCCCTTCCCTTCAATTAAGTTCTTGAGTCTTATAATCATTCCTATTTGGCTTTTCTCACCTTTTTTGAATTTGTCCACTGGGAACTGAGGTTTGCAGGTGATGTGCCATTAATCTTGTTTCTCTTTTCTCTTTGGTGACATCTTTTCTCCAATTCCAAGTCATTCTGATTATTTTGGTCACCATGTTGCCTTTATAAACATGACTACCTTATTTGGCACTCTCATATATGTGTTCCCTCTGGTGGCTCTTCCCTTCACCAAATTTTTCTATTTCATGAAATAAATAATTGATTCCAACCACTTTATTCAGAAAAATATCCACAGTTACATTTTGTTGAATGATATTTTATTTTCTACCCATTTAATGCCGCCCTTGACTCCTTTTGACAATCTTTCTTACACCTTCTGGATTTAGAACCCAAATAATTATCAGTAATTATAAGTAAGTAAGTAAATGTTAGCTAATGCTTTTTAATACATTAAGATGCATATCCTTTGGATTTGGAGATTTTTACATTAACTTTTAAATAGGGAGTTTTTTTTTGGATGCATTAACAAAACCTCCTCAGCATTATCTTTCCCTAATGTTC
>NW_006781997.1:3851598-3884204 GCF_000442215.2 Lipotes vexillifer | reverse complement strand
CTTTCCCTAATGTTCAACTGTGTTAGTTTTATTTTAAATGTGAGATTTAAGAAGGAGCTTCCATTTGGGAGGATTGACAATTTTGAGACCCTCAACTGAGGAAGATAAGGCTACAATAATATCTTATATTTGCATCTGTATACATTCACATTAATTTTTTATCTTGAAATGTATTATTATTACCTTTAAATTATAATGAAGAGAAATGTGAGGTCTAGAGAAGCATGACATCCAGTGAAGAGTGTAAAGTAAGCCCCAGCAGCAACAAGATGGGGAAGGTGTGCTAGGCTTACCTGATCATTGTTGCCTGCATGGCCCTGGTAAAGCGGGCTGGAATGATTGAGTCATTCATTGAATAAACATTGAGACCTTTTCTGTAGAAGCTGTGGACTCATTGAGGGCTGGGGTGCCTGTCTGGTACATCATTATATTGCAGATATAATGGTGTAGTGACAGATATATGATAGGACTAGGCTACATAGTTATTGAATGAATTAATCAATCAATAAGGAGCAGAAGCTAAGTGAAGGAAAGAGGACAGGAAGGCTGGCAGGTGTCCCGGTTTCTAAGCATGTTGGATACCCACTCCACCTGATAGTAGAATAATAAAATTACTTATGGTCATAAACTTGTTACTTTAACAAGGATAGCAAACTCTGTGTAAAGGTCAAAGAGTAAATATCTTAAGGCTTTGCAGACCACATGTAGTTGCTGTCACTTCTTTTTTTTTAACAACTTTTAAAATGTAAAACTTGTTCTTAGCCTGCAGGCATTACAAAAACTATGGGCCTGAGCTGAATTTGACCTGCGGGTTGTAGTTTCTCTGCTTTAGAACAAAATCATTAGAAAAGTATTCAAAGAGTACATGTTATACTATATGTTTCACCTGAGGCTGTATTATAATCGGGTCCTGCAAGGCCTTTCAGTAATGAAAGTCATTTGTGTGTAGTCCAAGACTGTTACAGGATTATAAAGGCAATAGGACTACACTTTTTAGAAAAATTTTACAACTTCATTAAGATATAATTTATAATCTTCTTGCACAGACTTTGTTATTGGGTTATACTGACTTGTAAAACGAGTTGAGCAGTGTCTCATGCCCCTATTTTCTGAAAAAGTTTGTGTAAGATTGGTATTATTTCTTCCTTGAATGTTTCTTAGAATTTACTGGTAAAACCACTTGGGCCTGGAGTTCTCGTTGGGGAACAATTTTTTTTTTTTTATTAGGATCTACGTTTTGTTTTGTTTTGTTTTTTTGCGGTACGCGGGCCTCTCACTGTTGTGGCCTCTCCTGTTGCAGAGCACAGGCTCAAGCGGCCATGGCTCACGGGCCCAGCCGCTCCGCGGCACGTGGGATCTTCCCGGACCGGGTCACGAACCCGTGTCCCCTGCATCGGTAGGCGGATTCTCAACCACTGCGCCACCAGGGAAGCCCGGGGAACAATTTTTGATAAGGAATTCAGTTTCTATAATAGAAACAAGGCTATTCGGTTTCCATTTCTTCTTGTGTCTGCTTCCCTGAGTTGTAACTTTTCAAGAAATTTGTCCATTTCATCTAAATTGTCAAATTGGTTGGCATAAAATTGTTCTTAGTATTCTCTTATTAGCTTTTAATGTCTGTAAGATCTGTGTTGATAAGTCCTTCCTATTAGTGCTTCCTGTTCTCTCTCCTTTTCCTTAATCAGTGTAGTTGGAGATTTGCCAATCTTGTTGATCTTTTCAAAGAACTAACTTCTAGCCTTATTCATTTTCTCTACAGTTTCCCTGTTTTCTGTTCCATTTATTTCTGCTTTTATTTTTGTTATTGCCTTTATTCTCCTTTGGGTTTACTTTGCTTTTATTTTTCTAGCTTCTTAAGGTAGAACCTTAGGTTATTAATTTTAATTTTTTCTTCTTTTCTAATATGTTTCCAAACATTTATGTTTCCCTAAAAGCACTGCTTTAGCTATATCCCACAAAGTTTGATACGTTGTGGTTTTTACTGTCATTCAGTTAAAAGTAATTTATGCTCTCCTTTGTGATCTTGATCCATATATTATTTAGAAATGTGGTTTAATTACCAGATAGTTGAGGTTTTCTTAGATGTCTTACTACTGTCAACTTCTAATTCAATTCAGTTGTGGTCAGAGAACATATTTGTATGATATTTATTTTAAATTTATTTAAATTTTAAATTATTTTATTTTATTATTTTATTTTAAATTTCTTAAGACTTGTTTTAAATCCTATCTTGTTAAATGCATATGTGCACTCGAAAAAAGGGTGTAGGAACTGGGAGGCTGGGTTGACATATATACACTAATATGTATAAAATGGATAACTAATAAGAACCTGCTGTATAAAAAAATAAATAAAATTCAAAAAAAGAAAGATAAAAGGGCATACTCTGCAATTGTAGGATGCTGTGTTCTACAAATATCAGTAAGGTCAAGTTTTTTGATAGTGTTGCTCAGACATTTTGTCTTCACTGATTTTTTTGGGGGGGGACATCTATTAGTTGCTGAGAGAGGGAGGTTAAGTGTGATTTTGAAGTGGTCTGATTCTCACTTTAATTCTGTTAATTTTTGTTTTGTGTATTTTGTAGCTCTATCATCAAGCACATACACATTTATAATTGTTTCCTGATGAATTTCTTTTATCATTATGAAGCATTTTTCTTCATGTCTGGTAATACATTTTGTTTTGAAGTCTATTTTATCTGATATTAATATACCAACTACAGCCTTCATATAATTAATTTTTGCATATTATACTTTTCCCATCCATTTTCTTACAAATTTTTGTGTTTTAATATTTAAAGTGTGTCTTTTTTAGGATATCTAGTTGGGTCTTGCTTTTTATCCCCTCTGTCAATCTCTGCCTTTTAACTGGAGTCTTTAGACCATCAGCATAATCTTAGACATTTTTGGATATTTCTTTACCATTTTATCTTTTTTTTGTTTATTCACTTTGCTTTTTGTTCTTTTGTTTCCCTTTCCTGCCTTTTTTGGATTACTTGTATATGTTTTGGTATTTGATTTTTAATTATCTTTGGCTTTTGGCTATATCACTTTGAATTTTTTTTTCAGTTTACTTAGAGTTAATATTGTACCACTTCAGGTAAAATATAGAAATCTTGCAGTCATATAGATCCCATTACCATGCCTTTTTCCTATTTTTTTAATATTATAGTTGTCATATGTATTAAATCTACACAATTGAAAGCCCACTGGAAAATGTTACAGTTTTTACTTAAAGCAGTTAGACTATTTAAAAGAATTTAAGTGGGGAAAACCACTTAAAGTTGCAAAAGAAAAATATTACTGAGAAACAAATCTCCATGCTGATTGTTCCTCCAAATTTTGGCTGCCCTCCCTAGTACTTCTGGCTCTTGTTTACTTTTTAGAATCCTTGGGTTGGGCTGTTGCTTTTCCAGAGTTTATAAGCATAATCAGTGTGGAGGGATGGATTGTAGATAAATTACATTGCCGTGGCAGAACTTGAAGTTTCTAGTACCCTTTTATTAATAAAGAAAAAAGTTACTTCTGTGAAGAACAAACAGTGATAGGGTAATATGAGTACCAAACATAGTTCTAGAAGTATTTAAATATCTTTTATCATTACAGGAGACAATGTTTACAGAGTCAAATTGATTATTCTAGACATCTGGACAGGATAGAATCTTAGAAATTTGGGGCTGGAAGGACATTAAAGGTAATTAATCTAACCTCATCATTTTACATATCATGCCCCAAAGTGAAATTTGTGGTCTAAATTAACTCCATCCACTTTTATTTTTATTTATTTATTTATTTATTTATTTATTTATTTATTTATTTTTATTTATTTATTTTTTAACATCTTTATTGGAGTATAATTGCTTTACAATGGTGTGTCAGTTTCTGCTTCATAACGAAGTGAATCAGCTATACATATACATATGTTCCCAGTCCACACGGTTGTCATAGATGGTATACATATCCACCTGAGTACATGTGGTGAAGTCACAGCCTGTGTCCTGAATGTGGATGTTGTTGCATTTCCTTAACCCCCAAATCTAAAATTTTGACAGAATTATATGAAAGAGGGAATCCAAACCTATTTATTTATTTACTTAAATTTTATTTAATTTTTTTCTGGGGCTGCACCACGTGGCATGCAGGATCTCATTCCCCCGATGAGGGATCTATCCTGTTCCCCCTGCAGTGGAAGCATGAAGTCTTAACCACTGGACCGCCAGGGAGGTCCTAAACCAATTTCATTAACTGAAATAGAAAACGGAGGAGGAGGAGCATGGTTCAAGGAGAGATAATTAATTCCATTTTGGAATTAACTCTCAACAGGTTATGTTGAGAGTTCCTGCAGTATACCCAAGACACTGATCTCGCTTATTGTGTTTGCAGCTCAGTTGGTACTTGGCAGATGCTGTGGTGTATCCTGCGTGGTTAGTATTCTGTGGATAAGGATGACTTGTCTCGCTAGGTAGAGTGATGGCCATAAGAGAAGAGAGCCATGCATTTCACTTTCCCACATGTTCCTTAGCAGTGCACGTATGACCTGTTCCTAACAGGTGCTCAACAAATATATACTTTAAAGAGTAAATAAATAGAATTGTAATATTGATGACTCTTTTTTACAAGTTGCTTACCTATTATTTGGAGCCTTTAAGCACTAACAGAACATTAACTAAGCTCATTGGTTAAGTGCCAGCCTGGGTTTCTACTTGTGTCTATCTTTACCCTTGAATTAGAAAGGGTCAGTGAGTCTTATCAGCAGCCCTGTCACAGAGGAGGACTTGGAATGGGCCTTTATATTTTCCTTAGGTGGATTCTTTTTGCGGTTTGTATAGGAGAAGGTGATGGCATTTTGTGGCATGTAAGTGGTACCTCTTCAAGGTTTCAGGTAAAAAAGAGGGAGGGGCTGTGTCTATCTTATTTTGAACTGTTAACCTGGTATCTAGAGCTGTAAACGTCCATAAATCTTTAACAGATAAGTGAGTGAATACAGAGGTTTTCATATTTTATTGGTATTTCTATACAAATCTGGGGTCAAGGGTGTTAGACATATTCCCTCACACTCAATTCTTCTTTTGTTCTGAAAGTTCTTCAAATGTATTGTACATCTATGGAACTTTTAGAAAATTTAACTTTCTGACCTTTGTCAACTTTCCCAGATAGGCAATGTGAAGAAATGTCCTAATGTCCTTTGTTGAGGTTGACAGAAAAAATTGTTTTTCCCTCTGTCATTGCTTTCAGAATTGCCTTTACGTCAGGCCTTTAGGGGGAATCTGATTTTCTCCATTGTCTGTACAGGCTTGACAAGTCCGTGGTGATTACTGACAGAGGAGGGCAAAGAGGACTGTCAGTGGATCTCTTGATTGACCTGAATGCGGCAAACCGGCCGCGAGCTGTGGGCTGTCAGGATGCCCCCTGAGGGGTGTAGACGGGCGCCTGCCAGGATGTGAAGGGAAAGCACTTAGGCAGCCACAAAGCAAGGTCCCCTTCAGTTTGGTCGTGATCCTTCACGCACAGATGGCTCACGTGGGTTCCCATTGTGCCTGTCACCCGTAGCCACGATGGGCTACCTACCCATGTGTGATGAACCTCTGCTCCACACTAGAGCTGCAGCCCGGGACTCATCTTTGCAACCCTTTATGACCTTCCCTCCCACTTGGTCTCCCCGTCTTTCTTCTTGTGTTTAAACAACTCTTTCCTTTCCCTCCATTTCTCTCTATTTCTCTGAACTCTTTACATTTGTTATGGTGGCCTGAAATCCTTCTCCAGGGCTTTTCCTTTTGGGTCAGGGAAGGTGTTTTCTGAGTCACCAACAGCTGAGAGGCGCCGACCCGAGCATTTGTTTCTCTTTCAGGCACATCTGGTTCAGCCTCAGAGTGGCAGTGTGGTCAGATGCACAGTTAAACAGCCAAAATAATTAACGATTAGTAGCCCAAATATTTGAGAATTAGGCTTTGGAAAGGAAAAAAAAAAAGCAGAGCCCACAGCTGCACTTACAGCATCCTCTTTCTCCTCCTGTCTACCCTCCTCACACCCCCAGCTGCTGTCTTCCCCCATCCAATTAGACTCTTACTTCTCAATATCCCCTTTTTCTTTCTTAGTACTTTATCATGAAGCAGAATCAACCTTTCTCTACACAAGATGTTCTCCTTCTAAGTTTGGAAGGAAGAGAGGGAATTAGGAGCTATGGGAGAAAGGAAGCTTGTGAGCATCCTTTATGTGACAAATTTTGTACTATTATAAAGTACAAAAATCTTTTTTTTTTGAGTTTAAGATTTTTTTAAGTTTAAGTTTTAAGTAAATACTTCAAGATGAAGTCTTGCATATACTAGTGGATAGGAAGAGAATTTTTCAAGAAAACAATTTCAGATTGTTATGCCATTTCTTTCAAAGGCAAAATATGAATTTTCAGGGAACTAACTCCTGGTCTGACACATTTACTCTTAAATGATTAGCTTTGTGATGTTAGAATTGGTGAAATTGCACATTCTGGGATTGTGCCTTCCATCAGAGTTTGCGTTGCTCGTGGTGGAGAGATTTTGAAATAAGATATGATTTGCCAACAGGAAGGAAAAACATATAAGAAAGCAAGCGTTCCTAGGCTGCTAGCTATAAACATAACAATTTGTCAGTGGTCTGAGTTAAGAAGGTCTAAGACTGAGTTCACTAGATAGATGCTGTTTATGGCTAGGGGGTTCGCAAGGGCGCATCATAGAACCTGGCTTATAGGAAGCTCTTGATGGATGTTTAGTGAACGGAACTGATATAGAAGCTTTTAAGTCCAGAAATTTACTTTCGCACATTTACCGCCCGCAGCCATTTGTCTTAATTTCTGAAGTCGCCTCTCACATTCCTCCTTTTCTTTCCAATCACATTCGCACAAAAAGCCCTCACACTTGACTCCCATGTCTTTGGGATTTACAGGTATTTTCTGCCTGTGAGTGTGTAAGCTTGTGATCGCCTAAAAGGAGGAGGAAGGGGCACTGTCTCAGTGCATGGGCCGCCCCCCCCCGCTCCCCTCAGCTGCCTAGACACCTGCTTTGAGGTGCTGCTGCTGATTTTACTCTAGTGAGACTTATGTTGGGGGAATGCGAGAAGGATGCTATAGTGTTCTTACGTAGCCTGATTCATTTTTCTCCTTCTCTTGACGTTGTCATCATTTGCTCAGTTTTCCAGATATGGGTTTTCTCTAGGCTTGACCCTGAGGTCAGTTATCAGATGAGAAAAGTAGGTGGTCAGACAGAATATCTTTTTCGTGGCATTATGACTCAACAAGATAGTAGTACACCTGCTATATTATAAAGTACTTGAAGCCAAATTCTTAAAATGCACAGGCATTTAAAGAAACCTGTGAACATTTTCCTACAGAAATACAGGGATCTACAGACACATGTCCTTTGGGAATGTGTAAGCAAAGTCTGACATCTTTAACACTGTGACTAACCTAATGCCTTTTCATACTCTGTTCATTACAAAGTAAAATTTGACTTGTCTCAGATCTGACTCTACTCAAAATTTAGTAACGACTGTGGCATATCACCAATAAGGCTGTGATAGTGGCCTTTCATGGTATCATGAAGCTAATACCAGTTCTATTAGTGAGGCTCCTTTGTATTCCTGTCTATTCTCAAATGAATTAATGATGCTTTAAATGTGAGGTTCATAATGTTAGTACTCATTACAAAGTGCTTTTTCAGAGAGTAGCGTGGAGATTTGGGCACAGGCTGTGAAGTTGAACAGCTTGGGTTTGAATTTCAGGTACAACCTTCATAGCTGTGTGACTGTGGGTATGTGGCTAAGCCCCCCTAGCCTCAGTTTCCTTATCTGAAAAATGGGGATAATAGCAACCAATCTCAAAGTCGAGCATTAAACCAGAAAATATATGTAAACCTCCTAGGGTAGTGCCTAGAATACTGTAAGTACTTTACATATGATTGAAGTTAGTAAGGCCAGTTAGCAGGGATTACTGTTACACCCATGGGTCAGATGAGGAAACAAAGTCCCAGAGAGTTTACACTACTTGCCAAAGGTTACACAGCAATTTAGAGAGTGAAAGTGAAAGGCCTCCGACTAGGTTTTCTGACTCAAATTTCTAATTTTAAGATCTATCAAGATTGATTTTCTTCACATTTTTCAATTACAGATGGATTTTTGAGACAGGAAAGAAATCAAGTTTGGTTTTCTAATCTCATTGGAAAGAAATTCTACCCATTTTCCTCCTTCAGGTTCCCACAGCTACATCTGATCTCTCACTGCCCTGTCTCTGGGGCTGCCAGCTGGCCCTCTTTTCTTCTGCTCCTAACCAGCTGCGTCGCCTCCAGGACTGCAAGGGGTGGGGAGGTGACTGTGTGTGCTAAATAGAGAAGCCCCTCCTGCCTGGGTCTTTACTAGGGATAGTCTCTCCCCTGGAATCCCAAGCTTCATCCACTTGAAATCCAAGTGAAGAGGAGGGCATTGGAATGGATGAAGACAAGAATATAGGATTTCCTTAGGCTGATGATGAGTGGCGTCTACCTTGGGGAAAATGGGGCATCTGAAAGCGTGGGACTCAGAGCCATAAGTTTTGGGTTCTAGCTTCTATCTTCTGTCTAATTGGGCAGGTCATTGCTCCAGTTTGTGCTCAGTGGCTTCCTTCATAAAATTAAGGGGTTGGTCTGGCTCTTGGATCTCAAGCTCAGAAATCCACAGGCAGGCAGGTCATTTGTGTGGACACAGTGGGCCAAGGCAAAGTGCTTGTGTAGACATGGTGTGAGTGGTGGGGTCCGTGGGGAATTGCGGGGCTGCATCTGCTTAGCTCCAGGCACTGCTGCTCTGGAAGAGAGGGTAATGATCTGTCCAAAAGCAGAGCCTAAGGTTAGAATTAGGGTAATGGCAATTTATTTGGGAATGGGTCCCCGGAAGCGTCGTGAGGAAAAGGGGAAGTGAGACTGGGCAGGGATGAAAGCTAATAAACGATGCATTAACACAGAAGATTTTTAGAGCAGTAAGACTACTCTGTATGGTCCTATAATGATCAATACAGAGTACATGGGTACATATATGCTTGTCCAAACCCATAGAATGCCCACCATGGAGGGTGAACCCTAGTTCAAGCTATGGACTTTGGGTGATAATGATGTGTCAGTGTAAGTTCACCGATTGTAACAAATGTACCACTCAGGAGGGGGATGTTGGTAGTCGAGGAGGCTATGCACGTTTGGGGGCAGGGTTATAAGGGAACTTGCTGCAGTTTCTGCTCAATTTTGCTGTGAACCTAAAACTGCTGTAAAAAATGTTTTCTTTAGGTGTATTAATGCATGTGGGCAATAGAGGTTTAATCACTCTTGAGAACCTCCTGAGAGACTGGTTACAACACGCCCCATAATCATGCTTCTGAGGGTCTGGGAGGCTGGTGATGATAACTGTAGGCAGGGAGACTGCTTGAGGTTACCTTGTAAGCCATAGGGGATGCAGTGGGATATGGGTGGTCACCAACTAACAGTATCTGCTACCTGACCTTTCGCTTTTTCAAGGAGCCAGAAATCTCACTTTTTATGGGAACTTTCTTGATTTTTAAATTGGCCACTAAGCCTGTTTTATAAATCTGAAAACATCAAATAAAAGATGTTTGTGGGCCATATTTGCCCACTGATCATCTGGGTGGGATATGATGCCAAGTGTTTTCCAAGCATTATATTATTTAGTTATTATTTAGTTCTCAAAGGAATGAAAAGGAGATGGCTGCCATCATGATCCACATTTTAGATATGAGAAAACTGAGGCACGCAGAGGTTGTGGCTTATCTGAGGCCCAGTAGCTGTTAATTGTTGGACCCAGGATATAAATCAAGTTGGCTGAGCCACTGCAGCTCATTGCCCTGGGGTTCACTGGTTGCACCCAGACCTAAAGTTTATGGGGAGGGACAAAACCAAATCCCACCAGCAGCTGACTTTGTCCTACTTAAAACTGAACTGAAGCTTTTAGATCATTTAAATTTCTGATCCTGTGACGAAATGGTTTCCAAAATGAAAGTTTAGACACTGAGAAACACATTTTCTCTGACACCAATTTTACTTTCAAGGTATTTCATTCATATGACAGCAACTGGGACCTAGAAGAAAAGCCATTTATTAAACTAAGTCTGGAGACTTGAATGTATTTTCCTAAGTAAGCTTTGAAAAAATCCAGGGAAAGATGTATTCTCAGAAATTCCAATAATTATTACACACATATTTTTTTTTCAGCTGAACACAGGAAGACAAGAAGCTTTGCCCCAAATGTTCTATTTTAGTTAATGAAACTCTACTGTTTTGCTATCGCCATCAATTCAGACTGATGGGTAGTTCTATTGTAAACATGTCAAGGTGGGATGTGGCTATTTTTCTTCTCTTGTTCTTATCTTTACAGACGTTAGGTACAGAGAATTTATAACATCCTCTCCAATTCAAAAGGGAATTATGTTTATAGACATAAAATCTGTGCATTCATCTCACAAATTTGGTGCTCTCTGTATTGGCTTTGAGCCCTTGAGGGATGGCAGCAATTACTAAGTGTGTCTAGGGTATTAGGTTTTATTTGAAGCCTTTGAGCAATTTTTGGTAGATATGAACGTTTTGTAGTTGGCTTTTTACATCTTAGATGAAAAATAAAGTTTGCTGACAAACTTCATAAAGCATTTCTTCAAAGAATGAGCTGTGTCTCTTTGAAAGCAAATGTTTCTTTTTTTCCTGGACTTTATTAGCAAATACACATGGTGTCTTCCACTATGGCATCTATCTTTGCAACGATGCAAGCTTACCTATTTCAGCAGCCTTATCTGTGGGTAATTCTAATAATCAAGATTTACAACCAGAACTGGAAATAATAGCAATAAACAAGATGGTACCTGTTTTCAAGGAATTGACTATGTACTGGGGGGATAAAGACAAAAAAACAGAGGAAAACAAAAAAACTGACAATTGTATTACAGTGCAACAGTGCAGTGATAGAAGTCCAGGGGCGCTAAGGGCCTTACAGAGGAGGGTAGCTAACCTTGACAGTGAGAGGAAGGCACAAGACCAGAGAAGAATTCTTATTTTTTTCTTTTCGTAACTGTAATAGTTAATATTTATTGCCATTTAATATATGTCAGGCACTGTTTTAGGGTCTTTATGTAATGAATGTCGATCTTTAACATTGAATGATCTCAACCCCAAAGAATTAAAATTGTAAGTTTGGTGTTTTGCCGTTATAAGACCTGTCAACTAGTGTGTCATTGGAGTTCTTCCTTCCTAGAAATTTCTCTTATATAGAAATTATTATATGACGCAATTGACAAACATAGGGAAGGGAGTGTGGATATGAAAACTCTATGATCAGCTCCTAGACCATTAAAGATTGAGTCATTTTTTTATAACATAAGCCAAAATTGTGTTTGTTTCTGCTGTCTTTGATTAGTGTTTTGTTTAGACACAGAGGGAAGGGCAACAACTCGTCCTCCTCCTCCTGCAAAAGCTCCAAGCTTTACCTTCTATCACCTTATCTTTTCTTTTTTCTTATTAGTTATCTATTTTATACATGTTAGTGTATATATGTCAATCCCAATCTCCCAATTCATCCCACTACCACCGCCCCCCCGCCACCGCCACTTTCCCCCCTTGGTGTCCCTACGTTTGTTCTCTATATCTGTGTCTCAATTTCTGCCCTACAAACCGGTTCATCTGTACCATTTTTCTAGATTCCACATGTATGCGTTAATATACGATATTTGTTTTTCTCTTTCTGACTTACTTCACTCTGTATGACAGTCTCTAGACCCATCCACGTCTCTACAAATGACCTGATTAAGACCAGCAAAGAATTCTTGACGCTAAGGAAGAACAGAAATTACCCAGGCAAAGGAAGAAAGGAGAGAATGAGTGTTTTAGTCAGAGGGAGCAATGCATTTAAAAGACTGGAGAAAAGGAAGCATAAGGCTTGAGGAACTGAAAGAAATTCCCTGTTGAACCCTAGATGGACCAGGGGCTCGGGGAACAGAAGCTGAAGAAGAAGGTGGGGCCAGGCCAGGCCAGGCGTTACTGTGGACCATCTTTCTGGAGCTTGGCCCTCATCCTAAGAAGACTGAGTAGGCATTAAGGTGAGAATTCTGTAGGCAGAGTATGATTTTTTGTCATTCCCTGTTGACCTTAGCTGGAGAGACATGGAAAGAGAACAATGAATAGGGAGCTCCTGGCAGCTGGAGGGTAAAGAAAACATCTTGAGCTGATGAAAAGTTTGTGAAATGGGTATCCCTCAGCATATAAGTAACTTTAAAGATGAGTTCGTTGACATCTAGAAGATTTTTGCCTTCTACTGTCAAATAAAGTTATAGAAAAATGTGTACATGTTTCCTTAAAAGACTTGTTTATGTTAAGAATTTGTGCAATCTAGGTTAAAAATGTACTCTAAGTTAAGTTTCCTAGTTGTCTGGTTTGTCGACTTCTTAATATTGCCTCTTTAAGAACTGTACCCATTTAATTATCATTATAAATCTGTTTCTCTCAGAAACATATTATTTAATTTTCCAAAAAAGAAACTTCAAGTATATTTCCTTTTGTTTCTCTATTTAATATGCATTGAGTCTTACCAAGGACCCATTGTGGAACCAGCCCTGTTGACAGCTTTGCTCAGTACCTCACTGAATAACTGAGTAATTTTTCTAATTATACATTGTATTGAGTGTGATGCTTGTGTGTGTTTTAAAAAGAAAGATAAATAAGAGAATTTTCCAACTGTTGTAGTTAGAAGGAAAATTAATTCATAATAAGTACAAATTTGTTGTTTACCAATCATACAGCCATTACTGTGCAAGTCTGGAAGGGGGCATTACAAAAATATAAAATATGTTATACTTCGTCCCTTGCAATTCACCATACTGGTGAGGAACTAGATTACATATGAAAAAAATGAGGAATAATATACAGCAAATATTATTAAGAGCTCAGAGTTATGGTTGAAACAACAGAGTTCAATAGGGATGTAAAGAAGGCGGATCTCAGTAAGAGGTAGAATAATCCTGTAAGTGTACAGGAGGGATGCTGGAGCCTGGCTTGCAAGCTGATTTTGGGATGTGAATGGCTTGTCTTGCCAGGGAAGGTTGCTTATCACGGTGCCAAGGAGAACAGAGTGGAGATGATCAGGAACTATGTGGTCTCAGTACACTTCTTGTACAGGACCAAGCCCTAATGTTTTGCTTTGCCATGATTTGGTTGCAAACGGCCTTCCTAGTCTTATCAAGATCCCATCACTCCTAGGCTTGTCTCCAGTCTGTCATACTTCATAACTCCAGGAGATCAATTCTGCTTCCTCTCATTTCACAACATCTCCTTAGGCTATTTGTCTAGTAGAGAATGCCCTCCTTAATCTAGATATGTTGGTTAGAAAGACAACTCTCAACTACCTTCCTCTATCCGTCACCATTTGGTAAATATTAAAGCCATTTGGTAATAAACACTACCTGTAAACAACCCGTTGCACAGAAGGCAACTTTATCTCCCCCAGATGCTGTTCACACACAATCTCAAACTATTAAAATAATTAAAACAGAATTAAAAATGAAAAAGAATAAAACTAGAATTTAACTTAAAAGAATCAAAGTCTCCAAGTCTGGACTTTTACTACCCCTAAGACTCTACCTCACTTTCTGCTGTATTAATAAATTCAATACCTAGTTACTATTGCACAGGAATGCTCCAAGACAAAGCAAGTTATAGATGGGAAGTACTTGGGGAGCAAATTTAAAAGAAGCCTTAAAAATATGTTTCCAAATAAGTGGAAACCAGTAGAGAACTTAATGTGAGTTTTTAGCTAGCATTATCAGATATTATCCCCTTTTCAAATCACTTTCATATCTGACTAGTGAGAAAAGCAAAAATAAAGTTTAACGACAAAGTTTGTTGTTATCAATTAAATATATTAATTCCTATATATTATTACTATACATTTTGTTTCTTATTTAAGAGAAAAACTATTTAGGTGTGAAAAAAAACCAAGGATTTAAATATTAGTGTTATTTTTGTTATATGAGGCAGGCACAAGAATTAGAATTGTATAAGTTAATGGTTAATCCTGGGTTGTCACAGAATATCAGTTAACATCTTTTTCAGAAAATGTAGAAATTCCTTTCCTATTATATATTTGCAATGAGGAGAACTTTTAAATGAGGTAGTCTTTTCCATAAACTCTCAGTTATGTTCAAAGAATGTTTGTCCTTTTCTCAAACAAAGCACCTTGTCTAAATCAACGGTGCATAAAAATAATTACCATCAGAGAGAGGGTTCAGATGGCAGCGTAGGAAGATGCTGCACTCTCCTGCTCCCACAGACACAAGTCTAAAACCACACATGGAATAATTCTCCCTGAAAACTAGATAAACATAGCCTGCACAATAAAGCCTAAAAGGACAGCATCAAGACAGGTAGGAGAGGCAGAAATACGGCCTCGCCGAGGGACAAGGGATTTGAGTTCCACATCAGGCATCCCAACACCTAGATCCTGAACAGGAAAGACGAGCCCCCCCAAACACCTGCCTTTGAAATAGGACATACGAGCAGGAAAACTATAGAACTTCAGAGAACAGAAAACCCATTCTTGAAGGGCTCGCGCACAGAACTAACTCAAGCCCCAAACCAGTGCAAAAACACCAGATCGAGAAGTGTGCAGACCATAGGTGAAGGGGCCCACGTACTAATCTTGAAGCATCTGACAGAGACGCAGGAACCAGTTGAGATGCTCCCTGGGGGCTGAGACACTGGCAGGAGCCAATCATGTCATCTCAGGCTACCTTGCTAATACAGGTGCTGGTGGGCACCAATTTGGAATTTTCCATCTAACCTGTTAGGGCGAGCGGGCACAGCCTGCTGAGAGCCTCACCTGTCCCTGTGCCTCGGCTGGGCCTCACAGCCAGTCAAGCTAAGCACTGCCCACCAGTACCCCATGGCAGCTGCCTCTGGGCCTGCAGCCATTCCAGGGGCCAGCCCTGCCCACCAGTGTGCCACGGCAGCTGCAGTCCTGCCACAAGAGCAGGGTGCACACAGCCCACAGAGGGGACAGCCTTTGGCTCTGGTGGCCAGGCAGGACTGTGCTTTTAGAGCTCCATGGGACATCTCCTAAATAAGGCCATTTCTTCAAGACTGGGAGATAGAGCTGATATAGCTAATACATAGAAATGAACGGAAAATTAGGCAAATCGAGGAGACAGGGGAATATGTTCCAGTCGAGACAAAAACCTCAGAAAAGGAATGAAATGGAGAGAAGCAATCTGCCTGATAAAGAGTTCAAAGTAATGGTCATAAAAGCTCACTGAACTCAAGAGAAGAATGGATAAATGTGTAATAAATATCTTCATGCATGTATTATTTTTATGCCTGAGAGTTTTTTTAAGATAAGCTCTCTAATTACTGTGTCAAAGTGTAAGGACACTTTTATGATTCTGTATATACAATACCATATAGCATTCCAAAATAGTAAAATCTAGTTAATACATCATTATTTTCACAGCAGTATATTTCTGTGTTATGCCACATTGATAGCACTGAGAATTTTCCTTTTTTTTCTAATTTAATGTATGCTGAATGGTACTCTATTGTTATTTTAATGTACATTTCTTTGATAATTAGTAAGACTGAAAATTACTTCATGTGTTTGTTGAACATTTCTCCTTATCTTTGGAGACTTGGCTTCTATTCATTGATTTCTCTTTTGGAGTCTTGATTTCTTTCTTGTGGTCATCATAAGTTTTTACAGTTGGTTAGCAATAAGCAAGGTTTTGGGGGCAGAAAAAGCACTTTCTGGACAATGTGGCATTCAGAAAGAGGGAGCCCTGGGAACAGAATTTATTTGGCTGGGGTAAGACAGCCTGGTAATAGAGTTCTTTCCAATAAATGTCTGTCCATTGTGTGAACGGAAATAAAAAGGATACTGCTTTAGTCACATATACTACAGTTTCAGAATCCTTTAAAGAATGTTTTTGACTATGTGATTGAAATGTTTTATTTAGGGATAACATATAAAGGTTGTTTTCCATCTTGGAATATACTGGTGCAATAACAACCCGAGATTAGAGAGAGGAGGTCATTTTTCAGTCTTGCATCTCTACGTGGCATTTTGGCATCAAAGATGATGTGGATCTTTGTGGGAGTTGTTTACCCATGTACCTCTCTTTCACATTACCTGTCACCTCATTCCCTCTCTGGCACTGATTCATCTTAATCTGTTAGAACTGGATGAGTAGCAGGTTTGACATGCTGGCATGCTCCATTTTCCTAACTGTATGAGAGAGGCCCGCTGCTGGGTTAACTGCGTGAGTTAATCTTCCATTCTTTTCAACCAATTGATGAATATGTCTGGGTATTTAAAGAGTGTTTGGATATTAACATCTAGTTTGGAATATTAGTAGATGTTACTTTATCAGTGTTAGAAGATTTATTTGTTACTAGATTCTACTTTAAATTTTCAATGGATAGGAGTATTCTTGAGGATGTTGTGTTTAAACAATGAGTCATGAAGCATCTTAATGTAGTTCTGGTTGGTTTATCAATGGTGTCATTGATTAAATATTTATACTACAGGCATTGTTTTTTTATTCTTGGTAACTTTTTTTTTTATTTAGCCAGATTTTGATTTAAGGAACCTGGCTTTGATAGTATAGTGAACATTTGGAAGAAAAGCCTCCTTGATAATTGGATGTCTCTGAAAGTCATTGTTGTTGGCCTCTCATGTGTACTCTAAGAAAGAGGAACTTTCATTTTAGGAAGAGACCTATTTCTAAAGTTGCTAAGCATTTTGATTTTTTTCAAATAGATTTGGCAATAACAGCATGAATCATAAAAATGCTTAGTTATCTTGTAAAAATGCTGGGAGACATCTTCAATCCAATAAGTTATTCTTGGAAATGTTGCCTTTAGTCTGGGTGATAAAGCATCAGATCGTCAGATGCCTGAGCCAGGGCTGCAGATTGTGAGGCAAAGTTAGTGGCAAGTCATAGACAAGGCTTGAGCAAAAAATGTGTTTGGACAAGAAGGCCTCTGGAGGGAGCAGTTCCTTGGTCATTGACCAACAGCCATGACCAAACCAGGTGGGCTGAGGGATGGTCCCACGCAAAGGTCAAGTTTGCCTTTGCATCCATGACAGGCTGGACTTTGGTTCATAGTCAGAAGTCAGGGCCAGAGACACACCGATTAGGAACCACTTCTGTGGCTTCCAGAAAAAGAAGAATCCTTGTGGCTTTTTCTCTGGAATGACTTAGCTCTTCCTCATCAGGCTTGTCCTTGGGTTGATAAAATCCCAAGATCTTTGATACTAAAGATCTCAAAATGTGCCCTGAGCTTCTGAGTGTGTCCCTACTTATTCAAGGCCTTTTCATTTCTGTCTGGAGTCTCTTCCAAATGCGAAGGAGCTTAGGGGCAAGGCATGGGTTGCCTTTTTTTCATGAAATCTGCAAAGTAAGGAGGCAGGGGAGATCAGGAAACTAGTCCAGGATAAAGCCCACCAAAAACCTAGCAGACAGAACTGAAGTGTCGCTCTGAAGGATGGAAGCTGGGTGGGAAGGTGGCATTGAGGAGAAATCTCAGATGTGTGATTTTCACCAGAACAGGACAAGATTACCTGGAACATCCAATGCAGGTGGAGTCTGGAGAAATTCCTAAGGTGCTGACTTAAGGACGCTTTCAAGAGGGTGCCTGGGGTTGACCTCTTGTTGGGCAGCAAGATATTAAGACTTTTCAGTCAATTCAGAAAATATTAGGTAGTACTGATGTTATACCTTTTATCTCTAACATATAAAATTATTTTTGTTTTTTTTGTTATTAAAATGCCCTTTGCTTAAAATACAGTTTAAATATATGATTTTATTTTTTGTGGCATTGTTAAAAATATTTTGTTCATTTTATATCCTTTTAACTATAACATCCTTCTACTTTCATTAAAAATTAGTACTGTTTCTTTTAAGAAATAAATCCTGACTCAGTATGGATAGATTGATATACATCTGAAAAGCAATGCTAGTCTCATAGCATCTATTTAATATTTTGGATTAAGGAAACATAAAAGAAGTCATTTTGATATTTAGCTCAATTGATCACAAATTCCCAGAGGAAGGCAGTCCTCTTTCATATTTGGGATAGCGCTTTGCGTCTATGAATATTCAGCCAACACTAAATCAATCTATAAAGGCTTGTTAGAGGGCAGTTTTGCAACTCAAATCTGGTTGCACTCTAAGGCAGACAGAATAACCACAGGCAACTCTATCGTAATAAATGGTGAAGTTGATACCTTGTGTTCTAGTTCAGTGAACCTAAGAAGAGTGTGTGTGTTCAAGTGTGGACGAGAAAAATGGTTTGTATTTATACAGAGACTTTTATGGGAATTTCCGTGAGCTTGATGATCACTGTCTTGATAATTAATGCCCCAGGGTAGTAGAGAATTGCTCTTTATATTGTACCAGTTTTGCATTTGGGAAAACTGAAAACAAAAATAATAGGAGTGCTTGTCCTTGTTTTGTTTACTAGACCTTGTTGTTTGGCAGCACTGACAAGCAGGAAAACGTTAAACTTTTTACTTTGTCAGTAATAGCTGTTTAAAAAGAACAGGCACATAAGGACAGCAAGAAATTAAAGATGGAAAGTGTGCTGGTCCTAATCGAGTTCTCCACATTTAAATTTAGTGATAATGAGATAATTGCATTTGGGAGTGATTACCTCTGCCCCGTGTAAATTTCGACTTCTTGTACACTTTACTCCCCGTGTAAAGTGTATGAGAAGGCTGCCTTTAAGGTTGCCATATCATATGAACCATTTAGCAGGAGCAAATAAAATTAGGCACTGAATTAGTTTGATTAGTGTTTATAGTACTGTTGTACCAGTGTCATGCTAGAGATGTTTATAAGTTGCAATTCAAATGCTTTAATACAGGCTCTGATAGTAATATTAGCTGGAGGGGTACTGCACAGGCATGAGATCCTACCTGGATAGAGTCACACTTGTGCCAATCCTAGAAGATCCTTCTGATGGCAGCAGTGACCTTGATGGCCCTGAGCAGGAGGAGGGGATGCTGTGGAATTTCAGAAGAATGTTGAACACTATGGGATTCTTGCAGATGAGTTGTAAGGCAGAAAGATGAAGATGTAATTTTGTAATGTAAATTAACCATCTAAGAAAATATAGTGAAAAGAAGAAATTCCTCTTCCTAATTTGAAATGCGATTAACCTGCCAAAAAGCTATTGCCTTAATCTCTATGTTTTGTTAAATGAGGTTTCAAAAAGCAGTGAGAAGTTGCCGTGGTAGAAGTAGAATACTGGAAAAATTTCGATTCCAAAGGTTCTGGGAAAAATCCAGTGGAAGAGTTCTGGTGGTCGCGTCCAGTACATTGTGTTGGTAAAACAAGTTAAAGATTCTTCGCAGGAAAGTCTGAGCAGTGGAGACAACTGTGTACCACAGGAGGAAGAGACATTTGAGGTGTGAATTTCTGCTGTTTAGAAGCAGGTGGCTCATTTTATTACATATGAAGAGTGACTTATTATTATTATCTTTAACATCTTTATTGGAGTATAATTGCTTTACAATGGTGTGTTAGTTTCTGCTTTATAACAAAGCGAATCAGTTATACATATACATATGAGGAGTGACTTATTACATAGGGCATGTGCATCTTGTAAATTACTGTTTTACCTTATGGACTAGTCTGATCCCTGTCTTATTTCCAGACATTTGTGTTTCATAGACCCCATTTCCTCATTTCTTCTTTTAATCCCATTTCTCTGTATGTATTCCTGCAGACCACCTTGAGATTTTTATGAAACAAGGGGGGGCATATATAAATAAAGTTGAAAGTACTTAGAGAATACATTATTCATCAAGCTATTCGGACTTTCCAAAGCAACTTCACAGTTGTTAAGTGAATATTTCTATTGTGAGATCTTTAAGTAGCTTGAAATAGCCAACTTATAAAAAGTGCTATTTGTCTTGATAATCATATTTTTCT
The DNA here is from genome assembly GCF_000442215.2 of Lipotes vexillifer. Taxonomy (NCBI): domain Eukaryota; kingdom Metazoa; phylum Chordata; class Mammalia; order Artiodactyla; family Lipotidae; genus Lipotes; species Lipotes vexillifer. The sequence continues at coordinate 3,864,236 of NW_006781997.1, read as the reverse complement.
TTCTAATAAATCTTTACTTTGCTGTTTTTCTGTTGGCCTCTGATATTCCAATAAATTGAAATTACGAGAATAGTTCTTAAAATAGAACGCAATTCTTTTTCTATAATAAGATCAGCTTTCATTTAGTTTCAGCGCAATGAAAATATAATGAAAATTTCAACTTCAGAACATAGAATCTGGAGAATTTTGCTGTCAGTACCAAAAGCTATTCATAACCTTTTCAAGATATAACAAAATATTTCATTTCTCACTGAAATTTGTGGGGATTTAAAAATATTCTTCTGATAATGAAAGATGTCACAAAGTTAAACTCAGTGAGATGATTTATTGCAATTCATAGTTATAAGAATAATTTAATTAGTTATTCAGGGTGTGAGAAGGCATACAGTACAATATTTAATCCCTGAGTCCAGTAAAAATGCATTCCACACGTTTGAGGTACCTCTCATATTCACTGCGACAGAACAGAGAATGTACCTTAGCTGGGACTTCTGTCAACTTTGTATTATTCACTTACAGCAAAAAATAAATATCAGATCATGTTGTTTAGTACACTGAGTCGCTTAGGAGAATGACTTCTATATAATGTCAACAGCATCTTCCCAATCTCACCCTCATACTCATGCCTCAGTAGCACAAAGGGGAAAAAGGCTAAAGAATACAACTTAAGGAAGACGAAGGCTAATTCTGTAGACTGTCACCTTGTAAAATGTTATAAAAGGCTATAGTAAACTTTCTTTCCTTTATTCTCTTCTATGTTAAATTGGAATCTTAAGGTAAATGCCTTATTGATCAAATTCTAAGATGCTGTATCAGTGCAAACCAGGTTATGCTGTGTTAACGACCAACTCCAAACTCTCAGTGGCTCACAGTAACCATGTTTGGATCTTGCTCACTCAGTATGTTCATTGCAAGTCGGCACCATAGTTACTCAGAAACCCAGGTGTGGAAGGTGCCATCTCCACCCATGATTTCACAAGTGCTGAGGCAGGGAAAAAAGAACATGGAGTCATGTGCTCGTTCTAAAATCATCATTTCTACTTACGGACACACCGCTTTCCAGCAGGCAGAGGATTACAAAATTCTACCCCCGTACCAGAGCAAGAGACCTGGCATATGTAAACATCCCTAATGGTACTCAAAGGGGCCACTGATTGAAAGATGTTCTGCCAGTCTAAAGATATCGAGTTTAGAGAGATGGGAGAAGAAAACATTGTATTGTGTACCCGTAAGTCTTATAAACTATGCATTAGGGCTGCATATTAAAAACATTGTTTATATCCTCAAACACCTTACATTTTGAAAGGGGAGGTAAGGATATAATTATATGAGACTAGATAATGATATCTGGTTAGAGAGAAATATCTTAAATTATAAGGATAAAAGCCACATAACATAACAAACAAGGAAAAACCTGTACTTTAGACTTGAGCTCGCACATGTTCCCTCCTTCTTAGTAACTGTATGATTTAACCTCTCTGTTTCTGTAAACAGGGAATAATATCTGTACCACTGTGTTATTGTGAGGATTAATAAAATGGCAGATATAAAGTGCCTGACACATAGTAGGCACTTGATCAATGGTTATTATTAGAACACTTTAACATACAAAGTATTTTGCTTCAACACAGCATACATGTAGATAGGCTCTTAATAAATGAGTTTAATCAAATGTGATGTTTTCTATTCCTGGTGAATATAAATCCAAGTCTACATCTGATGTCATTATTTCCTTTTAAAAGATAAATGTATTTCAATGATAATGTATTTTTAAGTGATTTTTAAAATTGTCCTTCTACCACAACACAAAAGATACCCATATTCCTATTGTGCTGGTTATTTTGCAATGGCTAGTGTTATTTATCATCTAGATTTACCCTAAAACATTTAGAAACCTCAAGCATTTGGCCCACTTGATAAGATTTTGTCACTTTCATAAGCAAAAGAGGCCTAAATCAGACAATATGAAACAGATGAATGAACGAACGAATGAATCACAAAAACTAAATTTTCGTGAAATAGGACATAATTCTGTTTAATTTTGCCAGCTTGAATTGAGGATTTTTATTAAAACAGAGAAAACAGCTAACATGCATTAACTCATTTAATCCCCACAACAAGAAGACGTGTGCTACTCTCTTCCACATTTTACAGACATGGACACTAAATTAAGTAGCTTGTCCATGGTTGAACAGAGAATAAGAGGTTGAGCCAGGGTTGAAATCATGCAGTGTGGTCCTCAAGCCAAAACTCAGGCACCATAGTTCTGCCCCTCATTCATTCATTCATTTTTCTCCTCTCTCTCTCTCTCTCTCTCTCTCTCTCTCTCTCTCTAGTAAAATCATTTGCATTTCACAATTCCAAATGTACTGCAAATCCTCTTGATAAACTTATTGACAAGTTCAGGCCAAGTGAGGGTCACAGAATGGACAGGCATTAGTAAGCTCAACTGCCTTCCCATGCTAAGAAGAACATTAAAAGGAGCAGAATGGACTATCTACTCCCCAGAGAGGCTGGAGGCCACCATCATAGAGCCCTTGAACTCTTAAGGAATATCTTTTTAAGTTTTCTAATAGGAAAATCAGAAAGATTTTTGAAAATGAAAAATAAATTGTCTAAAAATATATGTATATATTTTAAACATGAAAATATCTGATTTTTTAAACAAAACACCGTAGTTCTAAATGAAAATATGACACTAAAAGAAAAACCTCATTTCATAAAAAAGATCACATAAAAGATGTTGTGATTTTAATTAATGGAGAGGTTGATTGCTCATAGTGTCAAATAATTAACAAGTGAGAAAGAAAAACCACCAACTCCTGAAGTTTCACTACATCAATATTATTTGATACTTTCATTAATTAAAAAAAAATTAGAGCGAGATGTAATTATTTTTAGGGGATGTAGGGTATTTTATGAAAGACATTTTATTTATCTCCTAATGCATGGACTTTGGGGGTATGATATGTCATATAATTCTTCTGTTTCTCATGCTTATATTATAGAAAAAAGCAGCTAACTTTTAATGTCATGTTGTTGTTTAGTCACCAAAAGATTGGAGAGCTACAGTCTATAATCAGGAGAGGAGGAAACAGAATCTACTTTGGGTGAAACTTTCCATAAATTTCCTTAATTATCTTATACTTCCCCATACATTTTCATATTTAATTTGTCATCGGATGTGCACAGAAATATTCTAAATTTTTTCCACTATAAGTTTTCAATGGAGTAAGGTTTATTACTCCATTATAGAAAAATTTGAAAACAGAGGAGAGAACATTTTAATTAACAAAAAAACTTCATCTCTTTCCTTTCTCTGTATGGTACTGTCCTCAGCCCGGTTCGCTGCCTCTCAAGGCTCCTCTCTGGGGCTGCTCTAAAGAACCCAGAGCCAGACAAATAGGCAGAATGTCCCGAAAGGAGATTGTGTAATATGTATGCATTTTCTCTGTATTTTTATTGACATACTTTTCAGTTATTCACTGTATAAAAGACTGATTGTTCCAAAATTCCTTCACCACACCCACGCCCACCCCTACCTCCCATATCCAAGCTTTGTAGACTGCTGGCTGCAGCATTCTCACTCGGCAAAGTCACTCTTCCTTCTCCTCAAAATAATCACTGAGAATTGACTATTGTAAGGAACTGCTGCGCATAACATTCATCTTTTAATATTTCATCCAGGAGAGGGAACGGTGGTCTGGTGCTTCTAGGATTTTTGATAACACTGTGAAATCAGATGATGTTTTTTTTTCTTGCTGTACGCGGGCCTCTCACCGTTGTGGCCTCTCCCGCTGCGGAGCACAGGCTCCGGACGCGCAGGCTCTTCTTTCTTCCTCTCTCTTTTTTCCCTTCCCTTTCTGATTCTCTTCTATCCTTTCTCTAAATGTGAGCTTGCCCCAAAAGTCTGTCTTCTGACCTCTTCTCATCATATTTTCTTTTTTCTTTTTTTTCCAGTACACAGGCCTCTCACTGCTGTGGCCTCTCCCGTTGCGGAGCACAGGCTCCGGACGCGCAGGCTCAGCGGTCATGGCTCACGGGACCAGCCGCTCCGCGGCATGTGGGATCTTCCCGGACTGGGGCACGAACCCGTGTCCCCTGTATTGGCAGGCGGACTCTCAACCACCGCGCCACCAGGGAAGCCCCAGATGATGTTTTTAACAAAGACCTGAAGAGAAACTTGGGATGATTTTAGAATAATTTTCTTGGAAACTTACTATCCACTACTTTTTCTAAAAATTGAACTGAAGGTGTAATAACACACAGGAGTGACATGATTAAATCATGTAAAGAAAATGTCTGGCAAGACTGGAGAAAGCAAACTCATCAGCTCCTTGACAGCTTTTGATCATTTTAATTTAATGGCTTTTGCAGAATTGGGGATTAGTTTTGCATCATAGCCTGACATAGATAGTAGCTGATAAGTTCAAAGCCACAGTACACCTACCATGGCCATCGCACCTCGAAATACTCCTTAGAGTTGTCCAGGGCCCCCATATATTTGGCAGCTGGCTGTTGAACAGCACTAGTCTGTTGTGCAGGTGACAGGAGGACAAGTGAGAGGCAAATGTGAGTGACCCAAGCTGGGCGGCGGTTGTCCCAGTGAGTGCATAGTGGATGCTTCTGTTAGCAAGTCTCAGGTCTCGGTGGATTCTGTCACACACCTAGGGTACTAGAAATTTCAGATCTAGGCACCCTAGGTCTGAATAATAAATAATGAAGCCAAATTCTGAACTTGTATTCTGAACTTTGTAACAGCTCTGAGGAATTTACCACTTTTTACATTATACCACATGCATATTGGTTATCTGTTGTCATGCCTTTTCTCTCTTCCTGAGAGAACCGCAAAAAAACCCCCAAAAACCAAAAAACAAAAGACATCTAAACCTACATGTGTTTTTTTTTCATTATATTTTATAGAGTAGTGGTTACCAAAGCATGATCCTTAGATCATCTGAATTGGATTCAGCCGGTGTGCTTGTTAAAAATGACTTACTGAATAAGAAGTCTAGGGGGGTGGAGTGGAGTTCCAGACAGTGCACTTTTAACAAACAGCCCTGAGAGTCTTATACAAAGTGTTACAGACTTTGAAAGTAATTTTTTTTTTGCGGTTCGCGGGCCTCTCACTGTTGTGGCCTCTCCCGCTGCGGAGCGCAGGCTCCGGACGCGCAGGCTCAGCGGCCATGGCTCACGGGCCCAGCCGCTCCGCGGCATGTGGGATCCGCCCGGACCGGGGCACGAACCCATGTCCCCTGCATCGGCAGGCGGACTCTCAACCACTGCGCCACCAGGGAAGCCCTGGATTCTAGGAATTTTGACAAGTTCCGTATGTGATTCTGGTTCACCGTTTGAAATTGCTCTTTGAGAAACACTGAAGTAGGGCTGTTGCCCAGTGACACAGAGGAGAAGGGTTAAGGTTCAAAGATATTTTAAAAAATAGAATTGAAATGGTTTTTGAACAGTTGTTGTGAAAGGTAACGGTAAAAGAGAGTCATGGATGATCGGACAATGGAATGGCTGATATCGGCATAATATGAGAGGTGCAAGAGAAGGAGCAGGTTTGTGGGAGTAAAGTTGGGTGGGAAAGGAGGATGTATTGAATTTGAAGCCCCTACAGGCATACAGGTAGAGATGTAGAAGGCAATTTGGAATTCAGGATTGGAGCACGGGAGAGACTGGTGCTGGAGATGGGGACTGGAGTCATTAGGGCTTGGTTGAAGGATCTCCTGAGAGTGGCTGAGATTGCCCAGGGAGAGGGAACCAGAGGGAAAAGAGAAGAGGATGCAGATACAGTGCAAGCAAAGCCCACACACAAGGGGTGGGTAAAGGAAGAGCCATAGGAAAGAAGTGAAGGTGAAGCAGTGACATGCAATGAAAGGAGACATGTAGGAGTGATGTCTTGGAAGCCGGGAGACAGTGAATTCAGAAAGGGGGTGGCAACTAGTCTCAATGACGACTAAAGCTCAGATGAAACAAAGACTAAAGACAAATGATTCCTATAGGCAACTAGGTGATTCAAGACCAGGTACAGTGGGTGGGGGTTAAATCAGATTTCAGTGGGATGACAGATGGGAGGTGAGGAAGTGGAGGCAGGAAGGTGTTGTCCAAGCTTCATGATCATCTGGAGGCCTTGTTAAGACACAGATTGCTGGGTCCCCTCCTAGAGTTTCTGATTCAGTACGTCTAGGGTAGGGCCCAAGAATTTTCATTTCTAGCAAGTTCCCAGGTGTATGTGCTTTCTATTGACGGTGCAACAAATGATTACAAACTTAGTGTTTTCGAACAACACAAAGGTAGTACCTAACAGTTCTGGAGGCCTTGTGGGTGAATCTATTTCCTTGTCTTTTCCAGCTCCTAGGGGCCTTTCACATTCCTTGCCTCATGGCCCTCCTTCCTCCATCTCTAAAGCCAGCATTGTTGCGTCTCTTTGATCATTCTTTCATTGTCACATCTCCCCTCTTCCCACTCTGGGAAGGGTCCTCTGATTTTAAGGATTCGTATGATTAGTGTGTGCCCACCTGGATAATCCAGATAATCTCCCCAATCTCAAGGTCCTTAACCTTAATTATGTTTGCAAAGACCCTTTTGCTATGTAATGTAACATAGTCACAGAGTCCCGGAATTAGGACGTGGACATCTTTGAAGGTTGTTATTCTGTCTACCAAACCAGTTGATGCTGCTGCTGCTGGTGTGGGCCCATGCTTTGCCCGCCACCGAGATAGATATTTCTTTCCAATTTAGCGGTGAGGGGGTACTCAGAGTATAGTAACTCGAGAGAGAACTCGGCGAGGGAACATTTAAGGGGGATGGGAAGACTTGGATGTTCGTGGGAGGGAGGGGGAGATGCTGGTAAAAAGGAGAAAAGGCTGGCAAAAAGGAGAAAAGGCTAGGGGCAGAAGAAAGCCAGACAAAAATATGTGCACAGGTGGAGAGCTGGGCATCTTCAAGCAAGGATGCTTGTTCTTGTGAGATATGGGAAAGATACTTAAAGAAGGGACGATTTCTTCCACCTGTCTAGACCGTCTTCCAATTTCTCAGGGAGAATTTGCAAAAGCAAAACAAAGAGACAGAAAACAAAACAAAACAGCAAGGGAAATACCAACTTTATACTTGAACAGCGTGTACCCTACTTGCAGCTGAATGTTACTTCAGCTGCTACTTCAAAGCTACTGTTGGTAGCTTTGGGTTTGAGCAACCACATTTCACGGGGTGTGTTTACATTTCAGAAAATCAATCATTAAAGTGTAATGACACAAAATGGCAAAATAGGTGCCCGAAGTCCTGTAAGTAGGCTTTGCATGAGATTCAAGACCTGAAGGGCACAGTGACTGATTTTTCATTTTCTAAGATTATTTTAGAATTATAGAATTCTGGAAAATTCTAGAAAATATAGGATTGTAGGTTAACCTAATAGCGCTGGTTTTTCACCACTAACATATAGCATTATTTTATACTTACTCTTTAAAAAAAGTTACTGAAATGTGACTATTAGAATGTTTTTCAATGCAAAGGGAAGCTTCATTTCCAATGTGTTCTTTTGAAAACTCTTGCATTTTGGAATCCTGGGAATATTGCTGATCACCTTTTTATTCATCTGAAACACAAAATTAAACACAATGCATTATTAGGTCCAAATCAGTTAGTGTACCTGTCAGGATGCTTTTATCTACAAATATGCCCAGCTAAAATGGTGTAAGCCATAAGAACAATTTACGTCACAAAAGAAAGGTTGAGGGAATCCAGGGTTGTATTCAGTAGGTAATGACAGAAGGGCCCTGGTTCTGACTTTCCCCTGAGCTGCAAGCATTAGCCAAGAACAGAAGGAGGAATTCACTATCTTAAGATCCTTTTCAAGATGAAGGCATTTTTTTCAGCAGAATCCCTCTGGAACCTCCTACATCCCCCTGCCCTGCCACATCTCCTTATATCTTGGCCAGGGTTACATCCCAAGTCCATGCTGAAACCCTTCCCTAGCAAGGATGGAATCAGCATGTGTTGGGTTAGACCAGTGATTCTCACCCTTGGCTTTGCTTTTTTAAAAAAAATCAGTGCCTAGGCACCATCCCAGAACAATTAAATCAGAATTTGGGGGAGGGGTCCTTAAGCATTGGCATTTTTTAAAGCTCTTCCGGTGATTCTAATGTACAGCCAGGATTGAGAATTATTGGATTACTAGGGTTCTCAAGCCGTGTTAAAGCACAGATTTCTGAAGCCTACCCTCAGAGTTTCTGATTCACTAGGTGGGAGGGGGGCAATGATTTGCATTTCTCACAAGTTCCCTGGTGCTGCTGTTGAGGAGACCACATTTTGAGACCACTGGGGTTGGAGAGGGGCCAGAAGCACATGGCTGCCCAGTGTTTGAAGAAAAACAGGTTTCTCTTAGCAAGAAGGGTCAGTGGGAGGCCGGAAGGGCAGCTAGCAGCATCTGTCTCTCAGTTCACTTACTTTCTCTGATGTGGTACCAGTGAGGACAAGGTTTCAGTTTTATACCCTTAAAGGAAGTTAAAGGTTCCCTGAAGGAAAATCTAGTCCATTGTCATAGACTCCAACTTTGATCCAAATACTTAGGTCCCAGCATATATCACAGGAGAGACCAAGAAGGGATAAACTGACCAGTGCCAACCATCACTGCTGGCATAATAAACAAGTGGATGCCAGACCGTGGAAGAATTAGAAGCAGCCCATCTTTGTTATAAAAGACCACATATCCATATGCATACACATATAAGTACTTTAGAAGGGTAGAACCCAATGTGGAACTTAAGGATTGGATGCTCCAGAGTTCAGAAGTGGAAGATGGCTTTGAGTGACACTGTGAGCTTTAGAGTACATCAGCTTGAGACAGAGGGAGAGAGGGGAGAACATGAAAACGAGAATTGAAGAATTAAACTGGGAAGGAGATGGTTATTGTGATTTTCTTTTTTAAAAATAATTTTAGATTTGGGGGTCTGGCTTTTTAATTTTTATTTAGGGAAATAGAAATAGAGCAGCAGCACAGGCCAGTGTCTATTAAGGTTATAAACTTATATTTTAAACCTGTTTAAAAGGAATCCAATTCCTCCTCCTCCTCCTCCTCAGGGAAAGCGGAAGAGAAATTAAGAGGAATAAGAGGAAGAGGCTAAGAGGCATGTGGGTGGGGATGGGGGTCTGAATCAGTCCTGCTTGCCCTACCCACCCCAGCTGGAGGAAGGCACATGCCTCTTCATTTTAACCCTTTTCCAGCTTGGCAAAAAGAGGCTGATCTTTGCCTCTGGAAAAGCTGCTGCTTGGCAGTGCACTTGTCACTTCTCAGAAAAAGGAAAGGTGAGGGAGATGGGATTTATTCAGGGAAACTTTTCTTTTTGTTATCTCCTTCAAGATGATTGGCAAAAGCCATCTCCAAAGGGAAAGTACACCATTGAAAATGGTCTTTAGTTACTAAACACCTGTCATATCTTAGGTGTTCTCCATATATCAATATTATCTTATTCAGACCTTGTAACCATGTTGGAGGAAAACATCTCTATTCTTTTTGTACATGTCATGAAACTGAGGCTCAGAGAGATTAACTTGAGTTATGTTACCTTGTTGGTAAGTTTCAGGTCTGGAGTTTAAACTCATGTTGGTTTGGCCTTAATTGGGAAGGTTATTCTTTCTCATTACTGTAGCTTTTACAAAGGAATGATACAATACTAAATAGAAAACCAATTCCTTTATTTTGCTCTTGGAACAAAGCCTCAAGTTTAAAAGTAAATCAATTAAAAGAAAAATATTCAGTTAACAATAGACCGATATTATATGGCAAAAGTCAGAAATTACTGGAATGACTAGAGTTTGATAAGTATTCAAGAAACAATTTTGACTCCCTGTGTCAAACTGAGATAGTTAAGAGGGTAAAAGATGATATAAAAAGGTTTCCCTTTAACAGGGTTGTTAGTCAAGATTTCAAGTACATGAACGTAAAGCACTTATATTTACTTTTTGTCATTTATATACTTGAGGCCATTTAATACTTGTGGATATTAATTAGCCATCTCACTTGCATCATATACAACTCTTCCTTTGATCCCACTCATTTTGTTTTTGATAATTTCCCCATTATGTCAAGGTGACATTAAAATCGCATTGTAGGACAGATCAAACACAGTCTTCACATCATCCTCAGAGTCTGTCTTGAGGATGACCAGGGACATCAGAGAAGTTTTTATCTTTCTTCATCTGAAGACCAGTATTTCCTTGGAGAAGGTGAGAGAGAGAGAGAAAAAGAGAGAGAGAGAGAGAGGTGAGTGGGGATCAAATGTCTTATGTACTATCTTTTTTACCAGTCTCCTTCCCCTTGGAATGTATCTAGTATCAGGTCCAAAGAGATAAGATGTTTTCTATTAAGAGTCCCTTTCTACTAAAATCTCCTGGGCTAGTAAAAGTTATTTTCTCAAAGCTCCAGCTTGTCACTCAACTTTGACAGTTTTATAAGACACATAAAAGTAAAGCAGAAGATTGTCATAGCAATGATTAGCCAGTTTCATTGTAGGCTTCTCTAGCTAATATCTAGCTATTAAACTGTTCTTTGCATCAGGAATAATTATACTTATTTACCAGTTCTGAACTATTGAGAAAGTACAGTTTACTCAATGTAAAGCACTTAAAAATGAACTCTGTCCCTTCTGTGCCTGAAAGAACAGAGATTCCCCATATTCAGCTGCTTACTCAAAGTGAGATCATTTGTGCAAGAACATTCATTTAATTTAGGATAACTTACTTGTTGCATTATAAATTATGCAGTGAAAGCTAAGGAAATCTAAGCAAACTACTTTTGTCTTCTCTCTTCAGAGAGAGGTAAGGACTTGTATTTCAGAGAAACAGCAACCTACACTAAATCTTGTCAAGTGAGTTTTATTTCCAGCTTGCACTTATGTTTCTTCTGTGGCACAATAGGTATGAGAACATAAATCTTGCATCAAGAAGCTGGAGTCTACTTTAAACAATGGCAATCAGTTCTACACTCTTGCATAGGAGTTAAACACAGCAACTGTTCAAGTCCCATGAGAAGAAGGAGGCACATGCACTTACCTATCTACACACACGCATGTACATATTTTAAAACCTGGCTAGTATCAAATTTTAATAATTCTGTCCTATCGCACCATATTCCACTCCACCACCATCCGTCCTGCTTCCCAAGTAATTTCTTTTAAACTGTTCTAGCTATTTTGATTTCTCTAAATAATATGGCTTTCTTGTTTGCTCTTTCCTTTTAAGAAAATTTTAAACATCATCTACTAACTTCTTGTTATGGTAGATGAAGACTAGATTTTTTTATGCTAACCCATCTTTGATCTCCCAACCTCCTGCTATAGTGATGTTACTTCCTCTTTTTTTTTAAAACTTGATTATTACTGCTTACACTATGGCTATTGGTCACAATAGCAATATTTGTAAATATTGCCCACACAGTAGTATACTATGATAACATTTCCTTCCTGTATAGCCTTTTGCTTTCCTGGAGTTTCGAATTACTCTTCTTTATTTCTTGCCCTGTTTTCCCATTATGGCATCTTTATTTTTTTCACAAAGGCTTCATCGTATTAGACATTCTATAAGGAGTCCTTTTTCCTTTTCTGGATCCCACCATCTTTCAGCCCCAATCAGGGCTGCTTCTCTCTGGTCTCTGCTGCACTTGGTCAAGCCTTCATATTTAACGCCAAGTCTTGGGCTCTGATTTTAATAAGGTTCTCAGGAGGATTTTTGCACACTAACATCTGTGAACCATTGACCTAAGGTGAGGAGGGCACATTGATAGACACTGGCTCAGAGAAGAGGGAGACACAAAATAGAAGCACTTAATTGCACCTTGAGTTTTTATTCTCTATGGAAAAGACTAAAATGTACCCTAGAGTTGAAGAATTCTGGCTTTGGAGTCAGACAGCTTAGATTTGAGTTCTGGTTCTGATGTTACTGACTGAATGACCCTCAGAAGTTGTTGAAACTCACCAAAGTTCAGTTCCTTATCTTTAAACTGGACGTACTTATAATAACCACCTCATAGGATGGTAATCGTGATTAAATAAGATAATGCTTGCAAAGAACTGAGTGTTATGCTTGGCACATGGTAAGCACTTAATAATTATTTGCTGTTATTAGTTATTATTAAAGTAGCTATTCCCCTTACTATGGAATTGGAAGGAACAAAGAACAAATAAATGCTATCCATAAGTTTTAGATATAACATGAGTAAATCAGTTATAAAATCCAATATATTTAGTTATATAACCTAAAATCAAAATGAGGTTTATGCATGAAACTAAATTTGTGTCACATAATTGAACAGACATGCGTTAGTATCACTTTCAATGTCAATATTAGAAAAGAATTCCCTGCCATTATTATTTAAATAATGAGCAAGGTATATTTTTACTTGCAGCCTTATGTTGTATTTTAAGAACACTATTTACAGCCTAAAGATTTATCTAACAAAAGACAGATTAGTCTTTTGTTGTTAAATTGGCCCGCACATTTTAAATTGATTTACAGTATAAATGACACAAAAATCATTTATCATATTAAAATTTAAGGAAAGAAATATGGCCCATTATTTTATTGTTCTGATGTCAGCAAATCCAGGAAAGAGCTGCTTGTCAAAACTGAAATGTTTCCTG
>NW_006781997.1:3848258-3851473 GCF_000442215.2 Lipotes vexillifer | reverse complement strand
CCTGCTGATCATATAAATCCATTTACTTTAGCTTTTCCCCATAGACTATGGTTTTTTTTTTTCGTTTATTGTGGCATGTTTTTATAATTATGCCCTGCAGAAAGAAGGAGCATTGTACCATAAATTGGGAAACTTGGGTCTAGTCCTACTTCTACTGCAGACTATAAGTATATCCTTTCTGTTCCCTGAAATGTGTACAGCCTTAATGTAAATGCAAGACAGTCATGCTTCTTTCAAATTCACTACAATTGTCTTAAGCTTGTGCAGATACCATTCCTACCTGTAGGAAAGAAATGGGGTAATTTGGGTTGTGTAATTCAATACGGCCATGTTCCCAGCATGGAGAGTTGACTGAATTTCTCTTGTTCAGCCTGACTGTCGTATCTGCTCTGTAAAAGCCTCTGTGCCTCTGCATGACCTCCTCAAAAGTGCATCATCAGCTTGACTTACCTGATACCATTTGTTGTATCTAAAAACAGCATATTCTGTTTTTCTCAGTTCAGATCTTCTTCAGGATTGAAACCAATTTGAGGTTCTGGTGGTTCAACAGTACAGAGGAGTGATTTGTTAATTATCCAGTTACTTTGAGACTTAAGAAGTAGATATCTAGGGGCGGGGGGAGGGGGCTGGGCTTCAACCTTGCTACCTAAGTGCCAAAGCTTTACTTTCCACTGCAGAGTTCATGCAGCCCTTTCTCTCTGTGTGCCTTCTGAACGAATGATGATGAAGCATGTTCTGTTTCACAACATGGTACCTGTTTAGTGAGAATGTTGGGTCTTCAAAAGAGTTTGGTTAAATTAGTCAATTGAATTCTTGAACCTACAGTCAGGATCTTATTGATGTTGGTCAGAATATAAATGGTCAGAAAATAAAACCCTGGGACTCGGAGCATTTCTCACTTATAATTATACTTCAGTGGGTTTTTAGTTTCTTCAGTGGTTTTGCATTAATTGTCACAGTATATTAATAGCAATCCAGTAACCGCTTAAATCTACATGATAAATGGAAACTAGTGTTATTTCCAAAAGAAAACCTGTAATTAATTTTACATTGGCATCTTTTTAGCATTACAAAATAGTTCATCAGAATTTGTGGTCACACGTACACTTTTTTTCTAGAAACGTTTCAAAACTGCAAACCAAGATGCACTGGGAGCCTAATGCAAAGATTAAAATGACAAATATTATAATTAGATGCACAAACATCTAAAGCCCTGACTAATATAATATTTAAAACTGCATTTGTATTTTTGTTTGCACATTAGTCTTTGAGTTATACAAATGCAATATTTTTGATCTATTATCACTTTACTTTTGGAAACAACCTGGTTGCTATTTGGAGTTGATTGTGGATCTTAAATGTATATAGACTTAAAAATATATATTTATACATGTGTGCTTATGACTTTTATGTGCAAGAGAATATAAATTTTAAAAAAACAGAATTATTTTATCTAGTCTGATAATTGCTCATTTATGTTATCTGTTTGGCCCCTGTACTTATTTGAGTTTATGATTTCTGCTTTATAGATTTGGCTTTTTGTGTTATGCTTAGAAAACTTTTCCCATCCCCAAATTATGTAAGTAGTTTTCTGTATTTCCTTATGGTATTATTACGCTTTGCTTTTACATTGAAATATTTAATGCATTAAGAACTTACCTTTAATCTAAGGTGTGAGGTGAGAACTTCATTTAGCCAATTGTTTCCAACATTGTTTGCTAAATAATTCATATTCTCACCATGAATTTAAAATAATATCTTATTGTGTACTGTTATTATGTACAATTGTATATACGTAATATACAATGGATTTTATATATTGATTGATTATATAGAATTGATTGATTCTTTCACCCCCGTTAAACTGTAGGCTTACAAGCTTTACCATATTTATTAGATATAGGACCAGCTTTTCTTTTCTCTTTCTTGAAATCTTCTTGCCTATTTTCGTGCAATTATTTTTTGTTTACTTTAGAATGATTTTTCAAGCCCCCTTTCCCGCCTCCACCTACATTATGGTTTCCAAATTCTACGTTTTTTAATTAAAATTGAAATTGTATTGAGCTAATGGATTAATCTTTGGAGAACTGACATCTTACAGTTTGGAATGTTTGTAAATAAAACGTTAACATGTTCCTCATTGCAAGCAGACAACGGAACCAACAAGGTAAACACTCAAAAGCATTCAGTGCGATGTGTGCAGGGCCAGGAGAGCCCAGTCAGGGATGCCCTGGGAAGGCTCTACAGGGAGACTATGTGTGGGTCAAGGTTTACGGGTGGATGGGAACACACACGAGCAGTAGAGGATCTGTGTGGAACTCTTGAACTCTGTTTTCATGTCACAGTTTTCCAATATATCACTTTGCCAAGTACAAAAATAGACATAACTGTTTGACTAGTCTATAAGAGAGACTGGGAAACGCCCTTTGAGAATTTAAGTCAGTAGTTTATAGAGTCACTGCTGGAAATGGAATGGGTAGAACTCTATCAAGTGGTTTTTTTTTTTGAGACACATTTTTGTCTAATTAATCTGATAAGACTTTTGGGAATTTTAGTTCACTCATAATAAATGTGGAACGTGGTAACAAGCGTTGAACTTCAACAAAGCAATGTATAATCTAAATGCTGGACAACAGATTGAGGATTTAATATAGTTTTATTTTGAACCTTTGTCAGCATATCGAAGGCAATGTAGAGCATACAGCTGCCCCTGGAGATTCCTATGACGGGCAGAATCAGCAGACTGGGAAATACATTAACTACATTCAGTAGTAGAGGGAGAGAATTCCCAGAAAACTCTGAAACAGTAAGAAATTACAGTCTAAAGATCTTCACATTCAATCGTAAATGTGTTACTTACACCATTTTTCACCTAGTCTGGCTGTGTTTTAATTTTCTAGCTCACTAACTTTTTCTCAGTAGAGGGTTAAGCTTGCCAATGGTGGTCAATTTAAGTTCTGCGTCTTGGGATTTAAAAAAAAAAAATGTCAGAAGGCAAGTGTCTCTCTTTAATTGATGTCCTGCAAAGACTAAAGCAATGGAACCTGTTTTTCTTTTCTTCTTCTTCTTTTTTAAATGGCTTCTCATTTCAGTGATGTCACCTCAAAGGCCTGGCGTATTTGGTGGAGTATTTTAAAAATTATTTTTAAAATTCATGGATGAGAGAAATACCCAATGCTTATTCTTTCTGTATTTCTATCCAGTTAATAGAAAGA
>NW_006781997.1:3816286-3848206 GCF_000442215.2 Lipotes vexillifer | reverse complement strand
AAAGAGTGTAAGGCAAAAAGTGACAGCTCAAGTTAAACATTGTGAAAGAACAAAGAGATGGAAAACCTTGGAGACCACTAATAAAAAGAGGAATGGGTAGAATTTGGGGGCAGCAATTCATGAAACAGGAGCAAATTCACAAATTTTGTTTTTGTTGTTTAATATTGTGAAAAATCTTTAAAAGAATGCATTGGAAACTATGAGGAAAAGAATAGCAATATATACTCTATTGATATGTCAGGCTGAGGACCAAAGGCCTCATGCACCAGGTTCTGTAGGAGACTGGAGCTCACATAGATGCATACATAGATAGATAGATAGATGATAGATAGATAGATAGATAGGTAGGTAGGTAGATAAATTTATACAACTGATCTTATCCTGCCCCTTGAAGCTTTATTCCTATGGTGATGAATTATACTTTGATTTTTGCAGTTAATACAATCTCAGTTAAAACTTTGTCACTTGGTGATAATTAATCAATTCAGAGTTTAGTATCGCTCTCAGGACTCTTTTTTCCCTTTTCTCTATCACTTTTTTCTTTCCTCTAACCACTACTCCAACCCAGGGTGGCATAAAGGTGTAGGAGGAAGCCTGTGTATCCTTTCAATGTTGGTGCAGCTTGATGGGGAGACATCTGATGGCCCTTCGACCCTGGTGCTGTCTTTTGAGTCTTCACTTCTCTCTGTGGAAATGCCTCTCAGCCAGCCTGAGCACTGAGCAGCCCGAGCCACAGCTGTTTGGGGTTGGTTTTTTGGAGTGGCTTATGGGCATTCACCGCTGAAGTCCATTGTCCCTGCCATGGACATGAACACTATGTAGCCTCCTAGTCTTTTGGCCAAGCCACTAAGGGTCCACTTAAAAATTTTTTTTTATTGTGGTAAAATATACGTAATGTAAAATTTACCATTTTAACCGTTTTTAAGTATACAATTCAATGGCATTAAGTACACTTGCAGTGTTGTGTAACCATCACCACTATTCATTTCCAGAATTTTTCATCATCCCAAACATAAATTCTGTACCTATTAAACAATTAATCCCCATTCTCTCCTCCCCACCAGATCCTAGTAACTTCTATTCTACTTTCTGTCTCTATGCATTTGCTTATTCCAGGTACCTCATATAAGTGAGATCATATAACACTTGTCCTTCTGTGTCTGGCTTATTTCACTTAGCATGATGTCTCCAAGGTTCATCCAAGTTGTAGCATGTGTCAGAATTTCATCCCTTTTTATGACTAAATATTATTCCATTGCTTATATATAACACATTTATTTATTCATACATCTCTTGATAGACATTTGGATTGTTTCTGCCTTTTAGCTATTTTGAGTAATGCTGCTATGAACAGGGGTATAGAAGTATCTGTTTAAGTCCCTGCTTTCAATTATTTTAGATATACTTAGGAGTGGAACTCCTGGAGGGGGTCCACTTTTTATCTTAGCAATTTTTGGTACCCCCAAATTTTGGAGATCTGAGAACTTTTGGCTGCTTCCTCCTTACTTCACTGAGGTAGGCAGGACATCGTGAGGCTGTCCTCAAGTCTGTTGGCCTGGCTGTTTTCCTCTGGTGCTGCCCTGGTGCTGGCTGAATTTGGGGCTTAAATGTTGCTGAGCTATTCCCTGGACAAAGGAACAGCTTCCATGTTCTGTGATTCCTTCCAGCCTCTCTCATTTGAGGTTTTGGCCCTGGAGAGGGTGGGCCTGGGCACTCACACTCATCGCTTGATCTTCACCTTCTCTCTTCTTTGCCTTGTGCATCAGTGCCAGTGGACTTTCTGTTTCCCCTTGTTGTCAAGAGTTTTCCCTGCACCACATCCTCTGGCCTTCTTTGTTAAGACATAGTAAAGCATGTGCATCTCCAAACTTTGCTTTTACTATGTAAAGCAACTCTTTTGGAATTTAGAAAGGCTCTTATTTTCAACAAAGCCAGGCTTTCAAATCTGCTATGTCACTCTGAACATTTAAAACATTTAGCTTGAAACTTAAAGCTGAGCTCTAACATCTTTCCTCCTAGATGGTATCCACCAAATTCTGAAGTAGTAAGTGCCGTCAATTCAATAAATGGGGGGAATGGCAGGGTAGGAAAAAAAAAATCAGTGAAATCTATCAAAACTACTATCACCATTACATTAACAACACCATTTATTTGGCCAATTTCTGGTCAGCTTCTCTTCTTTGCTGTGTTCCTGTGTCCTACAACCTCACTTCTGACTTGGTGAAGCCACATGGCTATGTGGGGCCAGTGGGATCACGTTTGGCTTATTAAGTTCTGGAGGGAGGCTTTAAATGTCTTATTAGCACATGCGTGTAGGGTCTGTGTTTAGATATGGTGAGTACTCTCAGATCAGAACACAGCCTTGCTAAAGCTTTAATACATATATCTTAAAACAATATGATAGAGGTGAAGAAAAATAAATTGGCTGAACAGTAAAAATAACTGCAGAAGTTCAGACTACTGTTCTGTGTGATTATTGATTTCTAATGGCTTTGCTGTGACTTAATTGAGCTATTAGAGGCTAAGCCAGGTTTGAAATAAGGTGAAAGTGCTTGTAGCATATGCAGGAACTCTTCTAGATTGATTGAAATAGTGATTGGGAAGACGGTGGGAGTCTTTACTGATGTGCTTGGGTTCCTAGTGGCTGCAGAGCTAATATGCATCACCTCACAAGGAAACAATGAGCTGTCCTGGGCAGCGTTTCCACTGTCTTCAGCCTGGAGAGTAAGGCAGAAAGAGCTGTTAACAGTCAGTGAGGAGAGAAAAAGCTAATGAAGAAATCAGCAGTGTTCTTAATAGCACATCAGTGCCATTCTACTTATTTTGCCAGTGTCTGCCTGGGAATAGTAAATTCCAGCCCCTTTTACCCGTTCATTGTATACGAGAAGTTGGTAAGCCGAGGCCTTCTGCTCCACGGTTTCATCGTGGCTAATTTCACAAGTCAGAGATTCAGGTAGAATCTCCTCTTTATCCTCTCTTTTACTCTCATTTACTTCCATTTGGTCCAGGAAATACCCTCTGAAGTTTTCAGTTGTAGAAAGTCAAATTTCTCACTTAAGTAGCATTCTATATTTAGGACACACCTTGTAGAGATGTTACAGTGACACTTGTGCCCACACAAGAATGCATATAGAGAAAAGACCAGAATGATGAAACCTACAGTTGTGAACTTTACTGGCTTTCAGCTTATGCTTCCTTTAAGACACCAGATCGGTTTTTGTTTTGAGGATGGTATGACCGGGCCCGATCTTTCAGCCTGGCTTGTCCATGCCCAACACATGTCATTGTACAGATAAATGCTGGTCAGTCCCAAGCCTTCCAAATCTCAGGAAGTCTCAGCCTATGTTTTTCCCTTTAAAGTCTCTTTGCTCTGTGTCTGCAAAATGACCATGAACATAGATTCATGAAGGCTGAACCAGTAGTTCTGTCATTTAATCCAGTAGTTCTTACACCTGAATGGTCATCAGAATCACCGAGGGAGCCGTTAAAGTTTCTAAAAGATCCATTAGATCGAAAGCTCCATGAATTCGCCTTAAGAATTTATTTTTTTTAAAGAGCACATGATTCTGATGATTAACTGGATTTAGGACCCATTAACTTAGTCCATTTTTCTTCTTTAAAGAAAATACCTGCCTAAAATAGTTACAGGTGATTCTTAAACCAGGGATACATATATGAAGCAGAAAGCTTTTAAAAATACATTTCAGGGCCTCAACCTCTGAGCTTTAGAGACGGCTTATCCCAGGCAATTGTAATTTTCTTAAGAACAGAATAGGTGATTCTGGTTCACATGCCAATCCTAGGTGAGACTCACTGATTTAAACCATTCTGTACAGAGAAGAACAAAGCCTAGTTTTAAAGATGCCTAAAGGAGATGTCTTGATTTAAACTATACGTATGTCTTTATTATAAGGTGCCAGTAACTAGTGATAGAAGTTACTGAAATCTGAAGGGCTTGGGGAATAATTTTAGAAAGCAATAGGTACAATCAGGGCGTGGAGTTTATCCCTGATAGAAGAGGAGAATTTAGCAAATCAAAGAAGCTCTGAATATTAAGATAAAACTCTAAAGTCTGTCTTTTCCTTAAACAATTATGATCAGGTCTCTTTTGGTTGCAAGTAACAGAAACTCAACTCTAAAAAGCATAAAAAAGAGGTGTTTTGTTTGTTTGTTTGTTTTTACATATAGGGGAGACCAAATATTAGGACTTCACATACAGCTGAGTCCAGAAACTCAAAAAATAGTGGAGCTCTATTTGTGCTTCAGCTCTGTTTTCCTCTCTGTGTTAGCTTCCTTCTCAAGCAAGCACTTTCCAAATTGGCAAGGAAAAAAGATGACCTCTGACAGTCTCAAACTTTTTCCATTAAGTAATCCAAAAGGAAAGAGGGTCTCTCTCTCTTGCGTTATCCATAGTCCAGATCTCAGGGAGGGCACTGACTGGCCTTGCCTGAATCATCTGCCCATCCCTGAATTTGTCCCAATGGTCTGGGGAAGGAGGACTCCAAATGGCAGCCTGGGTGACACATCCCCCTTTGGAGTTGGGGATACCAGCATATACCCCAGGACCACTGAAGGTAGAGTAGAGTGACTCCCCAAAGAGGGCAAGGGGAAGGAGGGCAGGAAAAAGCAACAGCTGTCCTCTAAAAACCAAATTGAATGATTTTGCTTTGTCTGCCCCCAATTCTAGTATTCATTAAACTTTGTAATCTGTGGGGAGTCACACATCAGACACTTCTGGGGCGAGGAGAAAAAGTTTCTTTTCTGGCTACGTGTATTTAACGGTCCATTGGGAAGGATGTGTGACTGAAATGGAAACCAAATTTTTCTACATTTAATATTATCAAACTGAATTGATGAAGTAAACAAATATGTAGACAGATACCCAAAAAGGCATTTTATAAACCTTTCCAAGATAAATGGGCTGACCTAAGTGGTAAAGCAGTAAGGATTTTGCTACTGCAATATATTTGTATGCAAATGTGTTCCTGTATTGAGAATATGACCTTGAACTTGAGCCACCCACAGCTTTCCAAAACCTGTTTAGTGATGCTTATAAGAAAAGAAATGAGGAAATGTTAAGGTAAAAAATATGCAATTCAAAAATCATTAAAATCATCCCTGAAGTACTCCCCTCCCGACATTAAAAGCAAATTAAGGGAATCCTTTTTACAAAATCCAGTGATGCTTTCATGTCACTGTTAAGTCAAGGTCAAAAAAAATAATTTAGTATTTGGTTCTGTGTTGTATGATGTGCCCTTTAAAAATGTTCTGTGGTTGATCTTGATTGGTTCTTGGCAATATATGTTTGGCTTCTGGCTATAAACAGTAATTTGCAACTTAGCTATCGTTAATTAGCATCATTTAAGGGCAGTTATTAGTAACACTTCAAGTTATGAAAGGCACCTTTCTCAGCTTCACAAATGCAAACCTCTTCGCTGTTTTTAATATTTCACCAATTACACCGAGGTTATTTGTATGGAATTTTGAGCCCTGGCCATTTGCTGTCTCTTCACACATGGACACATAATGATAACATTTTTTGAGCACTAGCTGTGTTATAGGTGCCTTTTATATATGTATTTTATTTAATTCTCATAATAGCCAGATTCTTATAACAGTAGATGCTTTGATTTTCCCATTTTGTGTCTTAAGAAGCTGAGTCTTAGAAAATTTAAGTAACATGCCCAGGGTCACACAGCTGATAAATTCTGGCACCAGGATTCCAGCCCAGTTCTGTCTCGCTTCAAAGCCCAGATTCTTGATGCCAGGCCCTTTCCTCTCCCCCTCTATCCCTAACCCCTGACTTTATGAAAGGAAAAAGGAAAAAGAAGAAATCTAAAGTTCTCAAATTAAGTGAAGGACTCCAGCAACACAAATCATATATACTCCCCCAATCTAATTGTTTTCCATATTTAGCTATAATAGATACTTTAAAAGACGTAGTAGATGTTGGTTCTTATTTTAGCTGCAGTTTTACACATACAGATTCACAGACATTTCTAAAAGATTCTAAACAATACAAGGCTGTTCTCTGAATTTCTCGCATCCCTACTTTGTTTGCTAATATGTCAAAAGAGATACAGAATAATTTAAACACAATATTTGCTTGCGAGTGCTTTACGTTCGGTATTGGTCAGCTTGGGCTGCCGTAACAAAATACCATAAACTGGGTGGCTTAAACAACAGAAATTTATTTTCTCATAGTTCTCAAGCCTAGACAGTCCAAGATCATGGTGCCAGCACGGTTGAGTTCTGGTGAAAGCCCTCTTCTTGTCTTGTAGACAGCTACCTTCTTGCTCTATCCTCACATGGTAGAGGGAGAGCTCGCCTCTTCTTACAAGGCAGTTAATTCCACCTTGGAAGCACCACCCTCATGACTTCATCTAAATCAATTACCTTCCAAAGGCCCCACCTCCTAACACCATCTCATTGAGATTAGAGCTTCAACATAAGAATTTGGGAGGAACGCAATCAATCCATAACAACTTCTATTGGGAGAGATGAGGTAGGTACAAACATAACTACTAAAAAGTACAGTATGTGGCATGCTTCAAGTGACACTAAAGTAGTAGTGCCCATGCGAAAATAAGGGCTTCTGGTTTGGGTGGTGAGGAAGCCCAAATGCAGAATTCATTTAAAGGATTGTCAGGGACTTCCCTGGCGGTCCAGTGGTTAAGACTCTGCGCTTCCACTGCAGGGGGCACGGGTTCGATCCCTGGTTGGAGAACTAAGATCCCGCACGCCGTGAAGGGAGGCCAAAAAATTTAAAAAAAAAAAAAAAAAAAAACAGTCCAAGATCATGGTGCCAGCACGGTTGAGTTCTGGTGAAAGCCCTCTTCTTGTCTTGTAGACAGCTACCTTCTTGCTCTATCCTCACATGGTAGAGGGAGAGCTCGCCTCTTCTTACAAGGCAGTTAATTCCACCTTGGAAGCACCACCCTCATGACTTCATCTAAATCAATTACCTTCCAAAGGCCCCACCTCCTAACACCATCTCATTGAGATTAGAGCTTCAACATAAGAATTTGGGAGGAACGCAATCAATCCATAACAACTTCTATTGGGAGAGATGAGGTAGGTACAAACATAACTACTAAAAAGTACAGTATGTGGCATGCTTCAAGTGACACTAAAGTAGTAGTGCCCATGCGAAAATAAGGGCTTCTGGTTTGGGTGGTGAGGAAGCCCAAATGCAGAATTCATTTAAAGGATTGTCAGGGACTTCCCTGGCGGTCCAGTGGTTAAGACTCTGCGCTTCCACTGCAGGGGGCACGGGTTCGATCCCTGGTTGGAGAACTAAGATCCCGCACGCCGTGAAGGGAGGCCAAAAAATTTAAAAAAAAAAAAAAAAAAAAAAGGATTGGCAGATTGTTAAAAACAGATTTAGGGCAGGAGTCAGAGGTGGACAGCATGTTGCGGGTAAATGGGGTGACTTGCTCCTTCCCCCAGATGCCACTGTTTACGTTGAGATGATTCCACCGACCCAGGGAACTTAGCAGCCTGTCTTTTGGGGGCTTCAATGTCTCATCACCTTAGTCTCTGATTTTATGGTGTCTTTGCCTAATTTTTCCATCCTGTGTCTCTTTTCTCATAGCATTTCATAGAGCACCACCACCACCCCAACCTGGTGGTGTGTGAAGCAGAGGTAATAAGAACAGCCATAAAAATATATCTGTAAGTCAGAATTGCAGTACCAGGAAAACAACGAACAGCCTTGAGAGGTTTATGCCTTTCTCTGCCCTCAGCCAATATCATGTAAATGGGGAGCCACTGACTAAGCATCTTTATTCTTTGACTGGTTTAATTAGCCCTTCTTCCAATTGTAGACAGCCCAAGAGATGGGCTCCATGTATGAGAGACTGGGCAAGCAGTCAGAACGCAGGGACCCGGATCCTCACTGCCATTGATACCTCCACACCCCGAATTTCCTACTCGGGAGCCACCAGACTTCCCTGGAGTTCGGGTCCACATCCAAGAGGTCCCATAGAATATGTTCCCCCTTAGAGGAGGCCTCCTCTGATCTAGGAGCTTCTTCTATAAGGCTGTTGCTAACGTGGTTCACTTTCAGGGCTGCCATTTGGTTCTGACAGATTTAAGGCCTGCCTGTTCCAGTTTGGACCAAATTCCTTAGGCTCTTCCTGATGCAAATTAAAATATAAACATCCTTCTCACAGATCCATGAGTTAATGTTCTTTGTGTAAAGACTGTTTCAGCTAGTTGCAAATTTAGCTAAGTAAGCCGTCCTCCAGCCTATAGTTTTCTATTTCATCTTCAAAATATGTCATGATGAATACTAATACACTGATCTAACAACTTCCCTGGATGAATTTGTATGATTATGTCCAATATGATTGTGTGAATGAGCTGCCTTGAAAGGTAATGAGTTTCTAATCACTGGAGGTGTTCAAATGTGAGCTGGGTCACAAACTTGTGGAAATTTAAGCATTTGATAGCCTTGGGGGCTAAGTCACCCTGAGGAACCTTTCCAATCCTGAAATTCTACAATTCATAATTTTTTCTATGCTATCCTAATAATCAAATTTCCCCTTCTTAAATGCTCATAATTCACCCAGTTGAGAAATTTTTCCTGAGATTGGTGTTAAACTGTCCATTTTATAGTTTGTAGACTGCTCTTTCTTCTTTTTGGGGGAAAATCAGGCCAGCATATGCCCATCTTCTGTCTTGTTTACCTCTTCCATTTTCTGTGCTCTCTCAGAGGTCAGTGTCAGCAGTTCTGCCACCCATTTGCAAGTTCTGCAGTCACCTCGAGATGTGATTTATACTTGAACTCTTAGAGCAGCCATGTGCTCTTTCATCATCCTTCACCTCCCTTGCATGTCAATTTCCTCTTACTAAGGATCATTCCAGTGTCTTCGTTGGAATCTCCTTCTCACTGACAAAGACCAAAGCAGAAGAGAAATGGAAAATTCTACTTACAGCTATTGTTTGGACACATTAGAACATCTGCCTAGCCCAGGCTCCAGCCTCCCTTGGTTTTGGGGCATCAGCTCCAATTTAGGAAGCTCTTGTTGTTGGCCTGCTTTATTTTTAGATGCCTCAGTTCCCCATGGTCTTTCATCTTTCTGAGGTTTCTAGTTTGGGTCTGTCAGATACTTCTCCTTGATTGTATGTCCTCTCCACATCTTGTACATACAGAATTGTATAGTCTTGGAAAGAGTATCATGACTGCCTCTACTCTGAACTTTCTGCTATATGTAAAAGCCTCTTTGTGACACCTGGTCTGCATGTCTGACAACGTTCTCCCTTCTTCCCACGCTTCAGGGACTCTGAGACGCTGGGGCCCTGTATTAGTTTGCTAGAGCTGCTATAACAAGGTACCACAGACCAAAAGGTGCTTAAACAATGGAAGTTTATTTTCTCACAGTTCTGGAGGCTAGAAGTTTGAAATCAGGATGTTTGCAGGGTTGGTTTCTTCTGAGGCCTCTCTCCTTGGCTTGTAGAGGGCCATCTTCTCTCTGTGTCTCCACATGGTTTTCCCTCTGTCACCGTCTATGTGCAAATTTTCTCTTCTTATATGAGCATCATGTAAGTGTTAGATTGGATTTGCCCTCACCCTAATGACCTCATTTTAATTTAATTACCTCTTTAAAGACCCTATCTCCAAATTCGGTCACATCCTGAGGTATTAGGGATTAGCAACTTAAACATATTAATTTGGGGAGAGACACAATTTGGCCCATAACAAGCCCCTTTTCACTTTAAGCAGCTGGTACCAACAGATCAGAATTAGGTCCACAGTACTAGTTTGTGGGTTGTTGTTGTGGTTTTGCTTTTCTCTTTACGTTTTAGAGATGCAATGTCCGAAAAACATCAAGTTCATCTTTGCTGATCTGCTCTTGGCTAGGTTCAGTATTCCAGGACTGAATTCATTTAACTCTTCTCTTGCTACCTTTCTAGAAAGCAGCCTGAATACATGCCTTCTGTGCCTTTGTCCTAATTCCTTCTATCAAAGTCCTCCCATCTATCAAGCTCAACTCAGATTCCACCCACTGTTTTCCTGGGCTCTACTGCCATAGTCTTCTGTCTGTACGGTTACATTTATAGTTACTTATTCTTTCTGTTGTATTAGTGTTATTTGCAGCTAGCTCTTCTTGCCCATGTAGGATGATGAGCATCTTGTGGAAACATTATGATGTCATGTTCATCTTTATTCACCCTAAAGCACCAAGCACATGGTTTGTACCCAGCAACCACTCAACAAATATTACCTTGGTTTGAATCTTGTCATAGATTTAGAGCGGCATTCAAAACAATAAACATTAAAATTGCATTTTATAGTTACTCATATTCTTTTTTTAAAATTAATTTATTTTTGGCTGCGTTGGGTCTTCGTTGCTGTGCATGGGCTTCCTCTAGTCGAGGTGAGCGGGGGCTACTCTTCATTGTAGTGCGCGGGCTTCTCTTGTGGCGGAGCATGGACTCTAGGCACGCGGGCCTCAGTAGTTGAGGCTCGCGGGCTCTAGAGCACAGGCTCAGTAATTGTGGTGCACGGGCTTAGTTGCTCCGTGGCACGTGGGATCTTCCCTGATCAGGACTCAAACCCATGTCCCCTGCATTGGCAGGCAGATTCTTAACCACTGCGCCAACAGGGAAGCCCAGTTACTGATATTCTTAACAGAACTATATGACAAATCATTGACAGGGAGAAAATAATCATTGGATTATTTTAATAGTTACTTTTAATGGCTACTTTAATGAAGTATCAATATTTAGCCTAATTAAAGTGTATGTCTCTTCATAAATTTTTTATGGTGATCTTGCCTCTGAACTCCCAAAGCACTGTTTGTTCCTAGCACAAACTTCACATTTATTATTTATGATGGAGTACCCTTTTATCCATTTTTTCCAGTCCCTTATATTAAAATGTAGTCCCTTGGTGAACAGGAGCAATGGCTTGTAAATGTTTCCATCCCTGACACCTGTGTAATAAACAATAGATAATGCAAGGCAGGCCACAGAGGGTTACTCTCATCAGCTGTGCCAGTTGCCATCTGACTATGGCCACAAAAGTACTGTCTCGGAAAGAACCCATTTGAAAGAACTGTTGAGTCTAGCAACTGGGCAGCTTTCCTTTTAGTTTATCTCTCAGCCTCTTTTCCCCACTGTTTCATCCGTTCACTTTTTCATGTTGAAATATTTAATGAGCATCATTTGTAATAAGTTTTATCCTGTAAATAAATAGAATGTCATGAAAGGGAATAGTGTTGGTGGTGGTGGTGGGGACAAAGCTACTATGTTTGGTTGTGCAGGTTGTATACTGAGCAAGGGCATCCAGCCAAAGGGAAGATGCAGCTGAAACCTGTCTGATTAAGCCTCATCAAGTCATGCACCCTGGCATACAGATGTGTTAACCCAGAGAAAGGATGGCTTTTTTTTCTAATTGGCATAAAGGTACTGTGCATTTATCAGACTCTGCATCTGTAGGGTTTGCATCTACCCAGAGAGGGCACCTTTTTTCGTAAATTATACAGAGATACCTTATGGACTAGTAGCATCCCTGGGGATTAGAGAGAGATGGATCTACCAGATATTGCATAGTTGGGGGGCCAGAGTGGAAGCAGAGAAATCAGTTGACAAGCTCTTGCAGAAACCCAGGAAAGAAATGATGGTGCTTAGGACAAGGAGATAGAACTGATGGACCTGCTGAAGGATTAGATACAGGGTGTGGGAAAGAAAGGGTAGAATGAGGGGACCCTGGAACACTGGCCTGAGAATTCAGTGATCATGGTTGCCATTTACTAAGTTGGGGAAAACTGGAGGTAAAAGCCAGAATGACAGAGAATTTTAATAGTTCTGTTGTAAGGAGTCTCACTGTAGGTGCTGCTTGAGAATTTTCTACTTTATACATCTTTGGAGTCCCCAAAAAAAACAGCCGTGGGAAGGCTCATTTTTCTGTGTCTCCAAAGCCTAAAAGAAACAAAAGAGCTTGGGCTGAGAGTTTAGACAAGTTATCCAATATTTCGGGACCCATTTGCCAAAGGAATTAGGTACTCAATGCTTCCAAGGTCTTTTCTTGCCGAAAAACACTACCATTAATTTCTATATCCTTTTGCTCATTTTTGTGATATTCTCTGTGCAGGATGCACACTCAGGAAAAGAGGGTGGCATTAACAACTAATAGTAAACTAATTCTCCAAGCTAAAAGACAAAATCAACAACACACAGAAGAGGTCACAAGCTGCTCCCTGACATATTTTTGCAATAGTACTGGCTCAAAGATAGACACTTGGAAGACTCGTGGACCTGTTTTCATGCCTGTATTGCCAGTGAAAGACCACTCTCCTACCATGGGTTTAGATCCTGGGGGCATCTGTAGATTACAGAGTGTTCTGTTAACAGCTCTCTCCAAGGTAATCATCAGCCTGCAATTTGACTTTGCAAAATTGGAAGGCAAGTTCTTCTTCCATAAGCCAATTTCACAAAACAAAAAACAATGCCTCAATTCTTGACTTGAAGCCGAATCGCTGTAATGGTCCCATAAATGATTAAAACAGCAGTTGGTAATGTCTTGGAAACAGATTGATCCGTTGGAACACTTTAAAATCTGTTTAAATTCTGCATGCCTTTGAGCAGTATGAACTAACTCTGATGTGGAACTGAGAGTGGGAGTTTAAAAGTGAAAGATATCAAGATAATTATTAAAATCCTGGCAGGGATTACATCTCTCTAGGACAACTCCTAGCATATTTTAACCCCAAAGTGGTGTATAAATTATGGAAACATTTGGCATTATGAAAACTCATGGTGACCCTTGTTTAACTGGCCAGAATGCTCCAAGTCAAATCTCCTAGTACAGTATTGTCATTTGCTCATAGCAAATGGGTTTTGAGTGCCTACAATGTATCCATCATGGGGATGCAGTGGTAATGAGACAGAGTTTCTGCCCTTGTTGAGCTTATGTCATGGTGGAAAGAAACAGACAATAACTTATTAAATAAAGAATATATATAAATTCACATAGCAATAAGAGCTGTGCTGGAAATAAAGCTGAAGTGGTGAGATGCTACTTTAAATTGAAATATCAGGAAAAGCCTCTCCAAAGAGGCGACAATTTAGCAGAGGCTTCAGTGATGAGAAGGAAAGAGCCAGCAATGTAAATAAATACCTGGGGGAAAATTCTGCATGGCCAACAGGGAATAGCATATGTGAAGCCTTGAGGTGAGAATGAGCTTGGCATAGTAGAAGAACAGTGAGAAGGCAGATGGGGCTGGAGTCTGGAGAGTGAGGAGAAAAGGAGTGGGAAATAAGAAAGGTTGGCAGAATCCAGGTCAAGTGTTGCCTTCTAGGTCATAAGGAATTGGGTTTAATTTTATGGAAGAACAGTGAAGGGTTTGAAACAGAGTTTTAAATAAGAACAGGATTGATCGAATTAGTTTCTAAAAACATCTCTTAACTGCTGTGTGGATGAAAGAAATGGGTCTTTAACTGAAATGAGTGACGTGTTTAGATGGAGGTGAAGGAGGAATTCAGAATTTAATCTCGAACTGGTTAATGTGAGGTGCCTATTAGACATCTAAGTGGCGATGTCTAGTGGGTCATTAAGGCTCACTGCACGAGTTACCAAGGGAGTGAAATAGACACAGGAGAAGTCTAAAAAACTAATCCTAAGGCCCATTAACCTTTAGTGAGTGCACAAGAAGAGCATCAGGTAAGGTAGGAGAAAACCAGGAGAATGTGGCATCCTGGAAGCCTGGGGAAAGAAGTACTGAGAAGATGAGTCAGAAGAGGACTGGTAACTGTTATATTTGACAAGACAAAGGCCATGGCTGTACTTGACAATAGCACTTTCAGTGGAGAGGTAGGGACAAATGCCTGCAGTGGATGCATATAGGGTAGATGAGTCTTTGAAGTTTTCCTCTAGAGGACTTGAGGGAAATCAGGTGATAGCTTGGAAGGGATGGTTTTTTGTCACAGTCGTTTTTAAGGTGGCAGTTATAGCATGATTCTGCGCTGTTGAGAATGATCAAGAGAGAAAATCAAGATGCAAGAAAAGAAAGTAGGGTTATTTTCAAGAGCAAAATCCTTTAGTAAGTGAGAGAAGATGGTGTCCAGGGCACATATGAAAGCTGGCCACTGCTTAGAGCAGGGAATGTCCTTCCGTTGAAACATTAGGGAAGACTGAGTATATAGGACCAGATAAAATAGATGTGTAAAGTAGGTGATAAGTAAATAATGTTGATCTCACAAAATTGCTTTCATTTTTTTCAGTGCAATGTGAAGCAAAGATCACCAACTGGGAGTGATGAGGGTAGAGGAAGTGATGTTGAAAGTTTAAGGAGAGGAAAGAAAGCAAATTTTTCAGGGAAATAGGGTAAGGTTACTTGGTAACACTTAATGCCCTCAAGAGATCTGTCATTAATCTGAGTTTATGCTCTTTGTTCTGTTCACTGAATATCTCAGTGAAAAGAGAGTGTGGTGTTGGGCAAAGGACGAGGAGGGCAGGGAGTTAGAGGTGAGTGGCCTAAACTGGGGCACATCATAACATTTGCAAAGTCTCATGTTCTTTATCTGTAAAATGGAGGTGGTAGTTTCTGCCCAATGGGGTAATTGTACATATCAAAGTAGACAACATATTTGATGAGTGTTTTGCTTTAAAAAACTTGCCATTAGAGTCTGTTATACGGAGTGAAGTAAGTCAGAAAGAGAAGGACAAATACCGTATGCTAACACATATATATGGAATTTAAGAAAAAAAAAATGCTATGAAGAACCTAGGGGTAAAACAGGAATAAAGACAGAGACCTACTGGAGAACAGACTTGAGGATATGGGGAGGGGGAAGGGTGAGGTGTGTTAGGGCGAGAGAGAGACATGGACATATATATACTAACAAACGTAAGGTAGATAGCCAGTGGGAAGCAGCCGCATGGCACAGGGAAACCGGCTCAAAAAAAAAAAAAAAAAAAAAAAAAACTTGCCATTAGTCTTCTTCAGCCCCTTTGTTATTGGGTAAACAGCTATGGGGATTGGTGATTAATAAGTTTTGTGCAGGTTTCATATGTGGCCTAGAGTGAGCCCTAAAACTTTGAGGCATGTGGGAAAGAAACATCATGGCGGGGGAGGGGGTGTCTCTGACCAAAGTGGACATGACCAATAAGGTTCCCAGGGGCTCAAGAAGAAGCCGAGCTGATAGAGGGCTGAGATGGGGTGCAGGTGGAGTTAGAGTTAGAAAGAAGCAACCAGGAAGGAAAGGAGAAAGTGGAAGCAGGGAAGAGGTAGAACGGCCAGGAGTGTGGGATGGAGTTGTGGACCAGATGAAGGTCACAGATACACAGTTCAGTGTTTCTGTTTAGGACTGACATGGTTCCATAGCTGATCTTCGTTATTACCAATTCAATGCCAAACCCTAGACCTGGATCTCTAGTTTACTAATTTTACTTTGACAGAAGAAGTAATGTGAGAATGTGGGCCATGGGAGAGGCATGGTCGACTGTACTGTCTCAGGAGTGGGGAAAGGAAGGAATTGAATCAATGAAACAATGAAATTGGAACACTGCTGCTAAAACCTATTTCTCTGAACTTTCTCTGTCCCAATCTCAACCTCTTTCTCAGTCAAGCAAGCTGCTGATTCAGGACTGAATTTGCAGTTGGCAAATACTGAATAAATAAAAAGAATGAAATGCTAATACATGTGAAGGCTATGAACGTAGATATTTTAAGTCAGCCTAAAATTTTGCCCTAAAAATTTGTACCCTATAGCTGAATCTATGAGGTTTCTTTAGTTAAGACACAGCAGAAGGCAGTGAATATAAGTCGTAAGTGATAAAACCACTCATGAAACAAATCTTTGTAGATATACTGCCTCTTTTAACTACCACAAGTCTTTTTTGGAAAAGGCTAGGCTATAAATAAATAATCATAGTTATCTCAGCTGAGTTTCCAAAGTGATTGGACATTCAGCTTTGACTGGCTGCACTCTGGGCAGCCCCTGATCACTCAGGCATTGTTGTAAATCTCCTTCGAACGCACAATAGACATGCCTTCACTGTTTTTCAAAATCCCAAGGGTTGACTGTCAGGGATCACGCTTCATCTCTAGTTCTCTTCATTCTAGGACTTTCCTACTGAGAAACTTTCGAGGAGCTCAGGAAGATACATCACTCATCACTTTTTGACCATTTATTCATTCAGGGTCTAACTGTAGACATGTGGTAACATTACTGGAAAATGCAGAACTGCAATGGGAACCATATTCTGTTGTTCATGGTATCATTCTCTCCTACCCCTAATCTGCTTCTTTTTCTACTATGTCTATATTCCCTGCCTTGGCTCAAGCAGAATATTCCTCTCTTTTTTATTCTATACAGAATTGGTCATGATATCCTATCAGTTCTACCTCTTTTGCAGTTGCTGGATGTCTTCATCTTCTCTCAGTTCAGGATCTCAGAAATCTCTCACTTGGTTCTTAACTGGCCTCTTTTCCTCTCTTTACTCTTCTTTCAGTGTTCTTCATTGTAGCCCAGATGCTCTTTCTAAAAGTCAAAGCTATCACTTCTCTTAAAATTCGTACAAATGCTTCCAGCTGCCCCAGGATAAGGCCACACTCTGAAGCTGACTCGTACTGTCCTCCCTCATTTGACCCCACATCCCTTTCTGTCCTCATACCTCCCACTTTCCTTTAATCCTATGCCCAGACCACACTGTACTACGTTCAGCACAGCTTCATACATGTTGTGGAAGGAAGCAGGGCAGGCAGGAAGGTGGAAGGAAGGAAGGAAAGAAGGAAGGAAAGAAGGAACGGAGGGAGGGAAGGAGGGAGGAAGGAAGATGGGCTTCTAAGTGGAGAAAGGAGGTCCCAGGCAGGTAGAGTTTTCCCTTCCTTTTCAAACATCTCATTCCCATTTTCAGTTGTCCTGAGCCAGAGCATTAAAGACCTTGTTTTTTCCTTCATTTTTAGGAGGTTTCTGCTCAGTTATGTCTTGGGGGTGTGCATTTACCTCTGTCTCTTTTCCTGTTGGACCCGGAGGGCGATGGAAGGTGTTTTGGTCTAAATGTCAGCCATCACAAGTGGGACAGTTGAGTGCACAGCCAGAGCTGAGTCTGACAGAACAATATTTTTCTGTGAAGATTTCTTTATACAGGAGAGTGTATTCAAATCACAAATCTCATTTAGAGAATTATCTTGTTGCCAACACCAGTCGCAACAGCTGATAATGTCCCAGTGGTCATTCTTTGTAGGATTAAACAAAGAACACGAATCCATTATAAACAGCATTGAGCTTAAATCCGTAATAATCATCCAACAATTACCAGTTACCTAGTAATTATTCCAGAGTGAAACTTTCAGTCTTGCTAAGTGAGTAGGTGTGGTTTAGGTAGTCCTTGGTGTTCTCACATCTATTTATAAATAGGTTTATTTCCAAGTACCATGTGTCTCCTTTCTAAAAATAAGATTACTATGGCTATATGTCCCCTGTGTGCTGTGCTCTGACACAGTGTGAATGAAAAATTCACACCGACACCACTGCCCTTAATTAATAACAAGAATACTTCAGTTCATTCCATAAATATTTATTATCTATTATGTGCCAACACAGTTCTAGGTGCTGAGGATACAACAAACGAATCAGTCAAAAATCTCCATGCTCCTGGGGCTTATGTTATTACTTCACAATTGTATAGGAAGTTGCCAAGCATTTTCATATACATGTCTACTTTTGATCTTCACAATAACCTTATGAGGTAGATAAGGCTGTAACCTTCCTCCTAAATTAAGAAAACCTAAGCTCAGATTGTCTTGATGATTTAAACAGGAATAATACCCAGTAAGCAGTAGATCTAGGATCAGAATCAAGGTTTCCTAATGCTAGAGCCAGTGCGTTTTTCATTATCCTATTTTTCCAGTGACAATCCAGTTCCTGCAGCCAGTAAGCCTCACGCACTGTGCACTGGGAGTGAAGATAGCTAAAGCACCCCACCAAAAGGAGACCTACTGTTTTTTTTATCAGCTTCCCTTTCTTTATACCTCTGATGACTTTTTGCTTATTTCTCTGAGTCCCATGTTGTGTGTTTTTCCCTCTTTGTATTTAGATAGCATCTTTGAACGGCTTTCCATTCAAGGACGGAAGTCCCCATTGCCTGTATTTGATGACTAAACCAGTGTATCTAATAATATGCCCTTAGGTAAAATGACGACTAGAGGTGGGATTTTATTTTAACTAATCAGGGGAAAGGAGAAATAAAATAAGACTTAATATATTCTTGTATTTTATTAGTAACACATATGAAGAGTAGAAGGAGGGGGCAGTTCTTCGTCCCCTTTCAATGTGTCCCCCACAGTTCCCTTTATTTTCTCACCACGGGCTTTGGCTTCTTCTCTAGGGTTCCTGCTTTGTGCAGCCTCTAGGACTATCTGTGAATGATGAATGATGGCGTGACATGGGCCGTGGAGAAAACAGCATCAGGAAATGTACCGCTGCTAGAGAAGTTAGACGATGGAGAGATCAGAGGGAATTATGCTCATGGTGTGAGGGACAGAACTGTATCCCCTAGAGGTTAGAGAAGAGATTTCAGCAAGATGTTGATGAAGGTGGCAGTGCCACAAAGACAGGCCAAGATTTTCTGATCTGAGGGCAAAATCATTTAGAGCAGTTCTGACAAAATTATTTAGAGCAGTGATACTTAAACTTGAGCAGCAGAATAACTTGGAAGCCTTGTTAAAAGAGGTTTTGGTCTCCACCCCCTGGGTTTCTGATACAAGAGGTCTGATGCTGCTAGTTGGGGGACTCTGCTTTGAGAACTACTGATTTAAATGCTACAGCTGTCAAATAGGCAAGATGTATAACCAAGAAGACGGCATACCCCTTTCTCTCTCTCTTTCTCTCTCTTTTCTTCACTCCCCACCAGAATCCCTTTACTCAGTGCTGAGTACTGACTCTCGGAGCCTGCAATGCTGCAATTCAATCTCCCATATAGATGGAGTTGATTGCCAAGGGAGCTGAAGGGAATGACCCCAGGCTAAAATGGCCTAGTGGCCAAGGGCACATCTCAGGTCAGCCATGAACTGAGACTGTCAGTGCCACCTGCACCTGCGGATTCCCATCTTGTACAGCCCACATTGGGGGTGGCTAGGGTTCCAAGTCATACCTGGGTGGATTAGAGAGGTATTCATCCTTATTCCTCTGGTGCTCTAAAAACGGCAATGGAAACAGCCTTTGGTTAAATGTCTAAAAACTATGATTTGATACTGTAGTAAATAAGAGAAAAAAGACATTGGTATATTTTTGCTTCTTTGTTATTTTTAATAGAAAAAACAATGCATTAGTTTGACTTGATGAGTAACACTATGCACTTTGCATGCATAACACATTTATCCTCACAACTATCCAATAAGGTAGGGATTGTTATTATTATACTCTTTTTATAAATGAAGAATCTGAGGCACAGAGGGTTGAGATAACTCACCCAAGGTCACACAAGCTATATGTAACAGAGGCAGGATTTGTACCAAAGCAGCCAGGTGCTAAAGTCTGGACTTTTTAAAAACTATTATATCAGACTGTTTTGTGCTTATCACCTGAGCAGGGGCTTTTCATGCACCTTAACAAAACGGTTCCTAAGTTTTGAACCAAATAGACCACTGAGAAAGCTCTCCAGAATTAGTCAAACTCAAGGTCAAGGGCACAGCATTCCACAAGACTGCTCTCACTTCAGACATCAGTCTGGACCAGTTAGGGGGGTCCCCATAGCCACCTTCACTTCAGACTGACTCCAAATTTGCGGGTCCCTATGAACTCCCTCAGGTTTGATAATTTGCTGGAATGATTCACAGAACTTAAGAAAGTGCTCTACTTAATGATTACAGGTTTTTTTTTTTCCTTTTTGCGGTACGCGGGCCTCTCACTGTTGTGGCCTCTCCCGTTGCGGAGCACAGGCTCCGGACTCGCAGGCTCAGTGGCCATGGCTCACGGGCCCAGCCGCTCCGCGGCATGTGGGATCCTCCCGGACCGGGGCACGAACCCATGTCCCCTGCATCGGCAGGCGGACTCCCAACCACTGCGCCACCAGGGAAGCCCATGATTACAGTTTTATTATGGCAAATGCATACGCATTAGAAAGAGTCAGAAGAAGAGGCACGTAGGTAGAAGCCTAGGAGGGTTTCAGGTGCAAAGCTTCCATCGTCTTCAGGGATGTGTTTCCCTCCCCATATCAAAGTGTAAAAGTACTGAGTTCTGCCAACCGTGATAGCTGACCGAATTTTTAATTGATATTTCTTGATGTAGGCATGACAGATTGAATCACAGACCGCGTGGTTGAACCCAGTCTCCAGCCCCTCTCCCCTCCCTGGAGTTAGGGCTGATATCAGTGGCTCAAAGCCTGGACCCTCTATCACATGATTGGGCTTTCTGGTGTGGCCAGCTTCCAAGCTTGAATCACATCATCAGCATAAACTCTCAGGTGTGGTCCAGGGACCCACCATGAATAACAAAGGCAGTCCATTACTTGGGAAATTCCTAGGGTTTAGAGGTTACCTCCCAGGACTGGGGACAAAGACCAGCTAGATTCTTTATTACACAGAAGCAGGGCACAGCAAGGTGGTAGAACAGGGATGCCTGCTCAGATGTGACTTTTGTGATATCTTTTAGGTCAGCAGCACTATTCTGGGGCCAGGCGGTAGTCCCACTGCCATATAAAGGGGAAGAATTTTCTCCTGGAATTTCTGCAAATAAGCACTAAGTCAGAAAAAGTAACACTGGAGAGAGCATCTAAATTAGGAGGAAGCCAGAGAGCTCTAAGTGGCAGCAGCTGCCGGTGCCACAGTGCAGCAGCAATTTGCAATGAACTCACTTGCAGACAAACCAAACAAACTCCTTAGCGAGGGAGTGAGTATATGCTGTGTGAATTGAGGGCCACAGAAGTCTGCAGTTGTGAAGCTTTTATACACCCCACATGTAAATTACAGTGCTTATGAATTGGGTTGGTTCACATGTAAATGAGAAAATGCCAGAGTTAAGCAAGTCCGCCTTTGAAAAGAATGGGTATCTAGGAACTAAAGACTGTACTGAGGTACTTGCAAATAATAGGGGGAGAGAGAGAGCCGTTCTAATTCCAAGGGACATCTAGAATGAAAAATAATGAGGGAGGGATGGGGGGAAGGGAGGGCAAAACATCAGAAGAAGCAATCTTCCATGAAAGTCTGCCTGTGTGCCATTAATGTCTGTCTCTCCAAATAAGAGCAAGCAAATGAGAAAATAGCAAGGAGGTATAAATAAGGGCTGGGGTGAGCTCTGAAGGGAAGCGTGTTATGCATGGATGAAGCCTTTCATTTTAAAGGGCTGGCTGTTATAACAAATATGCACATTAACACACTTGTGTTTATAACTCACTCAAAATATGGGATTTCCTATTATGTTCAAGCCCTCTTTTCTCTTTTCTCGGAAACTGAAGCCCCTCAAATCTGATGAGTAAACTCAGGATTTCCAGTAGGATGGAGGAAGAGGTAAAGGAATGCTTAATTTGGCCTGACTGTGTGCATCTGATTATCCTGGACATTTGCAAGATTGATTGGTTTTGCCTTCTCACTGGCACGTTGTCTTTATTCTTCACTCACTAACTAGACGCCTGAGACAGATGGGGTTTTATGATCACTATGGCAGCTTTTAAACTGTTACACTCCTCCCTTTTGGTCCAGTGCTGCTGGTTTAAGCAACGTAAACTGGTACCCAATAACAATGAGTAGCA
Organism: Lipotes vexillifer; assembly: GCF_000442215.2. NCBI lineage: Eukaryota > Metazoa > Chordata > Mammalia > Artiodactyla > Lipotidae > Lipotes > Lipotes vexillifer. The sequence goes on along the minus strand of NW_006781997.1, from coordinate 3,826,506 downwards.
AGGATTTTTTCCTTTTTCCATTTTTTTAAAGAAAAAAAGAATGGGTTACTATTCAGTTGCAACAAGCAGCTTATGCTTGTAATGTGACAGCCCTGGGTGATGAGGAATTAAAAATGTCCGTGGATGCTGAGTGACACTTTTATGTCATGGCACAAGCAACCTTTGCTCTGAAATCAGTTGCTTCACATCTAGAGAAAGCAACCACTGCTGTGCCTCAAGAACTCATGAATGGGCTTTGAGGCTTAATGCCTTCTGTCCTCTTTGAATTCTCCTTTCCTAGGTCTGTCCCCAACAGTCAGAGAGGTAAGACCAGTGCTTGGCAGGAAAGGAGGTGTTTCCCTGAAAGGAACAGGTTTCAACCCTGTTGAAAAAGGAAAGCTGTAAAGGAAGCTCCCAGTTAACACAGCTGGATATGATGCCAGGGAACTGAAAAGAAAATGGACTTTTGTATCTGCCTAGACCTAGATTTGTACCCTTGCTCAATAGTCTGGAGCAGTTTATTCCACCTCTCTGAGCCTCCATTTGCCCATCTGTAAAACTGAGGTGATCTTTAGGTCTATCTCCCAAGGTTGTTTTCAGGATTTTAAAAAAAAATAAATTTATCTATTTATTTTTGGCTGTGTTGGGTCTTCGCTGCTGTGGGCAGGCTTTCTCTAGTTGCAGCTAGCGGGAGCTACTCTTCGTTGTGATGTGCGGGCTTCTCATTGTCATGGTTTCTCTTGTTGCAGAGCATGGGCTCTAGAGCGCAGGCTCAGTAGTTGTGGTGCACAGGCTTAGTGGCTCTGTGGTATGTGGGATCTTCCCAGGGCAGGGATTGAACCTCTGTCCCCTGCATTGGCAGGCGGATTCTTAACCACTGCGCCACCAGGGAAGTCCCATTTTTAGAATTAAATAAGTGAACATATGTCTAGTTCCTGAAACACAGTAGATGTCTCCCTCCCAAGAAGAATATGTTGAATATCAAGTAAAGGAATTTCTCATGCAGAATAGAAGCAAGCAAATAATTATCATTGACTTTAAAAGTTGATGCCTGTCTTGGAAAAGCACTCCTGTATTTTCCTTTACTCAGACACTGCTACCACACTCTGACACCTGATGTCTGAAAAGGTTTTCCACTGGCGACTTAGAAAATTATTCACAACCTAAAAGTTGAGAGTTATGTTTTATTCAGAGTTATGCTTTTTTTTAGGACTTCAAGCACGGGGAGGCAGCATCTCAAGTAACCCTGAGAAACTGCTCCGAGGCGAGGCCGGGAGCCAGGTTATATAGAAGTTTTACAACAAAGGGCGGGTAGTTGGAACATCAAAGGATTATTGTTATTATTAAAGAAAACCAGATATCTCAAGTTAAGGAATTTAGCCCCTTTCTATGGATGGGAAGATGCGAGAGTCTGGGCTCATCGAACTCATTCCTTTGATATGACCTCAGCTATCTGGAGCCAGTATCCTGTATTGTCACACCCTGAGTTTCCTCAGGGCTCACTGTAGGGAGTGGCTGTAGTCTGATGGCTTCTAGATGGAAGGTATTCTTTCCTTCCTGAGTTCCCTCAGGGCTCAGCAGCTCACATTGGAGGGCTGCAAGCTCCGATGACTGTGACATCCTTTGTTTACTGATTTGGCAGGAAAAAATCCATTTCTCACTCACGGTTCAACTCAGTTCTGACACACTCTGCCTGGAGTTCACATCAGATCCATAAGTTAGTGTTATCAAACGGAATTTGGGTCTGCTTGCCTGTCGCACAGTAGAGCCAATTTACTGACACCTGGTTGTGGTAAAGGAAAGTACGGAATTTATTTGCAGGGCTCTAAGCAAGGAGAATAGTCAGCTTGTGCTCAAAGACCTGAACTCCCAGATGGCTTTCAGGGGCGGGTTTTTAAAGGCATTTAGGGTGAGGGTTGCAGATTGTAGACTTTCTTCTGATTGGTTGGTGGTGAGGTAACAGGATATTGTTTCAGGAATCTTAATCATTAACCTTCTGGTTTCAACCAGTCTGGGGTCGTAGTGCTTGTGGTCAGCATGCAGTCACCATCCTGACTGGGCAGAGGTCTTAGTTTCTGCAAAAGAACTCAAAGATATGTATGCATCAGATTGTTATGTATATTCCTTGAGGAGGAACTAGGACTCTATTTCATCGCTGACTATTGTTTAATCTAGCATTACTTTTCTTGCTTAACTGCATTTCCTTTGTTTCTGCATTCCCTCACTTCTCTAATTAGTAACTGTTGAGTCTGTTCAATGGAACTCATGGAAGGCTTAGGAGACTAAAGCTTTTTTCTACAAACAAGAAATGGGGGACTTTTGTAAGTGGGAGGGCCCCACAGGGTCCTGCTCGGTTTCCATCCCCTCTTTTCTTTGATACTCCTCAATTCTGAGGGAAACAGGGGCAGGACAAGAAAGGGAATGAAGTTTTAGATAGAAAGGTTAGTCATAAACTTGGCAAAGGAATTCGGTTTTAGGGGGACTCGATTTCATTAAGACCTCTGTCGTACAGCAGGGCCCCCACTTCAGATGCCAATTGCAAGTTCCAAGTTGCTCCTATACTTGTTACCAATCAGCTGTAAATCAGGATTCCCACAACCCTCTTTTGGGGTTTGATCATTTGCTAGAAAGGCTTACAGAACTCAGGGAAACACTTACCTTTACCAGTTTACTATAAAAGGATATGATACAGGAAACAGATGAACATCTAGGTGGAAGAGATGTATAGGTCAAGGTGTGAGGGACTCGGAGCGTCCCTGCCTTCTTTGTGTGTGCACCATCCTCCCAGCACTTCCCATGTGTTCAGCAACCCTGAAGCTCTCCAAACCCCATTCTTTAGGACTTTTTATAAAGGCTTTGTTACATTGGCATGATCAATTGAGTCATTGCCAATTGGTGATTGAACTCAATCTCCAGCCTTTCTCCCCTCCCCAGAGGTCAGGGGTGAGACTGAAAGTTCCAACCCTCTAGTCACATGGTTAGCTCCCCTGGCAACCTGGCAGCCAGCCCCCCTCCTTAGGGGCTTTCCAAAAGTCGCCTCATTAACATAAACTCAGATGTGGTTGAAAGGGGCTAGTTATGAATAACAAAAACCCCTCATTTCACCTTTATTGCTCTGGAGCTATTTCAGAAGCCAGGAACAAAAGATGCCCCTGTAGTTCTTATCACTCAGGGAATTACAAAAGAATTTAGGAGCTGTGCTGAGAACCAAGGATGGAGACCAAAGATATATTTCTTACTATAAATCACATTATCACAATGCCTAATTTATCTTATGAGCAGTCACCTTAGTGACCTACTGTTTCAGGGGTTGTAAGGTCCATCTGAGAACATTCATCTCTTATTACGCACAGTGCCACTTGGCTCTCCTGCCCTGCTGTCTGCCTAAGCAGGAGGCTGATTCTGTCTGCGCGTGGAGTGGGTAGAGCAGCCATACCCCGAGATTGTGCCCACCCAAATCACTGTCCCCTCACCCGTGCCCAGGCCTGGCACTTGCCACTTGCCAAACACGCTGCCCCAGAAATGGCAGGGGAGTTGCCACATGGTGCTGAATGAGCGCGCGCGCGCGCACGCGTGTGTGTGTGTGTGTGTGTGTGTGTGTGTGTGTGTGTGTGTGTGTGTGTGTGTTGGCTGATCTATGGAAACTCCCGCTGTCTCTGGCAGCAGAGGCAGCTGGTCTGGAGCTGTGAGTGGTGCCTCTCTACCCTTTCCTGTCCCTTTGAGGAGATGGGTCATGTCCCAAACGGGTCTCGGCTTGCTTTGTTTACTAGTGCAGCTTGTCCAAACTCAGATGATTGTTCAGCAGCCTTGAAATGGATTTTACGCTGAACATTTTCGTTTTCCATCATTTAGTTCTGCCAGAAGTTATTTTTAGCCAATAATGCCACCTAAAAAAGCCTCAGAGTTTGAAGTAGATGACTACATTTTGTCAGCAGATGCCTCCTAGTGAACTTACATTAAAAATGTAAACACACAGAAGTGCTGCATATTCCATCCTAGCCAGGTAGCGTTTTAAACACCATGTATGCCAGTTCAGAATCATGTCAGGCTTTCTCCTTTCTTCCTTCTTTGAGTACCAGTCAAGCAAAGGCGGTAAGAGTCTTTTCCTTTCCAAATTCAAATTAACAGGAGAAAAGCATCACATTTATTTAATATAAGTTCCACCTGACATGGGAGCCCTCATAAGGAAGTGAAGAAACAGACCTGAGTTTTCTTATGCTAGGATTGATGAAGAGTGTACAATATGATATGTCAAAGGGTACGAGGTAAGTGGAGTAAACTGGGGAAACTTAGCAAGGCCTGTTTGTTAGGATTCTTCCTAGGGTCGCTTTGTCTTCAGAGACAAGGCTGTGCCTTTCCTTTGGTTACAAGGAGGATACCTGTCACAGGAGGGTCTTATGACCTGTTTCAGGGGGGAAAGGGAAAGGGGGAGATTAGTGACCTTCTTGCCTCTGTTGTTTCCTCAGACTCCTTCGGCTTAAAACATTAAATATGTGTGGGCTTCCCTGGTGGCGCAGTGGTTGAGAGTCCGCCTGCCAATGCAGGGGATGCGGGTTCGTGCCCCGGTTCGGGAAGATCCCACATGCCGCGGAGCGGCTGGGCCCGTGAGCCATGGCCGCTGAGCCTGTGCGTCCGGAGCCTGTGCTCCGCAACGGGAGAGGCCCGCGTACCGCAACAACAACAACAACAAAAAACAAAAACAATAAAACAAAAAACATTAAATATGTGAAGGGGCCATATTTTGAAGTAGTGGGTCCTGAACCCCATCACTTCTTTTCTTCCATTTCTTTTTCTTTCTTTTCTTCCTTCCTTCCTCCCTTCCTCCCTCCCTTCTGCCCTTTCTTCTTTTCTTTCTTTCTTTTTCTTTTTTTCCCCCCACATTTTAAAAGTACTTGTATTTAAATACTCCAATGGTATATATTTAGAGATCATATTGTGTGTCTAGAATGGTTCAGAGGCTGTATAGCATAGTGCTCTAGAATAAGACTGACCGGGGTCAAATCTTGGCTTCACCATTTATTGGCTCTAAGATCTTGGGCAAATTATTTAATCTCCCTGATTCTTAGTTACAGCATCCATGAAATGTAAATAATAATGTTGGGCGCATAGGATTCTCATGAGTTTCAGGTAACACATGAAGCTCGGTGCCAGACACATGATAAAGGCTCAGTACACGTTAGCTACTTTCTTCCTTTACTTATGGAGAATTTTGTAAGTTTTAGTAATATTATTTTTGTCATTTGTGATTCATTTCTCAAGTTCAGTCACTGCAGATGTACCAGTAGAAAGGGAGAAATCATGTAGCCCTAATGTGATTTTTTTTCAATGATTAAAGAAAGAACTGAAGATAAAGAGAATATATCATTCTGAAAATTCTCAGTATAGCTCCTGAAAGCATATATTTGGACCAATGTAACCCAAACCCCAGTGATCTTCAGCCATTTGCCTAGTTCCCTTTCAAGGTGAAAAGATCCTTGAGACTGAATCTACCTGTTCTGTCTTCTCTGTATTAAGCCCATAGAACGACTCCTCCCCTCTGGACCCAGCCTTTTTAGTGTCTACATGACCATGGTGTTTTAAGTATCCTTGTCCTAGCCATGGACCTCCTTGCTCCTCCCCTTCTTGACTCCTTCTGTTGTGCCCTCCAGAGCTGCTCCTTCACTGTCTTATTTCCACAGCTTGTTCTCAAAGCCTTCCCTCCACTCTACCTGGCTTTCTCTTAAGGACACCACTTTTCTTACAGTCTTCTCCAAGAGTAGCTGAGTATTATTTTGCATCTGTGGTTCCTCAGGGTAAGGTGGCAGATCTGCTGCTCTGTTTGCTTTGTTGCATCCAACTAGAAGCCAACCCCTTCTCTTGTGAACAAGCCATTCACTGATCCCTCTCCCCCTCCCTCTTGCTGTTGTCTACTCCCCAATCCTGCTCATTCATAGAAGACTTGGATAATTGCTTCACAGTCTCCATCTCCATTTCCAGTAAGGCCTCAGTGGGCGATTTCAGCATCCACATGAGTGACCCATTTAACAACATGGACCTCAGATTTTTCTCCTATTTATCTCCTCTTCCTTGACCTTCTATACTCCATCTTAGAAACCCACCCCATGTCTACCCCTGGACTTTGCATCACCATCCTGAAAATAAATAACTCTGGCATTCTACATTCTGTCTGAAACCTTCTCCTGTTCTACTTTGCTTGCTCCACTACTCCCACTATGACCATTCTTTGACATTGTTTCCACTTCATCATTCCTTCTAAGGCATTGACCTCTTTACTCATTGCCCAGGCATCTTTTAATAGCATCCTTAACTATCTTATTAGATTCAAAGTTCTGTTTTCTAATAGGACTCTAGCTGATACCCTTAACTTCCTTCCTTCTCTGTATTTTCATTACACCCATTGGACAAAACATTGAACTCTAGAGGAACACACTTTAATGCTTAGTTTAAGCCCATGCCTGACCAGTGGAGTGCTGATAAAGAAAAATCACACATCAAAGTAGATAATATGACTACCTATTCATGGTCACGAACCTCAAAAAGACCCTCAACACCACCTGGCAAACCTCCTCCATTTTTCTATTCAGATCTTTCTCCCAAATGCCACAGTAAATACTTCAGGTTGTCTCCAATCTTCTCAAATCTCAGTCGCCCTTCTGTCTCTGCCTGTTTGTACTTTATGGACAAATTAGTAGCCATCAGCCTGCAACTAAGTGTTGATAGTACTAATGTTATTATGTTATTAAGTCTGGAAAACTATGGCTCAGTACCCATCCTCTCTTCCTCACCTCCTGTAGGATAGGAGAGCAGACGCTTTGTAAAACTAATAATGACCCTTCCACCCAAGCTTTATAAACTATCCCTCTGCTTTCTCTAGAAGCTTAAACTATCACTTCTCACTCTCTCATTAAAGTCAGTGTGTTTCTTTCAACAGGAACTTAAACCTCAGCAGAAATCTTGATGCTTCTTCCCACATCAACCCAATGATGCATTCTCATTTTTCTCATTTTCCTAATGGCACCACCATCTACCCACTTGCTCATGGCAAAGTCCTCATACATCCTTGTTCCCTTTCTCAGCCATGCCATCTATCAGCAAGTCTTGTTGGCTTTATATCCACTGTTAAGCTAAGTCTGATCACTGCTCACCATTTCGCTGCTACAGCTCTCTTCCATGTACTAGAGTAGTAGCTATCTAATTGGCCTCACTGTTTGTTTCTTTTGATCTCTTATAATGCACCTCCACACAACAGGGAGACTGATTGTTTTCAAGTTCTTTGTTTTTTGTTTTTGCGGTAGGCGGGCCTCTCACTGTTGTGGCCTCTCCCGCTGCGGAGCACAGGCTCCGGACGCGCAGGCTCAGCGGCCATGGCTCACAGGCCCAGCTGCTCCACGGCATGTGGGATCCTCCCGGACCGGGGCACGAACCCGTGTCCCCTGCATCGGCAGGCGGACTCTCAACCACAGCACCACCAGGGAAGCCCTGTTTTCAAGTTTAAAGAAGATCATTTCACTTCCCCTGTTGAAGACTCTAATACATTCCTACTGCGATTAGAATAAAACTTAAAGTCCTTTCTATGGCTGAGGGACTATACCTCCCTCTCAGATTTTATTTTCTACCACTTCCCCTCATTTTCTACACTCACTGGCTACCTTTCAGCCCTTTGGCTGTGTGTTCCCTCTGCTGCACAGTCCTTCTCTTCATTTCAGCCTGCTGAAATGTCACCTCCTCCCAGAGGCCTTTTCTAACCACTCTACATAAATAACACTCCACCCCCAATATCACTTTACATCATTTTCTTCATGGCATTCATCACTAACTAAAATTAATGTTATTTGCTTATTGTTTATTCTTGTTTGCCCCTAATAGATGGCAAGCTCAGTTAGGATGAGATCTAGCCTCTCTTGTTTGTTGCTATTGTCTAGTGCTTAGAACAATGTCTGATACATAGTAGATGGTTAAGAAATGTTTGTTGAATGAAGGAATGGATGAACAAAAAACCCTGGATCCTTTCTATAAATATTTAAATCTGTTTAAGTCTGTGTCTTCTCAAAGGAAAAACAAAACAAAAACAAACAAGCAAAAACCCCTTACCGCTCTCTTTCCAGCCATTCCTATCAGTTTCTGCTCTAATTTCTCTTCCCCTTCTTACGTCCTGACATTCAACCCCCATACCCTCTTCTCCTATTACCATTTGGGCTGCATATATATATAATATGTGTGTGTGTGTGTGTGTGTGTGTGTGTGTGTATGTGTACATATATATTATATGTATACTCAATATCATCATGGGAGAGAATTGGGGAGCACATGTAAATATTTTTTTCCTCACCCATTTGCCCCTCAAATGGAATGCTGACAGATTTTATAATATCCCATATATCAGAAAAGATTCTCTTCATTGCCTAACAAAGATAGAAGAGTGAACACATAGCCTGTCAGTGTTGGATTCTGCCTTTTTCCCTGAGGCAGTATTTTAGATGCATCCTAGATCTAAGAAGAATGGAATAGAGATTAGACCTAATTTTTATGCATGTAATAAAAAGCTTTCAAAGTAATCTTTGCCACTTTAGGATCCTTGTGTAAGTTAGACATACATACCCACACACATTGTGTGTGTGTGTGTGTGTGTGTGTGTGTGATCAGAATTGTCAATATTGGCCAATGGAGGCAGTAGTGTAAATGGTGTTGGGGATGAGGGAAAGATGAGACATTTTCAGGATCAAACAAATCTCAACATTCCTTCAAATTACAGCAAATTTTACCTTGCCTGGAGTTTTATCAAGAGGAGACCTTTATTAGCTCCAGTTCCCACATGCCTCTGGCACAAGAGAACTTTAGATCCTACCTGGAGGTGCTGCAATGGGTTGAACTGCTTTAGTGCTTCCTGAATCGTCCCAGAAAGAATGAGCCATGCAAAATTCTCCTGTATGACACACGTAATTAGCTGGAGATTGGTAGTCTGTGTCTGGTGTGCGATGTAATTCTATATAGGGTAAATATTTGATTCACAAAAAGACTCTGCTCCTGCCAAATAACAAAGAATTCATTCTTTTTCCGGGCTGGTCCAGTACCTCTTTGGAACCTGATGTTTAACATACCAGTTTACTACTTTCAGAGTTCTTCTGTAATTAAAGTGTGAAGGGAGCTTTCATCATGGTCAGGACTTGTTTGTCACAGTCATCATACTAATGCCAGTGCCTAAGCTACTTCCAGGTAAATTTTCTTAAGAATCTGAAGGAATTACTGTGGATTTTTAAATGGTGATTTATCACTATCTTAGGCCCTGAGATAATCTGCCTGAATATCCGTAGTCTCTTCTCTTGTGGGAGAAGCCAGAAAGCTCATTAAGAAGTATAAGAACCTCAAAAATGCTAAACGTGCTAGGGGTCTTTGCTTGCAGATACTTTTTAAAAAACACCTTGGATGTATGATTAAAGCAAAGGGAATTACTTGAAAATCTTTTCTCAAGAGCAGTTGTCTCCCTAAAATACCTTGTCTGTTTTCGCACCATGTTATTACGAGAGTGTGGGTTGGGGAATTGTTTTGGAACTCACTCTTACTGTGTTTTCCCCATGCTGAAAGCTATCAATCAGCTACTATCTATTAAATTTTTTTTTTATCAAGCTGTAGATGGAGAAATGAGTTTAGCTTCTTATGTTACGGTGACATTTTATGGGTATATCATTTTCTCACACTGGGAAAATTAAACTTCTCATAAGATTAAACTGCAATACTTATTACTTTTCTTTGTCTTGAATCATTCTCAAGTCCTTTATGCCTATGCTTCTTTGAACACATTTCTGTTGGGTATATTATAAGAGTTTCAAGTCAAAGAAACTGAGAAAACATAGTGAAAGTTAGTGAAGAAGAATGTCAAAGGAACAGATTAATTTAAAATGGAACTTCACATGTAGGAACAACTTCCTTATTATTAGAGAATCATAGTAGAGAAAAGATGAGGCTCAGAGATTCCAGAGGAAAGATGAGATTCAGATAAGAAAAAGTAAGACAAAGCCTTATGGTAAAATCTGAATATTTGAAGTAATTGGATTTTAGAGGGTCACCTACACAGATTAGAAATGGGTGATATAAACAGATGTGGAGCATATGGACAAATTTGGATGGCCAAAAGTTGGTGATTGTGCCAAGCCATTGGCCACAATCCAGGTGGCCAGGAGTGAGTGATTGTGGGAACACGAGCTCCTAGAATTCCAAAAGCATCAACTCATGCATCTAGGAAT
>NW_006781997.1:3759541-3816276 GCF_000442215.2 Lipotes vexillifer | reverse complement strand
CTTTCCCTAACAACACTTGTCTTTATTCTTTCCAATGCCAGTGGTATGACAGCATTGTGTTCAAGGCTCATGCATAAACTTTCTCTACTCACTTCCTAAGAAAGAAAGTACCGTGTTATAAGTAAACAATGCTCAGGATCAAGCTTCAGCTGGATATGAAATTCTTACTAGGGTTTCAACATCTAGCATTTAGAAAGTAAGAACTTGGAGAACATACAAACCTTTCCTGGGGAGAAAAGCCAAAAACTGAAGTTGCCCTAAATTTTTTTTTTTTTTTTTTTTGCGGTACGCGGGCCTCTCACTGCTGTGGCCTCTCCTGTTGCGGAGCACAGGCTCAGGACGCGCAGGCTCAGCGGCCATGGCTCACGGGCCCAGCCGCTCCACGGCATGTGGGATCCTCCCGGACCGGGGCACGAACCTGCATCCCCTGCGTTGGCAGGCGGACTCTCAACCACTGCGCCACCAGGGAAGCCCTGCCCTAAATATTTTGAGAGGAGTGTGTGTTAGAAAGAGGAATTATTCTAAGTTACCTTGTCTTATAGTAGGAATAAATTATACAAGGTAGAAAGAGCAATAGCATATTAGCAAACAGAATACTTCAATAATCCACACATAGGAGATATTCAGCAAATTACTTATTGAATGACTGAAGACAGTAATTCTGAGGCATAAAAAACTAACCCTCTGTTGAAACATAACAGTGTAAACCTTTCTTAATCCATATGATGAAATGCACTGATAGTCAGGATGTCCTTAAGGAGACAAATGCACAAAAAACAGGAAAAGAACCTGTGAGGAACATTGAGAGACTGTTAGATCCATCCTCTCACTTTCTGACAGGAGAGAACTCAGAAAACATGCCAGACACACCAGAGGTGGGCTAGTTTTAAAGATATATGGGAAGGGAGATTTCACAACCTGGCTTAGTGACCCAGTCCAGGTTATTAACAACCTTAAGAAAACCCTTCTTTATATCTAACATTTACCTTTCTTCAGTCCTTCATTCAGCACATAACTATCAAGGGCCTTCTGTCTGTTAGAGACTATGTTAGTCATTGGGGATGTACTGGAGCGTAGATTACTAGGGCTCCTGCATAGTAACAGGGGACTAAAGCTAAAAGAACTGCAAACCTCAGATCCTATTTACAGAGTCTCTAGGGACACCCCAAAGACAACAAAGGGGCATAAAAACAAGGACGCTGAAGGAAATATTAGCCTCTGACATGATAGCTACTGCAAACGGTAAACCCAGCCTAAGTCCTAGCCAGATAAAAATAAAACCGCATACTAAAGGCTTCTCTGTTCCTTTTATGTGATACATCCTGTTCAGCTTTCAACAAAAATTGCAGGACATGAAAAAAGGCAAAAGACTCAGTGTTTGAAGAAACAAAGCAAGCATCATGAGCAGATTCAGATAAGGCAGAGATTTTGGAATGATCAGACTAGGAATTTTAAATAACTATGAGTAATATACTAAGGGCTCTAATGGAAAAAGTGGACCACATGCAAGAAAGATGGGTAATATAAACAGAGAAATGGAAACTCTAAGAAAGGGTCACAAGGAAGTACTAGAAATCAAAAGTCCTATAGTAGACGTGAAAAATGCCTTTGATGGGCTCATCAGTAGTCTGGACATGGCCAAGGAGAGAATTAGTGAGCTTGAGATGTGTAATTAGAAACTTCCAAAACTGAAATGTAAAAAGGAAAAAGAGTGAAAAAGATGGAAAAGAATATCAAGAACTGCAGGACAATTACAAAATGTATAACATATCAATACAAGTAATGGGACTACCACAAGGAGAAGAAAGAGGAAGAGAAACAGAATAAATATTTGAAGTAATAATGGCTAATAATTTTCCACAGTTAATGACAGACACTACACCACAGATCAAGGAAGTTCAAAGAACACCAAGCAGTGAAATTAACAACAAAAAACATCTATACCTAGGCATATTCACACTGCAGAAAATCAAAAACAAAGAGAAAATCTAGAGGACCCAGTGGAGGAGGGAAGACACCTGACCTGTAGAGGAGAAAGGATAAGAATCACATTGGATTTCTCTTCAGAAACTATGCTAGCAAGGAGAGAGTGGAATGAAATATTTTCAAGTGTCGAAAGAACAAACAAACTCTGCCAAACTAGAATTTATATTCAGTGAAATTGTCCTTCAAAGGTGGAGGGAAAATAAAGACTTTCTCAAGCAAAAACAGGGAATTTGTTGCCAGTAGACCTGCCTTACATGAACAGTTAAAAGAAGTCTTCAGAGAGAAGGAAAATGATACAGCTCAGAAACTTGGATACACATAAAGAAAGGAAGAGCATTAGAGGAGGAATACATGAAAGTAAAATAACATCTTTTATTTTTCTTATTCTTAATTGATCTAATATAATAGTTTGCTCAAAATAATAATAGCAACAATGTATTTGGTGCTTAGAGCTTATGAATAAGTGAAATGAATAACAACAGTGTTATTAGGTAGAGGAGGGAGGAATTGAGAATACTCTGTTATAAGGTACCTGATCTACCTATGAAACAGTACAGTGCTATTTGACAGTGAACTTGAATTAGCTATAAATGTGTATTGCAAACCATAGAAGAACCATTAAAAAATGTGTTAAAGAAATATAACCGATATCCTAAAACAAGGGAGAAAATAGAATCATATAAAATGCCCAATTAGAGCCAGAGAAGGGAAAAAAAGAGAGGAAGACAAAAAGGAAACAAAGAACAAAACAACAAATGGAAAACTGTTACAAATATGAATAATATTAATCCACCTATATCAGTAATCACCTTAAATGTGAATGTTCTAGATACACCAATTAAAAGACAGAGACTGTCAGAGTGAATAAAAAAAATAAGATACAACTGTATCTTTTCTACAAGAAACCCACTTTAAATATAAAGACACAGATAGATTAAAAGTAAAGTAATGGAGAAAGATACACCAAGCTAATACTAATCAAAAGAAAGCTGGAGTAGCTGCATTAATTTCAGACAGAGCTGACTTCAGAGCAAGGAAAGTTATAGTTAACACCTCAATATCTTTTCTAGCTATGATGTCAATATGATGTTATTTAACTTTTCTTCCTGGGTTCAGTTTAAGTCTGCTAGTGTAGACCAGAGTACCATGTACAATTTATCAGTCCCAAGGGAGTAGAGTACTATGCCCTGGTTACCAATTTCAGGAGAGGACTCTCAACACTTCCCATTGCATCTTGGTATCAGAGTCACCAAGGAAAACAACACAGTCAGGTTTTGGATGGAACAGTGCTTTACTTTCATAGAGAAGGTACAGAGCAAGATCAGCTTCAGCAGTGGGTACCAGGCCCCCATGGCCAGCAGGTCTCTCCCTGTGGCCAATGCAGAGCAGTTGGACTACACACGCCCCTCTTGTGCCATGGTGGAAGAAACCCTGTACCCTCCCCTTGGAGGGCAGATATAACAGTAGGGTTAGCCAGGTGCCGTATGAAGCGCAAACTTTAAGCAGTGACAAAAGGATATTCAGTGAGCCTGAAATAAGTAAAAATATTCCCACACGAGGTGATAAGTCCTGCACAGGTTCTGTGGGTTCTTTATCTCTTGGTAAGGAAGTGTTCTAGGCCCAAGGCTCATTCTTATGTGGCCCAGTGGAGGTTGGTTAAAGGACTGTGCTTTTGAGACTGCCTTTACCAACAATTAACTATTTTTCTGATTTTCCTCCCCCAATTCTCTGTATTTTAGAGTCCAGAATTAAATTAGTTGCCCAATACTTACAGTGTTTAATATACTGTGTAATTTTACTTATTTAAAGATGGATCCTATCCATCTAGGATATCATTGCATCCATAGTTGTCTATGCTATAGCTGTAAATATTTTGCAGTTTTAGTGTTATCTGTTAAGTGATGTATTTGCCAGTGTTCAATGACTTGTTTACTTGTCTTTACTCAGTATAGTGTAGTACCTAATACTACAAATAATGAAGCAAAAATACTACTATTAGCTAACTTAAATCAAGCTGTTTTATATAGCTTTTATCATTTAGTTTTCATAAGAAGTAGGTACTAGTTTCACCCCTGTTATACTGATGGGAAAACCAAATCTCAAAGAGGCTGCCACAGAGCTTAGCCAAGCCTGCTAAGTGGCAAAGTTGGGGGCTTGAACTTGGCTGTATTGGACTCCAGAGCCTAATACTTAACCACTACACCTTGCCTTCTCTCTTTATAAATGCTAAATTATCATCACAATAATGTTTCTGTTTTGCTTCCTACATTTAGTCCATGTTCTTGGAGCATTTTAGCCCACAAGTGAATTATTGTGTTGATTTTCCCCTGGTTTCTTATAGTTCTTATATTTTAACTGTAGTTGTGTTCTTCAGCTTTACCCCAAAGATGTTTGACCTCCTAATTTTCTTCCAGTGATTCAAGCTTCTACCACACCAACAGTTGAGGTCTTTCCCTCATAGCTTTTCATTACAATTCCACATCTCACATGGTTCAGGTTTTGAAAAGGGCCATCCTGTTACATCATTGCATGTGGAATCATGTGCAGTCGGGTGGAGGGGACAGTTTATTTAAAATATCCAGTGTCTTCATTAAATATAAAAAATAATTAAATTTTTTAAAAAGTAGAGTAGCTTAAGAGACACATAATTTGCTGCATTTAATAGCCATGCAAGTCTAATACCAGGTGTATGTAAAAGCCACTTGGCACAGAAAGTGCTTATTTTAGATACTTCTAATTTGGTATCCAGATATTCTTCCCAACTAGATGCACTGAGTTGTGAGTTGGCTTTTAAATTCACAGTTCCCTTTGAGGAACTCTCTCAGGCTCTTGCCTCAGATAATGCTGAGCATCAATCAGCTGATTTTATTGCCAGCACAGTTCTGCATTGACATAAAACAGGAACTAATAGTATTTACAATGTGCTACTCTTTCTGGCAGGTGCTTTGCTGTCTTCTAATCAAGGGATGGGTCATAACGAGAAATACATTTCCATATAATTGCAGCACACTGTTGGTGCCATTGTAAGGAATTACATTTTTAACCACAAAAGAGTAAAATGGCTGTTCAGAGAAGTACCATCTAGGATATCATTGCTTTTGTGAAATAAGATTACAGTTTATGTGCAATTAAAGAGGCTAGCCTTGACCTTAAGCATCTTCATCAAGGTCATTATTTAGTGTGTTCAGAGACACAGCTTTGTTTCAGACCTTGTGGCCCATCCAGCTGATCCTCTCAGGTGCAAACATATCCATTATTCCACATTGTTGAGTTTGTCACAGTGCTCCAGGAAGAATGATTTATGCGTGGGGTGTCAAAGCTAGCCATCACCTACCTGCAGGACGGGAGATAAAGAGAAAATTTGTAGAAGAGAAGAAGGTCCTAAAGCTGCTAGAGAGGAAGAAGGTGCACTGACCAGATAGCAGGTGTACAATTGGCACATGTTGGTTGACAAATGGAAGTGGAAGGAAAATTAATAGTACCAATAAGGAAAAAAGGTGAGGTGATAGAGGAACCAAGGACAAAGCAGTGGCTTTAATGATTACATCTGATTCTCTTCTGTTTATTCTAGAATGTAAATACTTGTATTCATAATATTTTACAGTCCACACAACATTTAACACCAGTTGTTTCTTTGGGGCTTCACCACCACTCCTTAAGGTGGACGGTGCATTCTACAGACACTGAAACTGGCCAGTAAGGTGCGCTGTTTGCACCATGCTAGGTGTCTGAACCTGAGACACTCCAGGTAGTTATTTTACCTCTGAAATTTTCTTCTCACATTTTCCGTCAACCACAATATAACTCTGTTAGCTTAATATAAATAATAAGAAGGAATAAATGATCAGAGAATTGGTTGACAAAATGACAGCAAGCTGACTTGTACTCAAGTATAAAATTAATGTGGATTTATCATATCCAGGGAAAAAGGTGAGGTGATAGAGGAACCAAGAACAAAGCAGTGGCTGAGGCTAATAAAAGTGTTAATATGAAAAATGCTGAAAAGTAAAAGGTTTCTTATTCAAGTCTGAGTAAAAAACAAATATAAAGCATCATCTTACCTTCCATATCTTTTTTTAATTTGAAGATTTAATGTTGAACTGTTGGAAGCAAACATGGAAATTTTCTCTTCCTCCTGGAAATAATTCAAATATGCAGCTGAGAGACAGACCTGGTGCCTTGATGAAAGAAGACTTGGCAGACACCACGTTTCAAACTGTCCCTTTGTGTAGTCTCCCCAGGTTCTCTTTATACCTCAAGTCTCCCTTGGCCATACTGAAATACAGGATGGGTGAGAGGTATTCATTTCTTTTGTAAACTGGGAGAAAGGAGATTACCAAAGAAATGAGAAAGGAGCTCTGGCTTGACATTCAACCTTAGGTCTCAGGCAGATCCACTGAGGAAACATGCACAGGGAAGCTGATGCTCTACAAATTGATTGCCTTAAAACCAACCATACTTGCAAAGCTTTGTAAAGTTTCTGTGGGGACACATTGCCCAGTTTGATGACCATTGGATTATAAAATGAACACAAGTGTGGTCAACGTTTTTCAACTTTGCAGTTAATGAAAATCTTGAAGACATTTATAGAAATAAAATCTTCCTTCTGGGGGCATTATATATGTATTGATTGAATATAATGCCTATAACTGTAATACGATTTGAGCCATATTTACTACCATCTAAGATGCATAGAATAAGCAATACACACCCAAATGAAAGTGACTTGACAATTTATAGTATTTAAATAGTGTTTTAGCATCTAACTCATGCTAAATAAAAAAGATAAATATATTATTATATTAATCCTTTCTAAATTGTTACTTTAATAGTTCTGAAGACTAATTATTTTTAAAACAAAAAGAGAAAAGAGAAATTTTAAGGTGTGTCGAGCAGCGCAACTAAAAAATGCAACACACAAAAAGAATGCAGAACGTGGAGGTGAGTGTGATGGTTTACGTGTTATAAGGGAACAGCGACTTGAGGTGGTTAATTCATTTATATTTCTGTGGTTTTCAAGATGCTTTACAGAACAGTTTTCCTTGTAAAGGATTCAGTTCACTTATATTCATTGAGTCCCTGCTGTGTGCTGGTTAATACTGCTGGGTGCTGAAGACATGGCGAGGAACATGACAATCTGTCACTGGATGCTTGCTGCTTTTCTCTCCCACTCTGTTCCTTACACTGCGCTCTGCACACAGAAAGGACAGTAGAGTTCAAAGAAAGAAAAGGATTGTTTGGTTTAGAAGACCTGGTTCACAACCCTCTCACCATATAAGCCTCGTGACCTAGGGAGCCTAGGTAGAATGAGGGTCTGTAATCCTAATTAGGAGCCTAATGAAGAGCCTCAGTTTCCTAATCTAAAAATTAAAAGATAATGCCTGGCAGAATTGTTGCATCAATTAAATAAAATCATGTCTATAAAAAGCTTTGGTAAAACACCATCAAATGTTGGTTATTGCTGAGATTTTTCCCATTCTCCTTCTTTATCAAACCCTCTAAGCATCTGCTTTACCTACATCATTAAACCTTTCTAGCTTCACTGGGTCTTCAGCATTTACTACAGTAATGCTGCTCTTTTCCACAGCTGGAATTCTCTTTTCTCCCTTGATCTTTAGCTGAGACTGGACTAAACCTTACTCTCAACCCTAGATCACCTGCTGTTTGCTTTCTTTGTATGGGAGCTGCCAGGGGAGACACAGAACATGTGAATAACCCTTGCATGATGTTTAATTTTATGTTGACACTTGTGTCTGTTCAAACATCCTGTCATTCATCTGTTCTCCACACTATGTTTCCTTAAACTCTCAGTCACATCTTCTTCCCCTCCTTTTCAAAAGACTTTGCTTCCCATTTTACTGAAACGGTAGAAACCATCCAGTGACTTTATTTCATGTATAGGGACCTACACTATATCCTCTCATTTTCTTTCTCTCTGTCACTTCAGTTTTCTCTTTTCAACTTGCTTGCTTCCTGTTGTCTTGGCAGATAATGTTCTTTAAGGAATGGAGGGGACTCATTTGACCCTGTGGAGACCCTGTGACATATACCACGGTTTTCTTACTTTCTTTCTGCTCTTTGTGGCCAACTTCTCAAACGTGCTCAAGCAAGTGGTCTGTGACCACTAGCTCATTTCCTGTGCAGTCTAGATTTTTGACCCATGATTTTGGTGAAAATGCAGATGAGAAGGTCATTGATGATTTAGTCAAATAATAGAAGCACAGCATTGAATGACACCTTAGCGATCACGCAGTCTCACCTCTTAGCTGATGTTGGGATAACATCTGTGACATCTGCACAAATGTTTATTCAACCTCTGCTTCATTAGCTCTGCCTCGGAAGGCTATTTCACCAGCAGCCCATTTTAGTTCCAAACGGTTGTAGATTTGAGAAGGTTTATCTTTGCATAAATACAAACCCTGTAACTTCCACAAATGACCCTTGTCCTGTTATCTGAGACGTCACATAGGTCTCACTTTTCCTTTTAACTGAAAAGAGATGATCATTCTCAGACCTGCAGCAGATAAGTGAGAGGTTAGTAGTTTATACCTTGCTGTACCAACAACCCTATTTGCATATATTTAATTCTAAATATCATAGCCTCTATCAATACAAACATTTTCAAAACAGAGTCTTATAAAGAATTCTTACTACATTTTCCTGAGTTAGGGGATACACATTTTTGTGGAATAGCTTACTTGTCCAAGGACACTGTGCTTGTTGCTTATGACATAGAACAAAGAGAGAAAAAAAATAACTCATGGACATTTGCAGCAACTGCATTCTGAAAACAGAAGTAGAAAGAAAGGGAATGGCACATGTCAACGGAACAGTCCTGAAATGAGAGGGCTTCTGAGATTATCAGAGTTGATTTTCTTGGTAACAAGGATCAGTAACTTGGAGTCAGTTTTATCACTTTATAATAAATAGAATGAGTCAGAACTGCAGTCCAGAAAAGAAAATTTTAATTAAATTATTTTTCACATACAATAAATTCATCAGTATTAATGTACATTTTGATAAATGTTGGTAATTGTATATAATCATGCAACCATTGCCAGAATCAAGATACAGAATGTTTCCATCACCCTAAAGATTCTTTGTGCCCTTTGCAGAAAATCCCCTCCTCAAATCCCCCAAACTGAAGCTGCCATTGATCTGCCCTCTGTCACTATAGTTTTGCCTTTTCTAGAATTTCATATAAATGGAGTCACACAGTAAATTCTTAACTTGTGTCTCATTTTTTCCCCCCAGCATAATGTTTTTGACATTCATCCATGTTGTTGCACGTACTAATATCTCATACTTCTTTATTGCTGAGTACTGTTTTGTGGTATAGATATAGAACAACTTGTTTCTCTACTTACCACTTGCGGGAGATTAAAGTTGTTTTCTTTCTTCTGTTATTATAAATAATGCTTCTATGAACATGCTCATATACATTTTTTTTGTTTTCTCAGTGAAACAGCTTTTAATCAGTTCTAGGACACTCTAACCTCAGGGGGTTCTGGGAAATCGATGTCTATATTTTAATTTTTTTTAATTTTTAAATTTAATTTTATTTATTTTTTTATACAGCAGGTTCTTATTAGTCATCAATTTTATGTACATCAGTGTATACAGGTAAATCCCAATTGCCCAATTCATCACACCACCAACCCCACCCCCCTGCAGCTTTCCCCCCTTGGTGTCCATACGTTTGTTCTCTACATTTGTGTCTCAACTTCTGCCCTGCAAACTGGTTAATCTGTACCATTTTTCTAGGTTCCACATCCATGTGTTAATATACGATATCTGTTTTTCTCTTTCTGACTTACTTCACTGTATATAATCTCTAGATCCATCCACGTCTCAACAAATGACCCAATTTCATTCCTTTTTATGGCTGAGTGATATTCCATTGTATATATGTACCACATCTTCTTTATCCACCCGTCTGTAAATGGGCATTTAGGTTGCTTCCATGACCTGTCTATTGTAAATAGTGCTGCAATGAACATTGGGGTGCATGTGTCTTTTTGAATTATGGTTTTCTCTGGGTATATGTCCAGTAGTGGAGTTATGGGTCATATGGTAATTCTATTTTTAGTTTTTTTTTTTTTTTTTTTACTTGTGTGTTAGTTTCTGCTTTATAACAGAGTGAGTCAGTTATACATATACATATGTTCCCATATCTCTTCCCTCTTGCGTCTTCCTCCCTCCCACCCTCCCTATCCCACCCTTCCAGGCAGTCACAAAGCACCAAGCTGATCTCCCTGTGCTATGCGGCTGCTTCCCACTAGCTGTCTACCTTATGTTTGGTACTGTATATAAGTACATGCCTCTCTCTCACTTTGTCACAGCTTACACTTCCCCCTCCACATATCCTCAAGTCCATTCTCTAGTAGATCTGTGTCTTTATTCCTGTCTTATGCCTAGGTTCTTCATGACATTTTTTTCCTTAAATTCCATATATATGTGTTAGCATACGGTTTTTGTCTTTCTCTTTCTGACTTACTTCACTCTGTATGACAGACTCTAAGTCTATCCACCTCATTACAAATAGCTCAATTTCGTTTCTTTTTATGGCTGAGTAATATTCCATTGTATATATGTGCCACATCTTCTTTATCCATTCATCCGATGATGGACACTTAGGTTGTTTCCATCTCTGGGCTATTGTAAATAGAGCTGCAATGAACATTTTGGTACATGACTCTTTTTGAATTATGGTTTTCTCAGGGTATATGCCCAGTAGTGGGATTGCTGGGTCATATGGTAGTTCTATTTGTAGTTTTTTAAGGAACCTCCATACTGTTCTCCATAGTGGCTGTACCAATTCACATTCCCACCAGCAGTGCAAGAGTGTTCCCTTTTCTCCACACCCTCTCCAGCATTTGTTGTTTGTAGATTTTCTGGTGATGCCCATTCTAACTGGTGTGAGGTGATACCTCATTGTAGTTTTGATTTGCATTTCTCTAATAATTAGTGATGTTGAGCAGCTTTTCATGTGCTTCTTGGCCATCTGTATGTCTTCTTTGGAGAAATGTCTATTTAGGTCTTCTGCCCATTTGTGGATTGGGTTGTTTGTTTTTTTAATATTGAGCTGCATGAGCTGTTTATATATTTTGAAGATTAATCCTTTGTGCGTTGATTCGTTTGCAAATATTTTCTCCCATCCTGAGGGTTGTCTTTTTGTCTTCTTTATGGTTTCCTTTGCTGTGCAAAAGCTTTGAAGTTTCATTAGGTGCCATTTGTTTAGTTTTGTTTCCATTACTCTAGGAGGTGGGTCAGAAGGGATCTTGCTGTGATTTATGTCAAAGAGTGTTCTTCCTATGTTTTCCTCTAAGAGTTTTATAGTGTCCAGTCTTACATTCAGTTCTCTAAATCATTTTGAGTTTATTTTTGTGTATGGTGTTAGAGAGTGTTCTAATTTCATTCTTTTACATGTAGCTGCCCAGTTTTCCCAGCACCATATATTGAAGAGACTGTCTTTTCTCCATTGTATATCCTTGTCTCCTTTGTCATAGATTAGTTGACCATAGGTGCGTGGGTTTATCTCTGGGCTTTCTATCTTGTTCCATTGATCTACATTTCTGTTTCTGTGCCAGTACCATACTGTCTTGATTACTGTAGCTTTGTAGTATGGTTTGAAGTCAGGGAGTCTGATTCCTCCAGCTCCGTTTTTTTCCCTCAAGACTGCTTTGGCTATTCGGGGTCTTTTGTGTCTCCATGCAAATTTTAAGATATTTTTGTTCTGGTTCCGTCAAAAATGCCATTGGTAATTTGATAGGGATTGCATTGAATCTGTAGATTGGTTTGGGTAGTATAGTCATTTTCACAATGTTGATTATTCCAATCCAAGAACATGGTACATCTCTCCATCTGTTGGTATCATCTTTAATTTCTTTCATCAGTGTCTTATAGTTTTCTGCATGAGGCTCTTTTGTCTCCTTAGGTAGCTTTATTCCTAGGTATTTTATTCTTTTTCTTGCAATGGTAAGTGGGAGTGTTTCCTTATGTTCTCTTGCAGAATTTTCATCATTAGTGTATACGAATGCCAGAGATTTCTGTGCATTAATTTTGTATCCTGTAACTTTACCAAAATCATTGATTAGCTCTAGTAGTTTTCTGGTGGCATCTTTAGGATTCTCTATGTATAGTATCATGTCATCTGCAAACAGTGATAGTTTTACTTCTTCTTTTCCGATTTGTATTCCTTTTATTTCTTTTTCTTCTCTGACTGCTCTGGCTAGGACTTCCAAAAGTATGTTGAATAATAGTGGTGAAAGTGGACATCCTTGTCTTGTTCCTGATCTTAGAAGGAATGCTTTCAGTTTTTTGCCATTGAGAATGATGTTTGCTGTGGGTTTGTCATATATGACCTTTATTATGCTGAGGTAGGTTCCCTCTATGCCCACTTTCTGGAGAGTTTTTAACATAAATGGGTGTTGAACTTTTTCAGAAGCTTTTTCTGCATCTATTGAGATGATCATGTGGTTTTTCTTCTTCAGTTTGTTAATGTGGTGTATCACATTGATTGATTTGCATATATTGAAGAATTCTTGCATCCCTTAGATAAATCCCACTTGATCATGGTGTATGACCCTTTTAATGTGTTGTGGGATTCTGTCTGCTAGTATTTTGTTGAGGATTTTTGCATCTATATTCATCAGTGACATTGGTCTGTAATTTTCTTTTTTTGTAGTATCTTTGTCTGGTTTTGATATCAGGGTGATAGTGGCCTCGTAGAATGTGTTTGGGAGTGTTCCTTTCTCTGCAGTTTTTTGGAAGACTTTGAGAAGGATAGGTGTTAGCTTGTCTCTAAATGTTTGATAGAATTCACCTGTGAATCCGTCTGTTCCTCGACTTTTGTTTGTTGGAAGATTTTTAATCAGTTTCAGTTTCATTACTTGTGATTGTTCTGTTCATATTTTCTATTTCTTCCTGGTTCAGTCTTGGAAGGTTATACCCTTCTAAGAATTTGTCCATTTCTTCCAGGTTGTCCATTTTGTTGGCATAGAGTTGCTTGTAGTAGTCTCTTAGGATGCTTTGTATTTCTGAGGTGTCTGTTGTAACTTCTCCTTTTTCATTTCTATTTTTATTGATTTGAGTCCTCTCCCTCTTTTTC
This sequence comes from Lipotes vexillifer, assembly GCF_000442215.2. Taxonomy (NCBI): domain Eukaryota; kingdom Metazoa; phylum Chordata; class Mammalia; order Artiodactyla; family Lipotidae; genus Lipotes; species Lipotes vexillifer. The sequence continues at coordinate 3,803,180 of NW_006781997.1, read as the reverse complement.
TTGATGAGTCTGGCTAATGGTTTATCAATTTTGTTTATCTTCTCAAAGAACCAGCTTTTAGTTTTATTGATCTTTGCTATTGTTTTCTTTGTTTCTATTTCATTTATTTCTGCTCTGATCTTTATGATTTCTTTCCTTTGGCTAACTTTGGGTTTTGTTTGTTCTTCTTTCTCTAGTTCCTTTAGGTGTAAGGTTAGATTGTTTATTTGAGATTTTTCTTGTTTCTTGAGGTAGGCTTGTATGGCTATAAACTTCCCTCTTAGAATTGCTTTTGCTGTATCCCATAGGTTTTTGATCATCATGTTTTCATTGTCATTTGTCTCTAGGTATTTTGTGATTTCCTCTTTGATTTCTTCAGTGATCTCTTGGTTATTTAGTAACATATTGTTTAGCCTCAACGTGTTTGTTTTTTTAATGTTTTTTTCCCTGTAATTCATTTCTAATCTCATAACACTGTGGTCAGAAAAGATGCTTGATATGATTTCAATTTTCTTAAATTTACTGAGGCTTGATTTGTGACCCAAGATGTAATCTGTCCTGGAGAATGTTCCGTGTGCACTTGAGAAGAAATTGTAATCTGCTGTTTTTGGATGGAATGTCCTATAAATATCAATTAAATTTATCTGGTCTATTGTGTCATTTAAAGCTTCTGTTTCCTTATTTATTTTCATTTTGGCTGATCTGTCCATTGGTGTAATTGAGGTGTTAAAGTCTCTCTATTATTGTGTTACTGTCGATTTCCTCTTTTATAGCTGTTAGCAGTTGCCTTATGTATTGAGGTGCTCCTGTGTTGGGTGCATATATATTTATAATTGCTATATCGTCTTCTTGGATTGATCCCTTGATCATTATGTAGTGTCCTTCCTTGTCTCTTGCAACATTCTTTATTTTAAAGTCTATTTTACCTGAAAGGAGTATTGCTGCTCCAGCTTTCTTTTGATTTCCATTTGCATGAAATAATTTTTTCCATCCCCTCACTTTCAGTCTGTATGTGTCCCTAGGTCTGAAGTCATTCTCTTACAGACAGCATATACATGGGTCTTGTTTTTTATCCATTCAGCAAGCCTGTGTCTTTTGGTTGGAGCATTTAATCCATCACGTTTAAGGTAATTATCGATATGTATGTTCCTATGACCATTTTCTTAATTGTTTTGCGTTTGTTTTTGTAGGTCCTTTTCTTCTCTTGTGTTTCCCACTTTGAGAAGTTCCTTTAGCATTTGTTGTAGAGCTGGTTTGGTGGTGCTGAATTCTCTTCATTTTGCTTGTCTCTAAAGCTTTTGATTTCTCCATCAAATCTGAATGAGATCCTTGCAGGGTAGAGTAATCTTGGTTGTAGGTTCTTCCCTTTCATCACTTTAAGTATGTCATGCGCTTGCCTTCTGGCTTGTAGAGTTTCTGCTGAGAAATCAGCTGTTAACCTTATGGGAGTTCCCTTGTGTGTTATCTGTCATTTTTCCCTTGCTGCTTTCAATAATTTTTCTTTGTGTTTAATTTTTGCCAGTTTGATTGCTACGTGTCTCAGCATGTTCTCCTTGGGTTTATCCTGTATGGGACTTGCTGCGCTTCCTGGACTTGGGTGGCTATTTCCTTTCCCATGTTAGGGAAGTTTTCGACTATAATCTCTTCAAATGTTTTCTCTGGTGCTTTCCGTCTCTCTTCTCCTTCTGGGACCCCTAGAATGCGAATGTTGTTGCGTTTAATGTTTTCCCAGAGGTCTCTTAGGCTGTCTTCATTTCTTTTCATTCTTTTTTCTTTATTCTGTTCTGCAGCAGTGAATTCCGCCATTCTGTCTTCCAGGTCACTTATCCGTCCTTCTGCCTCAGTTATTCTGCTATTGATTCCGTCTAGTGTAGTTTTTTTATTTTTTAAAGTTCATGTTTTATTCAGGTTTCCTTAGGGTTTTTTTTAATGTTTTTATTATATTTTATTTTTTAATTTATTTTTGGTGCTACGCGCAGGCTTTCTTCTAGTACTGAGAGTGGGGGCTGCTCTTCATTGAGGTGCGTGGGCTTCTCATTGCGATGGCTTCTCTTGTTGTGGAGCATGGGCTTTAGGAGCATGGGCTTCAGTAGTTGTGGCGCACAGGCTCAGTAGTTTTGGGTCACAGGCCTAGTTGCTCTGCGGCATGTGGGATCTTCCTGGCCCAGGGCTTGTACGTGGTGTCCCCTGCATTGGCAGGCGGATTCTTAACCACTGTGCCACCTAGGAAGCCCTCTAGTGTAGTTTTCATTTCAGTTATTGTAGTGTTCATCTCTGTTTGTTCTTTAATTTTTCTAGGTCTTTGTTAAACATTTCTTGCATCTTCTCGATCTTTGCCTTCATTCTTTTTCCTAGGTCCTGGGTCATCTTCACTGTCATTACTCTGAGTTCTTTTTCTGGAAGGTTGTCTATGTCCACTTCATTTAGTTGTTTTTTTGGGTTTTATCTTGTTTCTTCATCTGGTACATAGCCCTCTGCCTTTTCCTCTTGCCTGTCTTTCTGTGAATATGGTTTTTGTTCCACAGGCTGCAGGATTGTAGTTCTTCTTGCTTCTGCTGTCTGCCCTCTGGTGGATGAGGCTATCTAAGCGGCTTGTGCAAGTGTCCTGATGGGAGGGACTGGTGGTCGGTAGAGCTGCCTGTTGCTCTGGTGGGCAGAGCTCAGTAAAACTTTAATCCACTTGACTGCTGATGGGTGGGGCTGGGTTCCCTCCCTGTTGGTTTTTTGGCCTGAGGCGTCCCAACACTGGAGTCTACCTGGGCTCTTTCATGGGCCTAATTGCACACTCTGGGAGGGCTCACGCCAAGGAGCACTTCCCAGTACTTCTGCTGCCAGTGTCCTTGTCCCCACAGTGAGCCACAGCCACCCACCACCTCTGCAGGAGACCCTCCAATACTAGCAGGTAGGTCTAGTTCAATCTCCTCTGGGGTCACTGCTCCTTCACCTGTGTCCCGATGCACTCACTACTTTGTGTGTGCCCTCCACGAGTGGAGTCTCTGTTTCCCCCACTCCTGTCGAAGTCCTGCAATCAAATCCCACTAGCCTTCAAAGTCTGATTCTCTCGGGATTCCTCCTCCCGTTACCAGACCCCCAGGTTGGGAAGCCTGATGTCAGGCTCAGAACGTTCACTCCAGTGGGTGGACTTCTGTGGTATAAGTGTTCTCCAGTCTGTGAGTCACCCACCCAGCAGTTGTGGGATTTGATTTTACTGTGATTGCGCCCCTCCTACCATCTCATTGTGGCTTCTCCTTTGCCTTTGGATGTGGAGTATATTTTTTGGTGAGTTCCAGTGTCTTCCTGTTGATGATTGTCCAGCAGCTAGTTGTGATTCTGGTGTTCTCACAAGAGGGAGTGAGAGCACATCCTTCTACTCCACCATCTTGGTTCAGGCCCCAGCAGGCAGATTGAAAGCAATGTCTTTATTGTGCTTTTGTGAGATCACTGAGTTTCCCAATTGTCTCTCATTACATTTTTGTGCAACATGTTTTCATTTCTATTGGATAAATATCTAGAAATGCAAATTGCTGCTTCACTCAGGGAGATGTATATTTAACTTTATGAGATTTTCCAAGGTGGCTATACTATCTGTTTTGCATTCGCATCAGCAACCTGTGAGAATTTCAGTTGCTGTGAATCCTCATCAACACTTGGTGTCATCTGCCATTATAAGTTTAACCACTCTAGTGGAGGTGTAGTGGGATTTCATTTTGGTTTTAATTTGCATTTCTCTGATGAGTAGTGATGTAGAGCATCTTTTTATATGCTTCTTGGCCATTCATATATCTTGTGACATGTCTAGTCAAATTTTTTGCCCATTTTTAAATTGGGTTATTTGTCTTCAAACAGATTTTTTAAAAATAATTCAGGAGTCTCTGAGTTCTCATGAATGCCTTCTTATGTGTAGGAAGTAACAAATCTGATAAGTAACCAGAGCAGAATTCATTTCAGGAAAGAACAGAGCTGGGAGTGAATGAGCCTCCTTTCCCAGTATGGCTGAACTGAGTGGTATGTACTGCACTGAATGGTGTGTACTGCACACCAGTGATTTATTGATACCCATAGGAAGGTGTGAATGAAAGACCCTGTGATGAATATGGCAGCTTCAAGGGATAGATATGCTTTGGGTTTTTTGTTTGTTTGTTTGTTTTGCTACATGGTCCAAATATGGATTCTTCTTGAGCTAAGAGATAATAAACTATTCTTTTTCTGACAGAAGCTTCTCCAAAATAACAAATAACATAAGGTAATTTTCAGACATATTAGTGTGAGAGATATTGACAAAGCTATGTGGTGATAGATCTCAAAGCACAGAGAGTTTAAAATGGCCATTAAATCTTATGTTCGAAAAAAAGGAATGTAGCACAAGTATTCTTTTTTAAAGATTTAGAATAGGATGCTTTTATACAAGATGATGTAAAATAATTTAGCAAGAACAGTATTTTCTTATTTTAGAGATTATTTAAAGATTTATACTTTATTGGCTAAAATACAATAATGCTATCTAATACACAATAATTTTGTACTAAGGAGTCATTACCACATGATATTTATTCAGCACCATTGTGTATATTGTGATGTACCCATGAGAATTACCCAACATAATCTCAATAGTCCTGGCAGTTTACCAAAAATGTGCAGGAAACGTACAATATTGTGCTCATTTTTTTCAGGATAAAATAGTAGGCACACATTCCTTGAGGGACATTCAGGTCATTGTAGCTTATCTTTTGTAGGTATCCAATTCAAATTACATAAATAACTTAAGATATTGCACTACTGAGCATAATAAATTGAGTATATAACAGATGGAGAAAGAAGAGATAAAACAAATTAGAGGGTCAAACATGATGGTAGTCTTTGTGAAAATACTAAGGTTACATATTGAAAAAGATAATCTTTGAAATGGAAACCAGAAAACACAAGTGGCATAAAAAAAAGTAGCAGCTTTTGGCCACAGCACAAAGGACTACTCAAGCCTCTAGGTTCAGGTTGGAACAAATGAGCCCTGAATTTCAGAGCATCTCCTCTTTTCTTCTGGGCTAACTTGACACCAGTGATAAACATACAGATGGTTTCCTACAGTGCACAGTGCCTGGCATGGAATAGGCCGTTGGTACAATTTGATGAGCTATTTGGAAATTCTCAAGAATCCAAAGAATTGTATCCAGAGCAAAAAAATTTTAAAAAATCTTTCCTGTCTGGTGACAAACGTTGATGCTACAAATAGAGTTAGCTGAGACCAGACTTATGAAGCCTGAGCTATCTGGATCGTTCCTGAAAATCTGCTCACTTTTGTACAAATACCACCTCTTTAAGCGTCACTTTACCCAACTACCTCCTCATCATGCAGAATCAAATTTAATTGAGAACTTACTTTGTATTCAAAGTAGCTCCACAGTTTCCTCACAGATACATGCTGATGGTTAAAATACTCTCAGAAGTAGGGAACTCCCTTTATATCTATAGATGTAAATGTAAGAGGGGAAGATTTGGCCATATTATCCTTATGGTTTACCAACCCTTTTTCTACATAGTTCAGACCTTATGGACATGAGTTTGTTGGGTTGGGTTTTCTGCTTAAAAGTAATTTTCATCTTTTCTCAAGATAATTCAACATAATGAACAAACCCAAACCCTTGATTCATTGTACTTTAAGAGTGAAGACCTGAATGGAGAAAAGTTGATGATGGACAGTGATGTGTGATTTGAAGCCTCATGAAAGGAGCAGCAACCCCTCACAAGATTCCACGCTGAAGTGACATAGACAGAATTAATTCCATTAAGGTTCTAAGAATTTAATAATGAAAGGAGCCCTTTGCTTTGGCTGCAAGACTCTCAATATATATATATATATTTGTTTTTTTTTTTGCGGTACGCAGGCCTCTCACTGCCGCGGCCTCTCCCGTTGCGGAGCACAGGCTCCGGATGCGCAGGCTCAGCGGCCATGGCTCACGGGCCCAGCCGCTCCGCGGCATGTGGGATCTTCCCGGACAGGGGCACGAACTCGCGTCGCCTGCATCGGCGGGAGGACTGTCAACCACTGCGCCACCTAGGAAGCCCAAAAACTCTCAATATTAAACTCAAGTCTTAGCTGTAGTAACTCAATGATTCTCTCTAGTTCCTAGCATAATGATCTTTCCTTTTCGTTTAAACTGCTGTCCTTTAAAGCCTCTGTGTAAAGGACAGCAGTTTAAAAAAAAGTAACAGTTATATCAGAAATATATATATTAATTTTAAGTGATCTCAAAGCTTTTTGAAAGTAGACAGGGCACCAATTAAAAATAGATAAAAATAATAACAATGAAAAGAGGTTTAATGTTACGAGCTATGAAAAAGCAAGAATTGGGCAAAAAATGATTTGCTTTAGCACCTGTTTCTTGTGTCTATCCCCTGATTTACAATGGTAAGCATTAGTATGGAGATGTTCACTGCTTTATTTTATTATGCACTTGGAGAAGTGATTCAGAGGTATAAATTAGAATCTGTGGCATAACTCTATTTTTAGAAAGTTGAAAGGGACCTTAATAAAATTAACTATTACCTCCCGATAATACATGATGACATAGACACCATGGCAAGGAATTATTATACTGATCTGATTTAATATTCACAAAACCATTGTGATTCTCATTTTATAGTTGAGAGAATTGAAGCCCATGTGTGTTATGTGTGTTGCTCAAGGTGACATCACTAGTAAGTTGCAGCATAAGGGTTTGAACCCAGCACTGTCTGGCCAGATTCTTCTCCACTGTATAGGTACCACCTCCTTAAGGACCATTTCATCCAACCACTCTCTCATCACACAGAATCACATTTAATTTATCCATGTAAATGAGAAATTATTTTGTCTTCAAAGACAGCCCTACCATTCCCTTAGAGATGCATTTTATGCTTAACAGTCCCCTCAAAGGTATGAAATCTCTCTTTGTATCTAGATTTATCTTTCATATGATCTCCCACGTTCTTTCCCTTTTGTCTTTTCCTCATCAGTCAAGGGGAAGGCTCTCAGAGACATTGACACACTGTGGGAGACAAGGGAAAGTACAATTCTCGGATCTTTAGATATCAATAAAATAAAAATTACTAGGTGATTTACTAACAGCACAGTTGGGGATTTCAGAATAAGTTCCTCTTACACCCTGTGTTTGAATAGCTCTTCTAGTCTTTCAGAATCCAATGTTGCCCTTAAAACCTTCAAAAAAAAGTTTTCTCCATTTCAAAGTTATATTTTCTGTAAAATTGAAGTTGCCCTTAGAAAATAGGAAGCTGATAAAAATGAACTCTACCTTTATTTTTAGAATGTAATTCATGGCCCAGTGAAATTTTATTTTTATATCTCAAATGAGGCAAAATAATGATATAATGATTTATTCTGATTGAAGAATTTAATATGACATTTTTACATGTCCAACATAAGAGCATCTTTACTCCAGTTCCCTCATCTCCCTTTTTCTTTTCTTTTCTTAATTCAGAAAAAAATTGAAATACAATAACATAAACCCCATTGTCAGCTAGTACCATTGCAGCTCAGCTGTGGGGAGCTTGTGACATTGTGCATGGTAGCTTGGTTTCCAGTGGCTGATTGCCCTGTGCTTGCTAATCTGCAAGGATTCAGTACCAAGTAAAGCTGCTCATTAAACAAGCTTTTGCCAAGTCTGAAAAACTTTATTTTCGCTGCCATAATATAAGGTACCAATTGCAGTTCTGCCAGCTTACAATTTAACCCCAGCACTGGGAATCTGGGAGAGCCTGGGTAAATGAGATGTACATGATAAAGTTTATTTTCATTGTGTGCTTTTAATACATTACCTTGCCAAACTTTTAACCAGAGCTGCCAACAAATAACAAAATGAGCTTATTTGAATCTCCAGGCTTTTATCCCTACCCCACTCCTGCCCCTTATTCCCTCATGAAGGAACTAACAAGCCATGCTGTGGCCAAAAGGCAGGCAGCAGAGGAGAAATGGAGAAAGAGCAGAGTCAAGTTAATTCAGACCCTGGCTAATTGGTGTCCAAATAATTAAGAGCTGGCTTCAAAAAAATACCCAACACCTAATAGAGGCTCAGCAATGAATAGAGCGCAGGGAAGAGCATTGAAAATTTTGGAATATTTATTAACTACCGGGGAGTCCAAGACTGTGGGCTAAAAGCAGGAAGTTAAATGGAAACAGAGACCCCAATAGGAGAGAGGAAATTAGACAGCTAGCTGGCATCAGCAAACTCATCTACTAGCTGGTATTAAAAGATCAGCTTTCAGTTTCAGTGATGAGATGGTGGGTAATTGTTAGTTTGAATAGGATTTATTCTCAATAGGCCTTTTCTTTTGCTTGTTTTATGTTCCATTTATGCTGTGTAATAAATACCTATCTACAAACTAAAGATAGAACCCTGAGAGAAACATTTTCTGGCTATGTCTCCAGGTTCAATTAAAATGAAGGGTTAAGGCAATTACTCAGAAGATTTAAAGGAAAACAATCTCATTTTTGCCTGAATTAACAGGCAAATTCAAAGCAAAGCTTAGACTTTAACTTCAGTGCTTTTGTTGGGTAGGATTGACGATCAAAGGTAAAATATTTAGTAGGTGTTATAAGACCATTCTTAGAAATTCAATACCAAATGACAGATTTTTTTTTACAGTTACCATGGAGATGGGTTCTACACAAACAGATAAGATATTTAATAAATGGCAAGGAAAGAAATTGCCTGTGTGCACTATGAATAAGAGACTCCCTTCTGTGCCTTGCTGTTCTGCATGCTAAAGCTTTAGAAAATGCCAATTTTAGAATCAGGGGATCTCTGCAACCCTTGGTCTTCCATGAATAGAATGACAGACTCCCAGGCTTAAAATGGAAAACATTTCTGAATTGACATCTTGCAGCCTGCAGTGAGCTCCTATCATTGTCAGAACATCCCGCCATTCTCTGGAACAACTTGCTTGAACTGAAAGTACACTTTTGTCCCCTTGTTGAGAGTTTCTAGAAACTCTGGGTCAAAATGATGATTCTGGAAGCGTTCACTTTTCGATGGACTAAGGAACCCTTTGTAATCTGACCTTTGGGGGCCTGTTTAGTAAGCTCAGGTTAAGCATTGTTGGCCAGACCTGCTGCCGGCTTTTGGGAGGTGGCGTAGTTGTAAGTGATCAGTCCTATATACAGCAAATTGGCCTCTGTATATGCATCTTGAGCAGAAATCCAAATTACAGACCTGAAGAAAGCTGCATTTTGAGTGGGATTTGTCTCTTGAGGGATTTGTAGTCTTAGGGTATTTCTGATTTTCTCAAGGACCAAGAACTCTGGGAAACATAAAAGAATGACATCTGAGTTAAGAATCAGGGGATCTGGGCTCCAGGATTGGCTTTGCCACTAGCAAGTTGTAACTTGAATTATTCACTTAGTCTTTGAGTTTTTTTTTTCTCAACTCTAAAATGAAAGAGGTGCACTATATAATTCTTAAGCTCACCCAATCTCTTGAAATCTCACTATCTTAAATTAGTGTATAATTACTCTTTGGTCTCAAAGGCAGGGACTGGTTAAATCTGTTGGATTTGGTTTAAAAGATAAAATCATGGAAGTTCTGGGGTAATCATTCTCTTTCTCTGAACTGTTTTCTCCAGTCCAAGAGTCCCCTCTATGGTATTAGACCTACATATTCTTATCTCTCCTTAGAGAGGAGAGAAATAAAATATTAATAGCTATACCCACACTGGAAGGAAGGAGAAAATCCTCCACTGTCTTCCCCTTGTCTGAGGGCTCAGGTCTCTGTGTTGTGACTGAGCCCAAGTCCAGGCTAACTTGATCTGCTTCAGGTGACATCCCAAGGACACCTGTCAGACCACTTGATGATTCTAAACCTAATGAAAGACCCAAATCCTTATTTACAAGCCTTTTCCTCACTTTCTGTTGGGTGGTACCCAAGTGCATTTATTCAAATCTAGTCTCAGGAACACAGAAAGAAATTCCATATATTCTCAAGGTGTCACTAAAAACCTAAACTATAAAAATGACTGACAGTTACAATTATAAATGCTATTCTGTATGGTACCTGGCCTCTTTCTTTCTGCAACTCAGTATTCTTCACAATGTGCAAAATAGACGGCAACAGAATGAATGAACAGTAAATTATAATGAAGCAAAACTTGATCAACCAGGAACCATGGACAAAAGAAATGCTGGAAGGGTGTCTTGCAGCTCAACTTATCATATTTATTCCCACAATACAGAATCTTGACAGCATAAGCAACTATCTGCACAAATTTCTGTGTCTTCAGATATACAGATACGTAAGTAGATGCTTGCAGGCGTGTGTGTGTGTGTGTGTGCGTGTGTGTGTGTTAAAAGTAAAATCAAGAACACATTTATTTATAGAAAAAAAGAAGAAAATGGTATTTTCAGAATTAAGCACTCGGGTTTTGTTTCTGGTTACTGATATAAAGCTACTAGCTAAAATCTCTTGTAGGGAGTGTGTCACTTTTCCCTCCATGCTATCTGAACTTTACACAATTATTTGGGAAAAGATACTGTGTGTGTGTGTGTGTGTGTATGTATATACATATATACATTTACATATATATAATTTGAATACTTTAAAAAACTCATTCATGTTTGTCACATACTATAGATGTTAGTATATTTACATATGATATAGAGTTATCCATTGGCATTTTTCTAAAAGGTGAAGATGAGCAAATGATTTTGTCCTTGAGAAAGTTTTGTTTTGAGCAAGAACTAGACTCTGATTTACCCTGTTTATATGTGAGCACATCCTGAGAGTTCATGGACTTCCTTGGGCAGTGTTCCTCCAGAGTTCTTCCCTTTCGTTAGCTTTCATAAACTATGAGAACAAATCCCCTGAATACAGAACTCCTCTCCTCAAGCAGCCTCATAACTAGAACCCCGAGCTGGTTCTACTTTTCCATGTTTCTAAGATGAGGGGTTTGCCAATGCTCCAGAGAGGGAGCAAGCCAAGCCAGATGACGTCTGTAATTTTGATGAGATTTTGGAGAAAAGGCATATTGAATACTTGACCTTGTTAATATCATTACATCTACTCTCAGCCAGTCACCCCAGTGAAGGAGGAAGGCTGGCAGTTCCATGGCCTGGAGCGGCTTTTGGGCTACTGCCCATGGATAATCTCTGTTCTTTTTTTTCAGCATGTTTGGCTTAGTTCCTAGGGCAAGAGGCATTTTTTGCTAGCATTTGGCCATGGAAACACTGCCTGAGTTAGAAGTAATATGGGATCAGGACATTTTACGAAAATGAATTTAGGACGTATACAGTTAGAGTTTTACCTTGAGAGGTAGAATAGTTAGTCATTGAGCCTTTAAAATTGATAGCCCCCTTGTTCCCCTTACTAACTAATGAGCAACTGTTGTCTTTTCTGGGCCTGGTGTCTCATCTGGAAAAGAAAGATACAAATAGCACTCTCCTTAGAGGCCTGTGGTTACGATTAGATGAATTAATCCATATAAAACACTTAGACAAGAGCCTGCCGCATAATAATTGCTGCATTAGGTTACTTTTTTGTTTTTAATCTTTGAATGTCATTGTTTTAACTTTAGGTATTTCATGAAAATAAATGATGAAGCAATACCTGCTCAACACACTCACTGCTCCCTTTCTAATATTTCACCAGATTGTTATTGATCCATTCATTGACTATTTATTAAGGGTCTCCCATGTGAAGGGCAAGGTGCTGGGCAAAATACAATGTGCATAACGGACGCCCAGTCTCTTTCCTCACGGAGCCGAGGGTCTAGTTGGAAAGACACATGATAAATAAGTAAGCAAACAGATAAATCAAATAATTATGGATTTTGATTAGTGCTGTAGAGGAAATCAATGAGAGTGGTGGTAAAGAATAATGATATCAGGGTCTCAGGTTAGATGGAAGAGATGAGAAGTGGTTTCTCTGAGGAGGTACTACTTGGGATGGTTTATGAAGGCTGGAAAGAGCTGGGGAGAGAGTGTTCTGAGCAGTGGGAACAGGAGGAAGTCATAAAGGTCTAGGTGCAGAGACATTATCGGGGACAAGTGTGGCTGGAGCAGAGTGAGAAAGACGGAGGAGTCAGAGCATGCAAGGCTTTTTAAGCATAGGAGTTAACATACATGATTTGCATTTTCTAAAGATTCCTTTAGCTGTATTATGGAGAATGAATTGAAGGGGATTGGGTGAGAATGGTTGGGAGCAGGGAGACCAGGGGCATTCCCAGAAGTCTAGATGAGAAAGGGTGGTGGCTTGGACCTGGGTATTGGCAGTTGTGATGGGGATAAGGGGTGGACTTGAGAGATGTTTTGGAAATCAGCAGAATTTGCTGCAGATGGATTGGGCCTGGGATATTAGAGATAGGGAAGAATTAAGGACATAAAATAGAAGTCCCTACCTTAATTTTGATGATAAATATGATGAATATTAAGTCAATGCTGCCAAAGGAACAATCTTTACATATTTAAGAGACAATTTACATATAATACAGGTAAATATAGAATCCTATGCTTCATGATATGGAGCACAATCTAATAGCTAGAAGAGCTGTATGATGTTTTGGAAATTTCTTTACTGAGTATAAGGACATTGGGTAAGTTTCATACATATTTCTCCTTGCCAGGTTGCCTGTTGCCTCTGATGTATCACCATTAATTTTCCAAACTCTCCATCCCCTTACATATACTGTAGGTTATGGTATCTAAACTACATGATATTTACAAAACACTTTATGATCCTAGAACTTTTTAAGTGTTATGTTATGAACAGTTTGAGCTATTTATCTTCCTGCCTTGAACCTGGGGCAAATATTAACCTCTCTTTAGTGGCTTCTTCATCTGCAAACTGAACTTTAACAGTACTACCTTCCTCAGTGGGTTATTGTGAAGAATAAACGACTCAGTACCTGTGAAGTGCTGTGCAGTGCCTGTTACACAGTATGGTTTCAATAAATTTTAGCTCTTATTATTAGTCTAGACAGGGTTCTTAGTATATGTGTGCTTCAGTTTCTTCATCTGCAAAATGGTTTGTTATAGAATGCTGTGTCTTCCTAAGGAAGCTGTAATTTAAGAACAAGGTATTATTAGTACTAGTTTTTTGGGTAGATCACACCAAATGCCCAACACTTGGCCAATCCCATTACATGATACCAAATGTTCAGAAGTGTGGAAAAAGGTACCCATAAGGCAGTAACTTTTTTTTTCAATTTTATGTGCAGTTTTATATGCAGAGAATGGCCACTACTTTGTATGTGTGAAGCACTGTTATTATTTCTTACCTATTTATACTGTGCTACATTCAGAAAGGATTTGAGGTGGATTACAATAAGGGGCTCAGAGATCATAAATCATTTAAATAAAAATAACAGAACCAAAGCCAATAAAGGAAGGGGAAAAGTATATAGAGATTTTATAAATATTTTATGTTTTCTATAACTAGGAACTGTTTTTCATGCAATTAATTCAGATTACGATCCTCTTTTCAATCTTCATAAAATGTGTGTCATGGAAAGGTAGCAAACATTGCCCTCACACCAGGAGTGTGAACTGTCACTGTCTTGCTGAAGTCAAAGGTTAGGCATAGTCGGCCTATGTGCTGATTGTTCCAATATGATGCTTTCCCCAAACACACACAAATTTTTGTTTTAACAATATTATTTGTTTCTGCAATTCCAAGTTACTTTGCAATTAACTTAATAGAGGAGAATAGATTCAAAAGTAAGAATTTTTTAATTCATCTATCAAAGTTATAACATACAAGGTAAGCAAAAAAGAGATAAATATCTCTATCAATAGATAAAATATTTTATGCAGTTTTAAACAATTTTTATTATAGTGTTTTTCACTCAGCAGTATTTTTAAAGCATTTTTATATCTCTACAATCTTCTGGCAATGATATGAAATTGCGGCCTACTAGTCAATCAGGTTGATGCACTGTAACTTTTTTTTTAACATCTTTATTAGAGTATAATTGCTTTACATTGTTGTGTTAGTTGCTGCCGCATTAACAAAGTGAGTCAGATATATGTATACGTATATCCCCATATCCCCTCCCTCTGGCGTCTTCCTCCCACCCTCTCTATCCCATCCCTCTAGGTGGTCACAAAGCACTGAGTTGATCTCCCTGTGCTATGCAGCTGTTTCCCACTAGCTAACTATTTCACATTTGGTAGTGTATATATGTCAGTGCTACTCTCTCGCTTCATCTCAGCTTACCCTTCCCCCTACCCGTGTCCTCAAGTCCATTTGCTACATCTGCATCTTTATTCCTGTCCTGCCCCTAGGTTCATCAGAACCTTTTTTTTTTTAGATTCCATATATATGTGTTACCGTACGGTATTTGTTCTTCTCTTTCTGACTTACTTCTCTCTGTATGATAGAATCTAGGTCCATCCACCTCACTACAAATAACTCAATTTCATTTCTTTTTATGGCTGAGTAATATTCCATTGTATATATGTGCCACCTCTTCTTTATCCATTCATCTGTCGATGGACACTTAGGTTGCTTCCATGTCCTGGCTATTGGAAATAGAGCTGCAATGAACCTTGTGGTACATGACTCTTTTTGAATTATGGTTTTCTCAGGGTATATGCCCAGGAGTGGGATTGCTGGGTCATATGGTAATTCAATTTTTAGTTTTTTAAGGAACCTCCATAATGTTCTCCATAGTGGCTGTATCAATTTACATTCCCACCAACAGCCCAAGAGGGTTCCCTTTTCTCCATACCCTCTCCAGCATTTATTGTTTCTAGATTTTTTGATGATGGCCATTCTGACCACTGTGAGGTGATACCTCATCGTAGTTTTATTTTGCATTTCACTAATGATCAGTGATGTTGAGCATCCTTTCATGTGTTTGTTGGAAATCTGTGTATCTTCCTTGGAGAAATGTCTATTTAGGTCCTCTGCCAATTTTTGGGTTGCATTGTTTGTTTTTTTGACATTGAGCTCCATGAGCTACTTGTATATTTTGGAGATTAACGCTTTGTCAGTTGCTTCATTTGCAAATATTTTCTCCCATTCTGAGGGTTGTCCTTTCGTCTTGTTTATGGTTTCCACTACTGTGCAAAAGCTTTTAAGTTTCATTAGGTCCTGTTTGTTCATTTTTGTTTTTATTTCCCTTTTTCTAGGAGGTGGGTCAAAAAGGATCTTGCTGTGATTTACGTCATAGAGTGTTCTGCCAATGTTTTCCTCTAAGAGTTTTATAGTGTCTGGCCTTACATTTAAGTCTTTAATCCATTTTGAGTTTATTTTTGTATATGGTATTAGGGAGTGTTCTAATTTCATTCATTTACATGTAGCTGTCCAGTTTTCCCAGCACCACTTATTGAAGAGGCTGTCTTTTCTCCATTGTATATTTTTGCCTCCTTTACCAAAGATAAGATGACCATATGTGTGTGGGTTTATCTCTGGGCTTTCTATCCTGTTCCAAATAATCTATACTTCTGTTTTTGTGCCCATACCACACTGTCTTGATTTCTGTAGCTGTGTAGTGTAGTCTAAAGTCAGGGAGCCTAATTCCCCCCGCTCTGTTTTTCTTTCTCAAGATTGCTTTGGCTGTTCAGGGTCTTTTGTATTTCCATACAAATTGTGAAATTTTTTGTTCTAGTTCTGTGAAAAATGCCATTGGTAGTTTGATAGGGATTGCATTGAATCTGTAGATTGCTTTGGGTAGTAGAGTCATTTTCACAATGTTGATTCTTCCAATCCAAGAACATGGTATATCTCTCCATATGCTTGTAGCATCTTTAATTTATTTCATTAGTGTCTTATATTTTTCTACATCCAGGTCTTTTGTCTCCTTAGGTGGGTTTATTCCTAGGTATTTTATTCTTCTTGTTGCAGTGGTAAATGGGAGTGTTTCCTTAATTTCTCCTTCAGATTTTTTATCATTAGTGTATAGGAATCCAAGAGGTTTCTGTGCATTAATTTTTTATCCTGCTACTTTACCAAATTCATTGATTAGTTCTAGTAGTTTTCTGCTGGCATCTTTAGGATTCTCTATGTATAGTATCATGTCATCTGCAAACAGTGACAGTTTTACTTCTTCTTTTCTGATTTGGATTCCTTTTATTTCTTTTTCATCTCTGATTGCTGTGGCTAAAACTTCCAAAACTATGTTGAATAAGAGTGGTGAGAGTGGGCAACCTTATCTTGTTCCTGATCTTAGTGGAAATGGTTTCAGCTTTTCACCATTGAGGATGATGTTGGCTGTGGGTTTGTCATATATGGCCTTTATTATGTTGAGGTAAGTTCCCTCTATGCCTACTTTCTGGAGAGTTTTTATCATAAATGGGTGTTGAATTTTGCCAAAAGATTTTTCTGCATCTATTGAGATTATCATATGGTATTTATCCTTCAGTTTGTTAATATGGTGTATCACATTGATTGATTTGCATATATTGAAGAATCCTTGCATTCCTGTGATAAATCCCACTTGATTGTGGTGTATGATCCTTTTATTGTGGTGCTGGATTCTGTTTGCTAGTATTTTGTATAGAATTTTTGTATCTGTGGTCATTAGTGATATTGGCCTGTAGTTTTCTTTTTTTGTGACGTCTTGGTCTGGTTTTGGTATCAGGGTGGTGGTGGCCTTGTAGAATGAGTTTGGGAGTGTTCCTCCCTCTGCTATATTTTGGAAGAGTGAGAAGGATAGGTGTTAGCTCTTTTCTACCTGTTTGATAGAATTCTCTTGTGAATCCATCTGGTCCTGGGCTTTTGTTTTTTGGAAGATTTTTTTTTTTTTTTTCTTTAATGCTGGTGATGGTGTTACTATTATTGTTGTTGTTGCCATTACTATTATTGTTATTATTTTGTGGTTGTGAGGGGGAATCACTTTCGACAGACCTCCGTTTTTTTTTTTTTTATATAAATTTATTTATTTATTTTTTTTTGGCTGTGTTGGGTCTTCGTTTCTGTGCGAGGGCTTTCCCTAGTTGTGGCAAGTGGGGGCCACTCTTCATCGCGGTGCGCGGGCCTCTCACTGTCGCGGCCTTCTCTTGTTGCGGAGCACAGGCTCCAGACGCGCAGGCTCAGTAGTTGTGGCTCACGGGCCCAGTTGCTCCGTGGCATGTGGGATCTTCCCAGACCAGGGCTCGAACCTGTATCCCCTGCATTGGCAAGCAGATTCTCAACCACTGCGCCATCAGGGAAGCCCTGTTTTTTGGAAGATTTTTAATCACAGTTTCAATTTCAGTGCTTGTGATTGGTCTGTTTATATTCTATTTCTTCCTGGTTCAGTCTCTGAAGGTTGTGCTTTTCTAAGAATTTGTCCATTTCTTCCAGGTTGCCCCTTTTATTGGAATATAGTTGCTTGTAGTAATCTCTCATGATCCTTTGTATTTCTGCAGTGTCAGTTGTTACTTCTCCTTTTTCATTTCTGATTCTATTGATCTGAGTCTTCTCCCTTTTTTTCTTGATGAGTCTGGCTAATGGTTTATCAATTTTGTTTATCTTCTCAAAGAACCAGCTTTTAGTTTTATTGATCTTTGCTATTGTTTCCTTCATTTCTTTTTCATTTATTTCTGATCTGATCTTTATGATTTCATTCCTTCTGCTAACTTTGGGTTTTGTTTGTTCTTCCTCTAATTGCTTTAGGTGTGAGGTTAGGTTGTTTATTTGAGAATTTTCTTGTTTCTTGAGGTAGGATTGTATTGCTATAAACTTCCCTCTTAGAACTGCTTTTGCTGCATCCCATAGGTTTTGGGCCATAGTGTTTTCATTGTCATTAGTTTCTAGGTATTTTCTGATTTCCTTTTTGATTTCTTCAGTGACCTCTTGGTTATTTAGTAGCATATTGTTTAACCTCCATGTGTTTGTATTTTTTTACAGTTTTTTTTCTGTAATTGATATCTAGTCTCATAGCATAATTGTTGGAAAAGATACTTGATATGATTTCAATTTTCGTAAATTTACCAAGGCCTGATTTGTGCCCCAAGATATGATGTATCCTGGAGAATGATCCATGAGCACTTGAGAAGAAAGTGTATTCTGTTGTTTTTGGTTGGAATGTCCTATAAGTATCAATTAAGTCCATCTTGTTTAATGTATCATTTAAAGCTTGTGTTTCCTTGTTTATTTTCATTTTGGATGATCTGTCCATTAGTGAAAGTGGGGTGTTAAAGTCCCCTACTATGATTGTGTTACTGTCGATTTCCCCTTTTATGGCTGTTAGCATTTGCCTTATGTATTGAGATGCTCCTCTGTTGGGTGCATAAATATTTACAATCACTTTATCTTCTTCTTGGATTGATCCCTTGATCATTATGTAGTGTCCTTCTTGGTCTCTTATAATAGTCTTTATTTTAAAGTCTCTTTTGTATGATATGAGAATTGCTACTGCAGCTCTCTTTTGATTTCCATTTGCATGGAATATCTTTTTCCATCCCCTCACTTTCAGTCTGTGTGTGTCCCTAGGTCTGAAGTGGGTCTCTTGTAGACACATATATATGAGTGTTGTTTTCTAACCATTCAGCCAGTCTGTGTCATTTGGTTGGAACATTTAATCCATTTACATTTAAGGTAATTATCGATATGTATGTTCCTATTTCCATTTTCTTAATTGTTTTGGGCTTGTTATTGTAGGTCTTTTCCTTCTCTTGTATTTCCTGCCTAGAGAAGTTCCTTTAGCATTTGTTGTAAAGCTGTTTTGGTGGTGCTGAATTCTGTTAGCTTTTGCTTGTCTGTAAAGGTTTTAATTTCTCTGAATCTGAATGAGAGATTCAGATTCTGAATGAGATCCTTGCTGGGTAATGTTCTTTGTAGGTTATTTTTCCTTTCATCACTTTAAATATGTCCTGCCACTCTCTACTGGCTTCCAGAGTTTCTGCTGAAAGATCAGCTGTTAACCTTATGGGAATTCCCTTGTATGTTATTTGTTGCTTTTCCCTTGCTGCTTTTAAGATTTTTTCTTTGTATTTAATTTTGGATAGTTTGATTAATATGTGTCTTGGCATGTTTTTCCTTGGATTTATCCTTTATGGGACTCTGTGCACTTCCTGGACTTGATTGACTGTTTCCTTTCCCGTATTAGGGTATTTTTCAACTATAATCTTTTCAAATATTTTCTCAGTCTCTTTCTTTTCTGTTCTTCTTCTGGAACTGCTATAATTCAAATGTTGGTACATTTAATGTTGTCCCAGAGGTCTCTGCGACTGTCCTCAATTCTTTTCATTCTTTTTTCTTTATTCTGCTCTGTGGTAGTTATTTCCACTATTTTATCTTCCAGGTCACTTATCCGTTCTTCTGCCTCAGTTATTCTGCTATTGATCCCTTCTAGAGAATTTTTAATTTCATTTACTGTGTTGTTCATCATTGTTTGTTTGCTCTTTAGTTCTTCTAGTCCTTGGTAAACGTTTCTTCTATTTTCTCTATTTTGTTTCCAAGATTTTGGATCATCTTTACTATCATTACTCTGAATTCTTTTTCAGGTAGACTGCCTATTTCCTCTTCATTTGTTTGGTCTGGTGGGTTTTTAGCTTGCTCCTTCATCTGCTGGGTATTTCTCTGTCTTCTCATTTTGCTTACCTTACTGTGTTTGGGGTCTCCTTTTCGCTGGCTCCAGGTTCATAATTCCCATTGTTTTTGGTGTCTGCCCCTAGTGGGTAAGGTTGGTTCAGTGTGTTGTGCAGGCTTCCTGGTGGAGGGGACTGGTGCCTGTGTTCTGGTAGGTGAGGCTGGATCTTGTCTTTCTGGTGGGCAGGTCCACGTCTGGTGGTGTGTTTTGGGGTGTCTGTGACCTTATTATGATTTTAGGCAGCCTCTCTGCTAATGGGTGGGGTTGCGTTCCTGTCTTGCTAGTTGTTTGGCATAGGATGGAGCTTGCTGCTTGTTGAGTGGAGCTAGGTTTCAGCATTGAGATGGAGATATCTGGGAGCGCTCTCGCCGATTGATATAACATCGGTCCAGGAGGTCTCTGGTGGTCCAATGTCCTGAACTTGGCTCTCCCACCTCAGAGGCTCAGGCCTGACACCTGGCTGGAGCACCAAGACCCTATTAGCCACACGGCTCAGAAGTAAGGGAGAAAAAGGAGAAAGAAAGAGAAAAATAAAATAAAATAAAGTTATTAAAATAAAAAAAGTAATAGCAAAATAAAAGAATAGAACTAAACCAATAAACAAATCCACCAATGATAACAAGCACTAAAAACTAAATTAAGATAAACATATAAATCAGAAACTAGTCTGTCAAATACAGCAAACCCCAAGTCTACTGTTGCTCCAAAAGTCCACTGCCTTAATTTTGGGAATTCATTGTCTATTCAGGTAGTCCACAGATGCAAGGTACATCAAGTTGATTGTGTAGATTTAATCCGCTGCTCCTGAGGCTGCCTGTAGAAATTTCCCTTTCTCTTTTTTGTTCGCACAGCTCCTGGGGTTCAGCTTTGGATTTGGCCCTGGCTCTGCGTGTAGGTCGCCCTCTGGCATCTGTTCTTCGCCCCGACAGGAGCGGATTAACAGAGTGGCTGATTAGGGGGCTCTGGCTTACTCAGGCCGGGTGGAGGGCAGGGCACGGAATGCGGGGCGAGCCTGCAGTGGCAGAGGCCAGTGTGACGTTGCAACATCCTGAAGCCTGCCGTGTGTTCTCCCAGGGAAGTTGTCCCTGCATCACGGGACCCTGGCCGTGACAGGGTGCACAGGCTCTCAGGAGGGGCTGTGTGGATAGTGACCTGTGCTTGCACACAGGTTTCTTGGTGGCGGCAGCAGCAGTCTTAGCGTTTCATGCCCATCTGTGGTGTCTGTGCTGATAACTGCGGCTCATGCCCATCTCTGGAGCTCATTTAGGCGGTGCTCTGAATCCCCTCTCCTCACGCACCCTGAAACAATGGTCTCTTGACTCTTAGGCAGTTCCAGACTTTTTCCCGGACTCCCTCCTGGCTAGCTGTGGCACACTGTCACCCTTCAGGCTGTGTTCATGCAGCCAACCCCAGTCCTCTCCCTGGGATCTGACCTCTGAAGCCCGAACCTCAGCTCCCAGCCCCCATCCACCCCGGCGGGTGAGCAGACAAGCTGCTCTCAGGCTGGTGAGTGCTGGTCAGCATGGATCCTCTGTGCGGGAATCTCTCCACTTTGCCCTCCGCACCCCTGTGGCTGCGCTCTCCTCTGCGGCTGTGAAGCTCCCCCTCCCCCCCCCACCCCCGTCTCCACCAGTGAAGGGGCTCCTAGTGTGTGGAAACTTTTCCTCCTTCACAGCTCCCTCCCTGAGGTGCAGGTCCCGTCCCTATCCTTTTGCCTTTGTTTATTCTTTTTCCTTTTGCCCTACCCAGGTACGTGGGGAGTTTCTTGCCTTTTGGGAGGTCTGAGGTCTTCTGCCAGCGTTCAGTAGGTGTTCTGTAGGAGTTGTTCCACATGTAGATGTATTTCTGGTGTATTTGTGGGGAGGAAGGTGATCTCCGCGTCTTACTCCTCCACCATCTTTCCACCGCCCTCTGATCTGCATGTCTTACTCCTCCGCCATCTTGAAGGTCCTCTGTGATGCAGTGTAACTTAATGAACCATTATTAGAATAACATTTAGGACATTTCCAATTTTTTGTCATTATGAATAATAATCGTGATGCAAGTTTAGTTTTTCCAAATTCTGGATGACTTCCTTATAATACATTCTCAGATAGGAGATTACTGGAAGCATCAAAGGATATGAACATGGTTGTATCTCAGTATATACCACTATCAGTAATGCAGGAGATGTTTTGCCCCATTTGTTGTTGTTGTTGTTGTTGTTGTTGTTGTTTGCGGAACGTGGGCCTCTCACTGTTGTGGCCTCTCCCGTTGTGGAGCACAGGCTCCGGACGCACAGGCTCAGTGGCCGTGGCTCATGGGCCTAGCTGCTCCGCGGCATGTGGGATCTTCCCGGACCGGGTCACGAACCCCTGTCCCCTGCATCGGCAGGCGGACTCTCAACCACTGCGCCACCAGGGAAGCCCTTGCCCCAGTTTTTAAACACGGGAGCTCTCACCTTTTCTACTTAATAAGTTGTGCATATTGATGCAATAACTCTAAATTTTGCATTCTGGCAATCAACAAGAGCTGAATATATGCCATATTATATTATACTATATTAATATTCTATACATATTATAATATCCACACACTACATACATAGAAATATATAAATATATACTGATGTAAATAATGTGTATCACCGTACTGATGAATTATTTCATCTTCATGCTAAGACCAATGATCTTCTTTTCTTACCCAGGCTTTTCTAGAAATAAGTAACACCACATAAATATGGTTTAGTCTTTTGTCACAAAAACTCTATAAACTCCCTAAGTGTCAGATACATAATCCTTTATATAATACTATATATATAGAATACTATTATAATAGTAATAGTATTTTTAGGTTCTTAAAAAAATGTCATTTCTTCCCACTAAAACTAGCTTTTAGATGCATAAATGGCAACATATCTGGCTAGGAAAAAGAGGAATTTCCACCTAGAACAAGTTTATAAAAAGGTTAATCATATCGATAGAATAAAATAGGCCGATTTTTACTGCAAAGAAACATTTCAGTGTGCAGAATTACCAGAGAGAAGAATGTTTTCTCTAAATTTCCACTTTGGAGTTAAATTTATAGAAAATAGGCTTCAACTCTCAAGGAAGAAGAGTTTTGATTTATTTTTCTCTTTTCCTGCTTGTAACACAGAGCTCCAGGACACGATTTTCTTATTGGTGGTGTTGTTTGTTGTTGTTGCTTACAGACTTTTTTAAATGTCAAAAGTAATGGATTCTTTGATTTACTGATAGACCACTAAACTCCTAGAGGTGATCACACACATCTGCTCTGACCTTCCTTATCACAGTCTGTGTAACTAGGACCTCGTCACTGTTGTGCTCACTGGATGCCCAGGGGCTGCATGGCATTGTCCAGTTGAATGATGTAGTGCTCTGTGTCTTGGAAGCATTGACCTTTCTGTCCATGGAGAGCCTTCTTGGTTAACACCTGTCCATCCCTTCCCCATGTCTTGATATCTCTCTTTCCTAAGTGTCTCTGAGACCATCAAGGCAGCCTTAATGTGTCATGTGTTTGAGGATGTCCATCTATCTACCTCCTTTCTATAGAAGATGGAATACAACCCACTTCTGAAAGTTCAAATCTTTATAAAATCTGAGGTTAATAAAGATATATCAGTAAGAGGAACAGATTACCACATCACAGAAAAAGAAGAGAGTGCCTGTGTAGGACAGCCCTTGGTACCATGTCCAAAGGTGAACTGCTTAAGGTGGGTGTTGGGCCTTAAAGAAGAATATACGTTGGTGGACAAGAGCAAGGTCTTCTTCATAGAGAAAAGTAGTTTGGCTGCATTTTATATTCTGTTATCTCATTACTTACCATGATATTCTCCTCCTGGCCTTTGGGACACTTGCTTTATCATCTGTCCAGTTGGAGACAGAGAATTAGAAACGTTGGCTGTTTCCAGCTCTGATTCAGCACTCTGGGGGCATGAGAGCCAGGAGAAATGTGTTGGCCCACAAATGAGCTGCTCACAGCAGCACGTTGTTGATGAAGACTGGTGAGTAAATAGTACTGAGCCCCAGAATAAGGACACATGATGCTGAGTTTAACAAATACAATCCCAAGGTGAATTTGAAGCAGAGACCTAGACCAAGGTGACTTGATGTAGGCAGCAACGTTCTGTTTGTCTCTGCTTTCTGAGTATGAGGCAGGCCTTTCCTGGGATGTGCAGCCAGGGAGTAGAAAAATCTAATGACATATGAAAGAAAAGCCCTCCAAGGTGTACACACCTGGAGAGTGGCTCAGAACTGCAGTTTTAGAGACCTGCCATTGCTTCCCTCCATAAAGCAGCAGAAGTAAACATCAGAATCTACTACTTTCTCCTCTTCCTTCCTCTTCCTCCACTTCCTCCCCCTGTTCCTCCTCCTGCTCTTCCTTCTCTTCCTCCTCGTCTTGCTTTCTCTTCTTTAAGTTTTGCCTCTCATTTTGTCAAACCAGGGATTAAAATTTGAATCTTGACTTCCTGTTCTGTTACTCAAAGTGAGGGATGAATTTGGAAAGCTTACTTGTTAACAGAGGTTATCTATGCAAAGGCTAAATCAGTAGATGGAGAAGGTCAAGCAGGTCACCCCTCTATGGGCTTCTGAGTAAACAATGCCCCTTTACTATGATGTATGTATCTAAAATAGCTATGGACATGGTACGCACTTTGAGAGGCATCCTGCCCCATACCCCACCTTTAGTGTATAAGCGTGCTCAGGATACAAGTTTACCAGAGAGCCATTAAAACTCAAAATAACCACATTTCAAGTATGGCTCTTAATTAGTAGCATGTGGATAAACTGAAAAGTTAATAATCCTTCTGTCCTTCAAAATTATTCTCCAGGTTATAAACTCTTTGTCAGTCGTAGCATTCTCTCTAAAATGCTATTCAAGAAATGTCAAAGCTACTCGAACTGTTGTTTCTATAGCAGAAATATTGTTTATGTTTTTTAACAAAAAAGATGCATATGAAATAAAGGGGAGGATTGAAGATTATGAAATCTCCACCTTTGGAAGTATTTGGGTGTTCGGTACCGGCCATCTGTGCTGGTTGTTGTGTAGGACCTGCCCAGGCCCTTCATTTGGCGTGGCTGCCCTGCAGGCCAGCTGAACTTCCCACTTGCTTCACGGTCCAGTTGAATTTCAGCATCTGTCCCTGCATGCACAGATTAAACACCTGCTGGCTTCTAAACCCTCTGAAGACCTTTGCTGCTCATGGAGTGAAGGGAAGTTGGAGCTTGGACAGCACATTTGGGCAATTTCTGACACTACAACTAAATACACTGTACAAAATTTACATTCTCTCCAACACAATCCCCTCCCCAATTCTCTTCCAAATATTTCTGTAGAGGGGAAGTAGCATCAGGTGTAGACCACCTGTCTCACATAGTTGGGGGGTGGCGGATCTTGAATTAGATCGTCCTCGTAGGTCCGGAAGCCAGATATCCACTTCTGCCAGCGATCCTGTGAAAGACTGGGCTCCCTGGGTTCCCACTCCGTGCACTGAGCTTTAGGGAAGGCCAGGACACAGGATCAGAAACCCTTAAGTCATTGCCATCGTGTCAATTGTAGGAAATGACATTGACACAGTGTCTCTCTTACAATGCCTTCCCCATGATGCCCTACTGCAAGCATGTAGCATCTCCTCCCCACTGCCTGCCCTTAGCTGGCCATGCTGTACTATAAGTTAGCATTATTTTTTTTAATAATTCTCCTGGTGTTAGCAATGGTCTACATTTACCTCAGAATACTTGTGAAGAATTCAGATGTCTCCCTATCCTTGTCTTGTGGGTAATCTATAGTTACTGACCCATTAAAAACACTGTTCTATGTCTGTATTTGTTTCATCTTTGAACAGAAGTAGATATAGAATTGTCCCCATAGTGCTGGAACATTTAACAAAGCTCATTAAAAAATACCCTCTGGTCTATTTGAGTGTCTCTATTTGAGGCTTTTAGGTCTCTATGCTAACATGTATGCCTTGATGGGAATAAAACATTTTTTTCTTCCAGTTTCTAAGTTTATTATAGTTGAATCACAGTACTTATATCTTGAAGGAATTTTTATGCTTGTCAAGGATAGAGCCTTGTTTCTCTCATTAATCCTTCTACTTTCATCCCTCCCCTTTTTGTTCTTAGAGACTCCCAAAGTAGTTCAGTAGTTTTGCTCTATTTCCACTCATATAGTTTCAATAAATATTTCCATAAATACCAAATGGGAAAATGTTTGCAGATGTGTTCTGGGATTGTCAACTGAACCAAAAGTTTGTGTGCCAAACATGAAAGGGTAAGTTTAGTGAGAAAACTGGCGCCTTTCATCTCTCTCACTAATCCAGCTCAGACAGCATTGGGAATGCACTGAAGAGAACACTCTGTAAGAAAACATTTTATGAAATATGTATCACAGCAGCTATCATGTTCTGTTCTTCAAAGGGCCTCATTTCTCACCTGAATGTAGATTAGCAATATCCATTCATTCATGGCTAGGTAATGTTTGCAGGTTCTTAAGCCATTCTCCTTTGATTTTATATGTCATAGTTTTAAAAAATGAATAATTGTCATATGAATAGCTCTATTTTTCTAGGTATTATTACACATCATCCTGTCTACACTTCATTCGTCCTTTAGCACATAATTTAAGTGTCTTTTAGTTTTGTGAACCTTTCTTTTCTGCCCCTTCCCCCTCCTCTCAGACTTAACTTCTCACTCTCTCCCAAAGTCAAAGAAACTATAGTCCGTCCCCATAGTAAAATTCCAAACATTTCCAAAGGAAGAGGAAAAGAGGGTATTTTAGGGAAGCAAGATGCTTTGCTCATGAATGACTTCTTAGCTAACCAAAATGGAAGTAAGGTTTTCCAAGAGTAGAAGAAATTGAGACCTTCTGTTCCCCAGATTTCCACAAAACAAATTAAATCTGACTCAAAGTTTCTTGGCTCTGGACTCAGAGGAAATTCTCTCTCCGCCATTTGGGGGAAGGGTACCCTTTCTTCCTAATTCACCCCAAATCCTGGAATCCCACTGTTGCCAATCACATCCATTCCTTTAGGGCCACACAGATGACTCAGGCTGTCATGCATATCAAAACACACTGGACTACCAGTATGCATGTTTTCCGAGACTGCACTGTCCATTGGAATCCAGAAGCTTTGTGAGTTTTATGCCACCCATGGGCACAGAAATCTATTCAGGCTAGGAGCCCTGGTTCCTGGGATATAGCTTCCCTAAATGGTTTGCCAAGCCAATGCACCCAGATGTCTGTGCCTTTCCCCTCCCCAGAGTGGCATGAGGAGGTGGTTCTGGGTCCGTTTCACTTGTAGAACCTACCCTAGTCTTGACTCTTCCTCCAGCCCTCCTCTCTTTAGCTCTCTGCCTTCCTTACACCTAATGCAATCTGCTCCATGGGATTCAAGACACAAATTTAGCCCTCTGTTTTTAGTCCTCTGTTTTCCTTCCCAATAGAAAGTGTTCTTATGCCAGGGAACTCAAAGCCTGAGAGGAAAAAAATATAGGGGGAAACCCACATAACTAAATATCTCAATAAGTTATTTCACTATCAACATAAAGTAAATCCTAGTCTCTTTTTAGCCACTCTTTCTGAAGTTAATGTAATATCCGTCTCACCCAAGGAAGAAATGACCCAAGGTCAATCTGACCTCTTACTCACTCTTAGGGAATATATCAGCAACTGAGTCATTAAACAAAGACCATTCTGCCTGTCTTACTCATAGAACTTCATTAGGCTTATCTAAAATGTGCTTGAAAAATAATCTAATTTATCTTGCTCTAAGTAGTTTAATTAGAATTCAATTAAATTCAGCAGAATGCATACATCATTTTAGATGTTACACCTTGATTCATTTTATTTGCTATTTTTACTTTAAAGATGTAGTGAAGTTATTTAGCCCTGCAGTAGTCTGTCTAAAGTAATCCATTTCATACGTAAACTAACTAGTCCTCAGGAGCACTAAGGGAAACAAAATGTGTCCCTCATTATGCATATGCCACACACAACTCATTTGAATTTACTCTCTTTGGCAGACTGTGTGCTGGGGAGACAGGTACTTCAGGTATCAGTTCACTTACACTTCCAAAACTGAGACCTTTTTAGCCCCTCCCTTGTTTTCCATCTGACACACACACACGTAAATAGATCAATAAGGGAAAAGAAATGATATTCAGACTCTATTCAAATCACCTTCACAGTCACTGTGAAAACTTTAAGGTGTCAATCCAAAAGCACAAGCAACAAAAGCAAAAATAAACAAGCGGGACTACATCACACTAAAAAGCTTTTGCAAAGAAGAGGAAACAGTCAACAAAATGAGAAGGCAGTCTACAGAACAGGAGAAAATATTTGCAAATCGTATATCTAATAAAGGGGGTTAATATCCAAAATATCGATATATAAGGAACTCATACAACTCAGCAGTAAAAACAAAAACAAAACAAAACAAAAAACCCAATTTTTAAAAAATGAGCAAAGGACCTGAATAGACATTTTTTCAAAGAAGACAGACAAATGGTCAAGAGGTATATGAAAAGGTGCTCAACATTATTAATCGTGGAGGAAAGGCAAATCCAAGCACAGTGAGATATCACCTCACACCTGTTTGGATGTCTATTACCAACAAGATAAGAGATCACAAGTTTTGGCAAGGATGTAGAGAAAAGGGAACCCTTGTACACGGTTGATAGGAATGTAACTTGATACCTTCATTGTGGAAAACAATATGACAATATGGAGGTTCCTTAAGAAATTAAAAATAGAACTCCCATATGACTCAGTAATCCCACTTTTGGGTATATATCCAAAGGAAATGGAATCAGTATCTCAAAGATATATCTGCACTCCCATGTTCATTGCAGCATTATTCGCAATAGCCACATTTGCGACAACACAGATGAACGTGGAGGACATTACGCTAAGTGAATAAAGCCAGACAGAGAAAGACAGATACTGTACGACTTCACTGATTGTGAAATTTTAAAAAGCTGAAGTCATAAAACCAGAGAGTAGAATAGTGGTTGCCAGGGACTGGAGGGTGGGGGAAATGAGGAGATGTTGGTCAAAGGGTAGAAACTGTCAGTTATAAGATGCATAAGTTCTGGGGATCTAATGCACAGCATGGTGATTATAGTTAATACTGTACTTATACTTGAAACTTGCTAAGAGAGTAGATCTTAAGTGTTCTCATTACACACACAGAAAGGGTAACTGTGGGATGGTGGATATGTTTCATTAGCTTGATAGTGGTAATCATTTCACAGTGTATACACAGGTTAAATCATCAAGTTATACACCTTTAAAAAATCACATCGTACAACCAAAATATATACAATTTTTATTTGTCAATCATACCTCAATAAAACTGGGGGGAAAAGCAAAAACAAAAACAAAATGTTAGATTTTCAGGAGAACCAGGGATGGCATCTGAAACTCTCTTGTTTAGGGGTGCTGTGGTTCAAAATACTAAAGTGTCGGGAGATTATTTTTCTGTTGAGTAGACATGCCATACTGGGTTACTAACACAATGTTAAAGGGCCTGGGCCCACGTGGGTCCTATAAAAGGAACACTGGAAGGACTCCAAGTTAACTCATTTTCCAGGAAGAGAGCCATAGTGCTGTATGTTGGGTTTTTGGGGGTCGGGATAGTGTAGCAGAAATCCTCCAAGGCTATAAGCTTCTGTAATTTAAAAACAAAGGGGGATAACAAGTGTCTTTTTCCTATATTTCCTTGATCCCAAATTGCTTATAGGTGAGGCATCTCAAGCAGGCGGTGAGCCCTCTTGGTTTACCAGTGCGCTGGAGCTGTGGTAATGCCTCAGCATTGCTCCCAGCCACCAGGCTGCATCACTGCAGCTGTTTCATCTAAGGATAGGTGGTTTCAAGAAGTTAGGCTGGAGGAGAGGTGGGGAGATAGGAAATACGCCTTTAGCAAGAAAAAAAAATTGTTAGAATTAAAATTAGAGTGTTTGTTTTTAGCTCTTGAAGTTTTACTTAATTTCCCTGTTAGTGGAACTTTTAAAAATTGAATGAGCCCGTTCCCTTTTTTTTTTTTTAATTTTAAAGGCAAAACCTTAACATCAAAATATTAACATTGTCTTCTTTCATATTTTGCCACATACTCGTTGGATGACCTCTGTGCCTTGGACAATTTGGAAACATTGCTGCAGCCTTTACTAAGTGACACAGGTGAGCTAGGTGAAATGTGTCAAAGATCTGAAACTGCTTGGATTTCCCCAAATCTTGAAAAGGAAGGAAAGGTGGTTTGTAAATGGTTTCTGTTGGAGACAGTAAGTGACTGCTTTCCCCAGCAGTGTCTGCTGTAAAAGGGCCAACCAGACTGAAGCCGTGTTGAAGGTTAGGAAGGCACCTCGCCCTGTCCCTTCCCACCCTGGGGACTGGATTTCACCAAAGCCAGTGTCTCAGAACACAGCTGGTACCTCCAACAGCATTTCACAATGAGCTCAAGGAGGAAAACGTGAGTGTGCGATTTATGTTTACATAAGTGACCCTTCATTTTTCTTTTCTTCCTTGTTCTTAAAGAATACGACTTGAGTGCCTGAGGCTGGTTTTCAGTCATAGCCTTGGCAGCTACTTTACTTATAAGAATAGGCTAATCTCTTTTTTATAGAACATGAATTTAATGAGAAGGCTCGTTTTCAGAAAAAAAATCACTACGGCACCGTTGGTTTTGTAATCTGCCTGATATTTTGGGGGGGGCCTGCTGTGTTTACCATAATGCTTAGTCTTAGCACCTTTTAAAAAGTTGGAACATTGTGTACCTTATGAACCAACCTGAGTTGTCTTTGAACAAATTCTTCAATTTAATATTGTTATTTTTTTCTTTTTCCACCAGCCCCCACTCCTGCCTCAAGTCTTAAAAATCCTCCTTCAATTGCCTGGCCTCAGGAGGTCCTCCCACTACCCATCACCCCCAATTCTGTCCTCTTCCATCTTAAAGGCAGCTGAGAACCTTTTGGTATTTCCCATTTAAGGACATCCCTTCCTTCTGATCTTCTAATTGCCTTTCCCTCTTTTAACCCTGAAGCAGGAGTGGCAATATAGATTTTTTTTTATTAGAATCATCCCTACAATATAAATTTCAACAGGTCAAATCTCTTAAATATATAACATTTAATTATGGTAAATAGCCAATGTTCACTCTTTCAGAAGACCTTTTCCTCTAGAATAAATTTTTTCTAGCCCATCTTGCAAAAATTGGATTTTGATGTAATTTTGAGTTGTTTTTCAAGGCAGTGTGTCAGAAGTACTGAGATAAAAATACTCCTTTACTCTCAGATCCTTGTGATGGGGCAGTTGGAATCATCTTTTGATGCAAAGAATGAGGTGGAGAATGTCAGCTAGTCTCCACTCAGAGAATCTTCTTATGACTTGAAACCAAAGGCAGATATATTTGTCTTCTAAAATGAGGCATGGCTTCCCTATTTATTTATCCTGAGTTCCCTGTTAAGTTCTTCCAAGTAAAAGGCATAATTGATGATCTCAGTTGATTATACATTTTTCAAGCAGGTTTTAATTGTGTGTGGAGAAGTTCAGCACTTAGTGGAATCTAATTTTCCCAATTTGCTCTCCTTCAAATACACTACACTTCATGCATACAAGTTTGGTAAATATGGGATAAAATAATGGACTTTGACATGGGTCTTTATTTTTAAAGAAAGTGAGTCACCAGTCCACTAGTACTTTCTTTGTTTTTATTTATTCAATAGATTTTAAAGTTAAATGTTTGCCATTTGGCCTTAGGGTTCACTAACATAATTCAAAATGCAAAGTTAAAAACATTTTGTAATGAAAAATGTCAAAGTCATTTAAAAATGCATCAAGAAAGAAGACAGCAACACAGCTGGCCTAAAATGTAGTCATCTCTTTCCTAATCTCCAAGAAGATATTAGCAAATGTGAGAATTCAAGTCAGAAATTCCTATTTAAAACTAAGATCTGTTAGTTTCATAACAGTCATGTCAGGTAAGACTCCTTAAAAATTCCTCATTTGCTTTTTTTTTTTCTTTCCTTCCCCAACTTATGAAGAGCAGGAATCCTTTAAACTTTCCATATTTAGGAATAAATTAATTAGTCAGAACTTGAGGAAATAAATCTGGGATGCATGTTAGCAATATTTTCTCAACGTATCGATGCAATCATATAGATATATTTAAGTAATCAATAAGGGTATTTGGTACTTATGAAGTGTGCTGAAATGTAATAAGAGCTATTATTCTGAGTATTTATCATGAACCAGATACTGTAGTAGGAAGTTTGTATCAACTGTCTCATTTAGTCCTCATGACAGCACTGAGAGATATGTATTTTTATCCCTGTTTTATAGTTGAAGAAAATAGATGAGTCTCAGCTACTTAGTAGCAGAGTCAATATCCAAATCCAGATCTATCCATTTCAAAACATATTCTTTCTCTTTCTGACTTACTTCACTCTGTATGACAGACTCTAGGTCTATCCACCTCCTTACAAATAGCTCAATTTCGTTTCTTTTTTATGGGCGAGTAATATTCCATTGTATATATGTGCCACATCTTCTTTATCCATTCATCTGATGATGGACAGTTCGGTTGTTTCCATCTCCGGGCTATTGTAAATAGAGCTGCAGTGAACATTATGGTACATGACTCTTTTTGAATTCTGGTTTTCTCAGGGTATATGTCCAGTAGTGGGATTGCTGGGTCATATGGTAGTTCTATTTGTAGTTATTTAAGGACCCTCCATACTGTTCTCCGTAGTGGCTGTATCAATTTACATTCCCACCAACAGTGCAAGAGTGTTCCCTTTTCTCCACACCCTCTCCAGCCTTTATTGTTTCTAGATTTTTTGATGATGGACATTCTGACTGGTGTGAGATGATATCTCATTGTAGTTTTGATTTGCATTTCTCTAATGATTAATGATGTTGAGCATTCTTTCATGTGTTCGTTGGCAGTCTGTATATCTTCTCTGGAGAAATGTCTATTTAGGCCTTCTGCCCATTTTTGGATTGGGTTGTTTGTTTTTTTGTTATTGAGCTGCATGAGCTGCTTTTAAATTTTGGAGTATAATCCTTTGTCAGTTGCTTCATTTGCAAATATTTTCTCCCATTCTGAGGGTTGTCTTTTGGTCTTGTTTATGGTTTCCTTTGCTGTGCCAAAGCTTTGAAGTTTCATTAGGTCCCATTTTTTTTGTTTGTTTTTATTTCCATTTCTCTAGGAGGTGGGTCAAATGCTAACACATATATATGGAATTTAAGAAAAAAAAATGTCATGAAGAACCTAGGGGTAAGACAGGAATAAAGACACAGACCTCCTAGAGAATGGACTTGAGGATATGGGGAGGGGAAAGGGTAAGCTGTGACAAAGCGAGAGAGAGGCATGGACATATATACACTACCAAAAGTAAGGTAGATAGCTTGTGGGAAGCAGCCACATAGCACAGGGAGATCAGCTCGATGCTTTGTGACCGCCTGGAGGGGTGGGATAGGGAGGATGGGAGGGAGGGAGACGCAAGAGGGAAGAGATATGGGAACATATGTATATGTATAACTGATTCACTTTGTTATAAAGCAGAAACTAACACACCATTGTAAAGCAATTATACTCCAATAAAGATGTAAAAAAAACAAAACAAAACACAAAAAAACCATATTCTTATTTTATGACACCATGGTGGATCTCTGGAGGAAGATGACAGAAGTTTTAACCTTACAAGCTAAGAATTAAAAACATACCTTTTAGGGGCTTCCCGGGGCTTCCCTGGTGGCGCAGTGGTTGAGAGTCCGCCTGCCGATGCAGGGGACACGGGTTCGTGCCCCGGCCTAGGAAGATCCCACATGCCGTGGAGCGGCTGGGCCCGTGAGCCATGGCCGCTGAGCCTGCGCGTCTGGAGCCTGTGCTCTGCAACGGGAGAGGCCACAACAGTGAGAGGACAGCGTACTGCAAAAAAAAAAACCCCCCAAAAACCCATACCTTTTAAGTCATTTGTCTCCAAAGTGAGAGTACACATCTCAGGGAAAAATACAAGTTGAATCCCCTGGGATCCAGGAAGAAAATATTATCATTAGTTTATATGTGGGGAAAAAAATGAAAATAATTAAGCTTGACTAATTTTTTTTTTCTTTTCTTTTTTTTTTTTCTTGCGTTATGCGGGCCTCTCACTGTTGTGGCCTCTCCCATTTGCGGAACACAGGCTCCGGACGCGCAGGCTCAGCGGCCATGGCTCACGGGCCCAGCCGCTCCGCGGCATGTGGGATCCTCCCGAAACGGGGCACGAACCCGCGTCTCCTGCATCGGCAGGCGGACTCCCAAGCACTGCGCCACCAGGGAAGCCCAGCTTGACTAATTTTTAACATATAAATTGACCCTGGTGCAATTTCTTAATTTGTAGATCAGATGGTTGCAACTTTATTTTTTAACTGCTGTGTAATTTTTTCTTTTCTTTATCTTTTTTCCTTACCTGTTTTATTCCTACCTCCCTTCTTTCTCTTTCTTTCTTTTTGGTAACAGCTTTATTGAGATATTATGTAATTCACATACCATACAATTCATCTATTTAATGGAATATGGAATCATGTAAACTGTGGTCTTTTGTCACTGGTTTCTTTGGATGATTGACTCCTTAAGGTATATGAGATTCTTTGACAGTTTACATGATTCCATTTATATGACATGTCCAGAATTGGCAAATCTACAGAGACAGAAAGTAGATAGCTTGTTGCTGAGGGCTAGGGGGATGGGATCAGGAGGTGAAAATTAAAGGGTAGGGGGTTTCTTTTCGAGGTGATGAAATGTTCTAAAATGACTGTGGTGTTAGTTGCACATATCTGTATACTAAATACTAATATTCTAAAAAACATTGAATTTTACACTTTAAATAGATTCTTTGACAGAGGAGTGGCTGTCCTGCTGTCAGTGGGGGTTCATAGTACCAGTTTATGTGAGTGTCTGGTTAAAGGATTTAACAAGTGTATCATCTCAGTAACTAAGCTTCACAAAGAGGATTGTGGCCTTTAAAAGGATTCCTACACAAAAGCTGAGAGTCAGAGGTAATACCACAATGTACCATAAATAAATAACCAAACAAAGTGCTCAGCTGAAACTTCTCGTATTCTTAATCTGACCTTTCTCCATCAGCCATGTGGCAAAGTAAAACAAACACAGTGAAATCTAATCACATGT
This sequence comes from Lipotes vexillifer, assembly GCF_000442215.2. NCBI lineage: Eukaryota > Metazoa > Chordata > Mammalia > Artiodactyla > Lipotidae > Lipotes > Lipotes vexillifer. The sequence goes on along the minus strand of NW_006781997.1, from coordinate 3,768,535 downwards.
AACAAAAATATTAGCTACAATTTGTAATTGTCAGTAAGACAATTTATAAGACAAAATATGCATTTACTTCTCCTTTTATTAAGGGTGGACTTTGCTCTAAGTATACACTGTGCCTTAAGATATTACCTGACATATTGTTAGCAAGCAGTTAAAAAACTAAGCAACCATAACATAAAAATAACTTACGCAATTTGTGGGGGGAGGGAAGGGAGTTATGTTTAATGTCATACATCGCTTTTTTAAAAATTCCATTAAATATAATAATCATTGTTTTGCCTCAATTGGTATTTCTTATTTATTAATAAATGATCAAAATCCTTATATCAATACTACTGGAGAAATTCCTCTTCTCATCACTGTAAAGACGGCTATATTACACCCAAAAAAACAAGATGGCAACATTCTGCAAATAATATTGAAAGATGCATAAAAAGCTATGCTGAAGATTTGAAGAAGCAAGTATTAAAAGCCTGCAGCTTTGCAATGCTGAGATGAAAGTACAGATGTATCTAGCATGCCTCCGTCAGAGGTGGATTTACCATGAAGCTAGTGGAGTTTCAGGGATGCCAAGCTTGCACAGAGACACCTGGTTCTTCCATCTTGCTCCTTATTGAAACTTTTTCCCCATAATACAAGCAGGATTTGGATCTGACTAATGGAATGAGCAGCGAAATTTGGGGATGTTATGGCAGAAGCTTACTTCGTTTCCCTTGCTCAGAAATTCCAAAGAACAGTTCTTACTGAATTAAAACACTACCCTACGCTTTAGGGTCTTCTGCTTCTTACCTCTCCTTACCCATCTCTGCTATTACTATGATTCTCACTGGCCATCTCAGTGACTCTGCATGTCAGTCTCTGCTTCTGAGACAGCACAGCATTCTTTTTTCCTGGAATGATGTGCCACCTTCAAAATACCAAATTAACTCTCTTCCATTATTTAAAACAAGCAAAACTGACTCAAAACTCTGTTCTCCATGAAACCTTTCCATATTTGCTTTGCCCAATTTTTAAAAAAAATTTATTGAGTATAATTGATTTACAGTGTTGTGTTAGTTTCTGCTGTACAGCAAAGCGAATCAGTTATACATATACATAGTTCCACTCTTTTATTAGATTCTGTTCCCATATCAGTCATTACAGAGTATTGAGTAGAGTTCCTTGTGCCGTACAGTAGGTCCTTATTAGTTATCTATTTTATACATAGTAGTGTGTATATATCAGATTGGGACTGACATATGCTTTGCCTAGTTTTAAAGACTGAAATTATCTCTGATAACTTCTAGCAATTTTACATAGACTTACTGGAGTACATGGGTATTTTTATGTTCTCTATGCAGGTACAGTAGCTTCACTTATTTAAGTTCCATGCCCCTCCACGCTTCTTGGAGGCAGGGACCAAGCATCCCTTCCTCATAACCTGTACCCAGCAGGCCTTGGCAAATGCTACTGAGTGATCGCTTTCTCTGCAACTAATTCCCAAACCCGCAGAGTGTGTGCATAATAAACGAGTAAACATTGCTGCTAACTCAGCTACCAAAGAGTTTAATCAAATACACAGAAGGAATAGACTTTAAGATCGAAGATACCAATCTCAAGAGTTAATGATTACACATCAGTGTCTTCTAAAAGTGTCAGAAGTACAGAGTAGAAGGAAATGTAGAGCTCATTATCTTAGCTTGAGTTCCCCAGAAAGCATAGGCTTAAGTGCCGCTACTTTAGTTTAGGACTGTAATCCCAGGGAGTAGGAGTGAGGAAGGGAAGGAGGGAGGGACAGTTCTGGGGCACTGAGTACCCAACAGAGAACCTTGTGAGGCAGGACCATCTTTAGAGAACCTGCAGAAGTGACTGCTTCTCGGGACAGTCTGCCAGGGGGAGGGCCAGGGGGAGAGGAAGAATCTATCTGTCTGCTTTAGTTTTCTATTGCTCAAGTGCAAATAATTCCCTGGCACCTCCCAGTTGCTGATGAGTGGGCACCAAGTAGGTCCCCACAAGGTCTGGCCTTCAGCATCAACCTGGAATCTCCAGGGTAGAAGGCACAAGGCACACAGAATGGGCATGAGGCCCGGGGCCACTGGGCTGTGCCCACACAGTTTTGATTGCAGTCTATTCACAGTCTGTCATGGCAGCCACCACTGGAGCTAGGATACCTTGGAGATAGTGAGACCAAGAAGATTTGAAGGGGAGCATAAGTATCTTACACACTCATCAATTCAACTATCCTTACTTCACATGAAGGAATCCAAGCCCAAATTTGGAGATGTGCAGGATCATGGAGCTTAATCAACGGAACTCAAGAGCCAGGGGCTTCTAACTCCCTATTGGTGCTTTTCACTGTTCTGTCCCACTTCTCTAGACAAACAACATCTAATATACATGCACATCTGTGGCTCATCCTCTCACACTAGAGTTTCAGATGTCTCCTACACTTACTACCTCATGGACTCAGTGGAATATTGTTTACGAGGGCTTCCTTGTGACTTACTTGGTTTCCTCTAAAAAACAAAAACAAAAGAAACTGATACCACAGAACCAGAGAACAGGTTAAGTTCCATGAATACAGAATCTGAGGCAAAGAAACTCCAATTAATGTTAAACCTCTGGAGATGTGTATTTGCTTCTTGCCTAATAATCGCCTTACATAGAAGTCTAATTAATACTTAAATGGAATAAAGCCTTTCAGCAAAGATCTTCAAGAAGCCAATGTCCTAACTTCTGAAAACAGCAATCTTGTCAAAGAACATAGTAGAACACATTCTTCCCATGTTCAAGTGGTATTGTGTTTAGTCAAGGCAGTATACGTGTTATTTATGTACGTATATCTGAATTCATATGCTGATTCAGACCTGACATGATTTGCCTGAGAATAGTTAACAGAATGAAGATGTTTCTGCAGAAAGTTTGATGTGCTCTCCTTCAAGATGATGGTGTAATTGTTTCACTCTCATACCAGAGAATTACAAAGCAATATGATTATGTAACTCTATGCTGAAATTTTTCATACCTTTTTAAAAGAATGTATTCTTATAGCTAAGGGAAGAAAATGAGATTCAACTTATGTTTTATATTAAATCTTATTATTTTGAATATCTACTTTGTAAAACACAAGTTTATTTACAAGATTCTAACGTCTATTTCTTTAACAGAACAGACCTCTTGTGATAATGGTTTATGTCGGTCTTTATGAATACAAGCTCTATTATAACAGGTATTCAGCTTCCAGCAGCACTTTTTCCTGAGACTCATACATTTTTCATTGTCTAGTCATTCTGAATTTAAAGTGGATAGGATGTCCTTTTAAACACATAAACAAAGATGAAAATGTGTATCATAGTCTCTTCTCCATTTCTGCTGCTAAAATGATAGGAACTCTGTATTCTATGTTAGAATGCATCTGGTGTGCTATTCTATAAACTACATGAATAGCCAACAGCTCCCAGTATAAAATTCCACCCGGCACCGTATTTAGCATCATTTTTGCAAGATAGCACCTTACCAGGCTTCTTCAGAAATGCACCAGAAAAAGAGTTTATTAATCTCAGTGTCTAACTGGCAGAAGGAATACAGTGAAAATTAGATTTTTTTGTCTTTCAGAGCTAGTAGTTTTTCAAGACAAGATAAGCAGCCATCTTTCAAACCTTCTGATCTTTTTCATTTGTAGATATTTTTTCTCTTGTAAATTTGTTCATTCATTCATTCTGTATTTATTGAGCATCGATTTCCTTCCCATTCAGGAGTCCTCAAGGCACCAGGAATATAGAAATGACTAGAATACCTTCCCTTCTTTTCAGGAGCTCATGAGTCATACAGTATGGTGAGCACAAGTAAAGATAGGAACATACAGAGAAGGACACTTAACTCAGCCTTAGCGAGCAAGGGGCGGCCAAGGGGAGGCTTCCTGGAGAAGATGGTATCTTAAGTTCATGAAGAATTAAGTGAAGGGACCACAGATCTACTATAGTGGTTAGTGTGGGAAAAACTTGTTAGGAGGGGTAAGGTGACAGTAAATGAACTGAAAAGATCCGTAGGCAGAGACAGTGGTAGGAAGAATTCTGAGGCACAGATCACCAAAAGGATTTGCTCTGTGCTAAAAAAGAACAAAGGAGAATCTGATGAGAGGAAGATGGTGGGGCAGTGGAGAGGAGTGGGAGGTGGAATCAGCCGAGTGTCAACATCTAAGTTTATTTATATCTTTATTTATTTTGCTTTGGTGATTCTAGTAACAGCTCAGATATGCAGACTTGCAACAGCTCCAGGACTAGCTCCCTTCACTTGGGAAAGGACTGGTGAACTAATCTGATAAAAGGTTCCTTCCATTCCTTCCTGTTTTACAAGTCATGTTTATTAGCATGATGGACAAAACCATAATGTGCGTTTTCTATCAGATCATACCAGCAGCAGCTGAAAGACACGGCCACTAATTAAAAGCAGAAATTGAATACAGCAGATTTGCTGTTTTGTTTGGATGAAGAAACAAGAATAAGCTTGTGTTGACCTCTGTTGAAAGGCACACATTACAGATGTCTTGGTGGAAGAGTTTTCATCAGTTGGGACGAATTGTTTTGTCTTCACCTTCCCCAGAATATTTCTGGAAACCAGCCACTTAGGTTTAGCACTGTGTTCTGCGCCCTCTGTGAGAGAAAAGAGTATTTTTTTGGCAGCATAATGATGGTGTAGCATAGTAATTAGGAAGTTGGGACTTGGAATCATACGACTTAGTTTCTATCCACATCTTCTCCCTGCTGGCTCTGTGACCTTGGGCTGGCTGCTTTCCTCTCTAAGCATCAGTTTACTTATCTAGCAAATAGAACCATAACAATAACTGCCTTGGAAGGTTATTATGAGGATTAAATAAGACAGAATGTATAAATCTAAGCCTAGGACTCGGCACATAGAAAGAACTTAATAAATATGAATTATTATTGCTATTTCATCTTACCTGGGTCCATTTTGTAGTAAGTTACTTGGGAACTAAGCTCCAAAATCTTGGTTTAGTAGTTCCCCAGTGACACAGACTATGTCTTATTCATCTTTGCATACATAGCGCCTGGCATGTGAAGGCTGTTTTATAGTATTCAACATATTGGCACATATTCATCAGAAGTACTGAAATTTTTTTTCTCTTATGTAAGCACTCTGTCATTTTTTGTGGCTTGATTTTGTTCAGGATATTACCAAGGTTTCGGATACCATGGTTGTAACTTAGGCAGTTGTAGGAATTACCATGTCCTAGCAGTAGTCGTCAACCTTCTTTTCCCAAGGAGACACACTCCATGCACAGCATTCTCCAGCGGACATACTCAGCACCAGGACCCACTCTCTGGTATATGAGCTGTAACTCTCCCCACTTCTCTTCCGCTTAAGGATGTAAGTTATTATGCAAGTAAGAGTGACCCAATGAGAGGATAATCATGAATCCACTCTAAATTATGTTTAATCATTTTAAACATTATTATTTTAACTATTTTTGTTCTTTTTATGTTATGTAGTGACTAGATCAAACTTCTTCAAAGGATTCTTTGAATTCTTTAAAATTCTTCAAAGTCAGCACCTTTATTTCTCACCACTTCTGTCCAATTAGTCACCACTAACTATCCCTTCTGTGAAATTCTCTGTTCCCTTTGTTTCCATGATACCAAGTGTTGCTCTGGTACTGTCCACACAGCCAAAAGTGGTCTTTCAAAGGCTGGCGGTGACTACAAATCATCTTTTGTCAGTCCTCATTCTTCATGCCCTCTAAGCAACATTCAATATTACAACTGTTCCCTCCACGAAAGTCTCTGTTCCCTTGGTTTCCTTGACATAAAGAACTATCTTGGTCTTCCCCTTAGCCTTCATACCACTTCTGACTCCAATGATGTGCCTCTTCTTTCTTCCCTAACCCCAATCTGGGGATTCTCCAAAGACTTCCTAGGCCTTATTATTTTCTTTCCTCTCCTTCCTTCCATGTTGTTAGCATCTGTTTCCAGTACTTTAGCTGCCACTCTTATATGTAAAACTTCCACATATTTTTCTCCTGGTTGACCTCCCTATCCAATTCTGATCCCATGATTCTAATACTGTTGGATCATTTGGAAGTTCATTTGGCAGCTCAAATTCAATATACCAGAAATGTTTGTTATCTTTACACTAAAACCAACTCCTTATCATGGTTTTTGTTAGTGGGTATCACACTTCTCTTAGGCTGGCTTAAAAGCCTTTGAGTTAAATCTGGTACTTCTCTTTACTTCTGCTTTTCTTTCTTCTTTTTTTTGAAATCATCCTTTCATTTCAATCAAACTGTTCAGTGTGGCCTAGGTCTACCTCTGCACTGTCTTGAAGCTCTCCATTTTCTACTTCCTCTGAATGGTACTGCCCAGCTGTAAATATAGTGAAGAACATTATACCAACATCACAATAAAAACAATAATTATAGTACAATGATATAGAAGTAAAGGAGATACATCCCAGGGAAGAGAGGGCAGAGAAGACTTTTTAAAGGGGGTAACATAACGTGTGAGCCAAATCTTGAAAGATGAATAAGAGTCAGACTGACACGTCGGGATGAACATTCTGGAAATAATAACATGTGAAGAGGAATGCCAACAAAGAAGACCATGACTCATTGTTGAAGTGCAAGTAGCTCTGTAGGTCTGGAGCTCTGGCTTCACGGGGGAATAAAGTGGGGAAGCAGGAGGCAGAGCTTTGCGGTAGTAGGAGTGGAGGGAGGGTATTGAGGGCCTTGTTTCAGTATCTGCTGCTGCATAACAAACCACCCCAAACTTCATGCCCTAAAACAACACAACCATTGATTATTTCTCCCAGTTCTCCAACTGGGCAGCAATCACTGGGGATGGTTCATCTCTGCTCCACATGACTCAGGTTGGTGCTGCTCCACTGGGGCCAGAGGATCCACAATCCTCACTCACATGTCTGGTACTTCAGCTGAGGCGGCAGTGGTTGGCGGGGTCTCTCTTCTTCTTTTCACACAGCCTCTCAATATTCAGTAGTCTAGCTCTGGTTCTTTACATGGAAGCTGTATCCTAAGAGGGCAGAAAATGGAAGCCGCAGAGCTTCTTAAGGTTTAGGACCAGAAGTCACATGACATCTCTCCCCCTACCTTCTATTGGTCAAAGCAAGTCACAAGATGAGCTCAGCTTCTGGAAAAGGAAAAGAGACCCCACCTCCCCTTGGGAGAAGCAGCATGAATATAGAGGGATGTGAGGAAATGTTGGCAGACATCTTTGTAGATGGTGTAACACAGGCCTTATAGATCACTGCATTCTGTAGGGTACCATCTATAGGGTGTCATCTATAGGGTAGGATTTTAAGCAACAGACTGACATTTTAAACTTATATGTTTAAAAATATCGCTTTGACTCCTTTGACACCTTTATGAAGATTGAATTGAAGGGTCAGGGCCAGTACCTGGAAACAGAGCAATCTACCCATCTACCAAGGCAGCCTCTGCCAATATGTTACAGGCCAACCTCTGCAGAGTCTTTTTCATAAGTCCACATGCATTGCCACAGTTTCTCCTCCTCATGGAAGCAAATGGAATGAGTGATGGATGCCTTTTTTAAAAAGAAGGATACCACCGAGGTATCCACCCAGAACCGTGCCGAGGGGCCCAGTGCCCCTTCCAGAAAGATGGATTCACCTCTGCCATGGGGGAGGGAATATGCAATGCTGCAGATGCTCTGCCTAATGCTTTTCTGTTTAGAAATACTACTCTTTGCTTATTTTATGTTCATTTTTCTTTAAATAAATAAACCAGGAAAGTCAGATGAGACTCCTAGGGAGAGCAGAAGTCTGCTTTGCAAAGCCAGGGGCTTGTCCTGTGTCAGAGCATACAGGTGGATGTGACCATAAAGCCCCCATGGGCGTTTTATTTCTATGCAAAGTGAACCATTTGACTCTTGCCTGTAATCTCCACTACAGTGGTCTGTAGGGTCAGTGCCTATAAAAAAAAGCCATAGAAAATATTCACAGAACTTGAAATGTCTTATTGTACCACCTCAGTCACTAAATTTCCTTCGTGAATGAGAGTTTTAATGTGTCAGCAACTGCGACTTGAGCAGAGGAGAGCAGAGACTAGTGCTTATTAGTGCTTGTTAGAGCAAACTGTTCAATATCTGGGAATGGAGAGGAGATAGTCCTTTTCGATTATCAGGGGTTTGTATAGCCCCTTTACCTAAGTGTTCCTAGAGCCAAGATTTTGGTCTATGAAGAAAAAAGTCTCCGTTTTTTGGTACAAGAACCTGAGAACAAGGTTGGAATATGGTCCTGCTTCGTCAGTGTTCAGGTTCTCTCTCAGGTTTCTGAACATTTGTTCATGCCATGGTGGTATCAGGATGATGTTAATTTCCCCCCAGAGCTCCAGGGCTCAGTAGGTAGAAGCCAGGATCACTTGGAGAGATTTGGTCTCAAATCTCAGCTTTGCCACTTCCTAGTTATGCGACTGTAAGGAAATTCCTTAACCCCTCTAAACTTTGGTTTCTTCCTCCGCAAAACCCCAGTAAGGTAGCATTGCTATGATGGATTAAAAGAAATACTGTTTATTGCACTTAGCGTAGTGAATGGCACAAGTGCTCAGTAAATTTTAAGTGATTGTTCTAATGGACTTTCTGCTGATCTTTGCTATGTTTCTCTTTATTTCTCAGGGAGATGTTAATCTCTGTGGCTCTAGGCCAGGTGTTATCCCTCCTTATTTGTGGAATTAGCTTGACCAGCAAGTACCTGTCAGAAGATTTCCATGCCAATACACCAGTCTTCCAGAGTTTCCTCAATTACATCCTTCTCTTCTTGGTCTATACCACCACACTAGCTGTCAGACAAGGTAAGCATGCAAAATCCCGAGAATATAGCTTCGTTTCTCTTTCAGCAACATCTACAAGAGTGATGAGCGATGACCAGATTAACTTTTTTCACTTACAGCATCATAAGACAATTCAAAACCCCAAATCTCACTTTTCTATTTTGCAGTAATACAGCAAACAAAATGAGTGAGTAAATCAC